>NC_137698.1:65041037-65386349 GCF_964034855.1 Anser brachyrhynchus
GGGAAACGAATAGGAAGAGAAATAAAAACTATCACGATTTTTAATTGCACAATCCCAATAACGATTTCCAGTCTAATTTAGGAAGACATCCCAACATGAAATATTTGTAATGAGGATGAACAGGAAGTATTTACCCTAATAACACAGGAAGTAAATAAAATGATGGGCTTGGGGGATACAAAGAGAAAAAACAAGGAGTAAAAAGAAAGTCTAGGCTATGTCTAAAGGAAAATTCCCTCACATTAAGATCCAGTAATCAATTGCATAGGTGGAAGTGCTCTTATTTGTGATGTTGAGTAAAGCATGAGATGTTAAAAATTAAACTTTTGACAGATAATATTGAAAATGGCTTAATAAATCTTTCCATCAATCATGTCTCTTTAAGAAAATGCATAGTTTTCACTCTATTTAATATTTTGAAAACATTATATTTGGATATTTTGGCTAAAAACACAGGTACCATTTTGTAAGGAGTATAGTTTTGTCTCTGTATGTTTTCTACTGCCTTTAATAGGTGCTGTAGACTGCTTCCCCTGCTCAATAATTCAATACTTTTATTTTCCCCTGATTCCCTATCCACAGTCTTTGAGGCTTTTGTAGCAGTAAGGACATTTCTCACTGGTTGAACAAATTTAAAAATGGAAAAGCTTAAAATACCAGGGACTGGAAGTTCTAAACAAATCAGGTTCAGAGAAGAGATGGAAGGAATCAATCTCAAGGGAAATTTAAGTAGGATTTTAATGCCATTGGGATTGTTGGAATTATTGTTTTCACAATGAAATTTGTAAAGAAAAAAATATTTTCTGCCTAATTTATCACTATAACGTACCCTTATGTTAATAATTATGGACGTCTTTCTTTATATTCGCATGGCTTTAAGTACCTGCTGCCGTTTATGATATTGTCATTCAGCAGCATTTAATTCTTCAAGACAGAACCTGACAAAGTTTAGTGGTTGCCTTTACCTTATCCACCTGCTATTTATCTGAACTCATCTGGAAAGGTTTCAGGTCCATGGCATGCATGCAATACATGCATTATGTGTGCCTGTAATGAGACCAAAACAATACAGCTCCCATACAGACAACTAAATGACCATTTTGCCAAAGTTCTGTGAACAAGCTGGGGTCTAACTCTGCAGCATAGTGTTTAGATACAGCTGGAAGACAATTGATCCACTGGCTGAGGATCACCTCATCCTCACCCTCATTTTCCTACCTTTCAGTTGTAGCTTTTGTTCCACACTAGGGCACCCATTACCTTGCTTTCACTGCTCTTAAATATTAGCTATTATACAGCAGTTGCCCTGAACAAAGCATGCTCCAGCCAGTGCTAACTGCATCACAAGAAGGAATTCCCAAAAGGGAATCACTGTGTCATAATGAAAACTACACAGTTAGTAAGGGGAAAGTACTATGTGGGCATGCTACAGCACTGGAGGTGACACCCAGGAGAGGATGCCTACCTCGGAACACCTCCTCCCACCCCTTTGTCTTTCCCTGGATGGACAAGAATGGAAGGGAAAACTTTACTCTCTGTCCTCCTTTGCTTTTTGGGGGGTTTGTCTTCTTTTTCTCCCAAAAGTTATTTTTACAATTTTAGTCAATATCTGTCCTCAGCTACGGACCCTGCTAGAAAATCTTTGTCCATGTAAATCTGTCTCAACATCTTTTGTGCAACAAGGATGTTGTGTTTGTTTGGCCATGGCCAAGCACTGATGTATGAGTCGCAGTATGATAGTATATGCTGCCAGTCACACAGTATAGTAGTGTTCCCCACTTCCTCAGCATCTTAGATTTGGGCTCCTCCTAACCTCCTTTAATCTCTGAAACTTGCTGCATGGACTGTTTGGAGTGTCCGTTCAGGCACCCCAAGTTTGAGGCAGGCTCACAGCACAGGTCTCCACAAGGTGATTATTCAAAAGATATTCTTTGTTCTATTTGAACTCTTGATATTATCAGTAAATTGTGACCACAGATTAGGAGTACCTCTCTCTGGATTCAAACTGGTTTAGTGGTTCCACAAGCACCTTAATGCTTTGCTCAGCAAAGACCCTGTGGACAGCCTCAGAAGCTTAAATTCCTGCAGTGAATCAGATACAGGGAATGGGGATTGAAGGAAGCTTTTTGACCACTCTTCTGAACCCATTACCTAAATTCTGCTCAAACAGTGCTTTAGGACTTGTTCCTCTTAGCCCTATAACTAAATGGGGACAGTCATTATTCATTCCTTCCAAATCTTATTCACCTTGCAATTTTGATTTTGCTAGAGGGGATTTTTTCCTTCATTGCAGTGACTTATTGAATGGTATCCCATTGGAGGATGGGGCAAGGGTATTCTGTGAGCTATGCAGTAGGAAAAGTCATACTTTATATCATCACCTCATCCTCACACACGACTGCGTGTGTGCTAATGAATCTAAAAAGACACCATTTCAAAACTCTACGTATCTTTTTTTCAGGTATCATACAGTCACACACACACACACAAAAAATATATATATATACATATGTAAATATATAAAAATATATATATATATATAAAATCATACTCATTGTAAAGCCCCCACAGTGAGTTTTTAACTAATTCAAGAATTGCATTTCCTAGGTTAGACCAGTTTGATTTCTCTTCTCTTCTGTCACCATGGCAGAATTATATCACTGAAACTACACAGGAGAAGAGGTTATTTCTTCCGTTGCTTTGAAGCAATGAATGGAAAAACAAGCTGAAAATTGAAGCAGCTGTTGCCATAGTTGTGCATTAAGTCTGCAGAGAATCTTTCTGCCAATTACTTTTTTATCCTGCCTATATGACATGTTCCCAAATTGTCCTACTGCAGACTGCATATCTATCCGAGAGTCACTCACATGATGAACACTAGCAAATATCACAAAAGTATTTACACGGATTTTCATCTGATTTGGGAAAACAAATGGCTGTGGTTTGTTCCCCAGTCGCAGTATGTGAAATTTCAGTATGGACACTGGGTCTTAGAAGACTTTAGGGGGCATAAGGGGAGAATGAATTTTCTATTTAGCCCAACAGATTCCATATTTGTGCCAGAAGTAGCTGAAGTTATTCAGTTACAGGATAGAATATTATCTGAGTGACATGACTAATCCTGATCAAGATTCCTGATTTATAAGGCAGAATTAGGGGTTTTACTTGTTACAAGAGAGTCCAAGGGATGTGTGAACCAGGTAGGCCAGCTTCCCATTCAGTCAGTCCTGTACAGACAGCACTTCAGCTATATAACATAGATTTCTACCACCAAGTATTTCCCAGGGCTTCACACAGGATCATGCTGTCACCATAGTTCTTTGTTGCAACCAGAGCTGGTTATTTCACTTCTGACACATCTACACCAGTACAGCAAAACCCTTAAACATATTTGGAATGTTATCAATGTATTAAAATTAGGTGTGTTTATTTACGTAAGGAAAAAATGAAGCCAAGTTGCTAATTAACTTAGCTAGTGTCACATAAGAACTATAGTAGAAAAGGGTTTTAGAGCTCTAATCTTATAAATAGAATTGTTTCATAAAATAAAATGGTCTGAGGTACAGTCAGAATAATAACTTCCACAATGCTGATGAAGAATAAGAAGAATCATGAACCTAACAGCCCAGCAGCTATAATGTGTCTTTTGAAATTATATAAGGTACACTATATAAATGAACTAATTTTTGTCCAGAAAATCCTTTTAGAGCTTACTGCTATTTTTGTTTTCTCTTGATGTAGCTTTTTGCTCTGAGTGCTGGCAGCAAAGTGAAATTTACTCAAATCCTAATGGCTGTGTGGAGCTGGTGCTTCAGTGGGCAGAATTTGAGTAAATTCTTTTTTGTTGCCAGTACTCAGAACACAGCATACAGGATTTCAGGATTTCCAGGGAGAACGCCACATTTGGGAATGCAAGAAAATACAGATGGCCAAAGGCAACCTGAAATCTGGGATATGAGGTGGAAGAAAGAGAGCAGGAAGGGGAAAGGAGAGGAAGTGAGGCCCAGAGAAAGAAAAGAGAAAGACAAGGCAGACACAGTCAAAACACAGGAAACACAGGAAAGGCAAAGCGTACTGAACTTCAGCCCATGAAAATTAACACAGTTCTGCATATTACAATATGATTACACTTCTAACAGCTATATCGGAACATCCAACCTGAAAACACAGCATGGATAATTATTTTTAAAAGTGAAGAATCAAGTACTTCCATTTGAGACTTCTGGACAACAATCTATCTCACTTCCTTTTTATCTCTTTTTGTAAGTGTGGTAGCTGCTTTTTCTCATGTTGACAGTCTCTGAAGAAGACACAGCAGAAGAGAGTCCCCTCCTTTTAAGTGAACTGTTGAAGTCTCCTTGGAGCATCCATGTAGGAGAGGTACATTTAATAACCAACCACCCACACAGTGCAGCTGCTAGAACATTGTAAGAAAATGAAAACCTGACAAATCTGTTTCAACAAAGTTGTCAGCTGGAGGTTTCTGTGATCCAGGGTCTCATACCACAGAGGAGAAGGAACAAAACAAAAACCAACCTGCCTAATTCATAAGTAAATAAATAAATAAATAAATAATATTACATGCTATTCCCTTTTCAAAAAAAAAATAAATAAAATTTAAAGTTGATTCTAACGTGGAATGAAAACAAATTTTGCAATCTAATGAGTTGCTACAAAACAGCATTGTTGTCCCCTAACACCTCTCAGTCTTATGGCTAGTTACAAAACTATTTCCACTTTTGCAGGCTCACTGTATACCTCTCCAAAAGTCTGGTGAGAGGAGAGACTCTTTTCTATTCCTTTGGTACAGAGAGGCTTACAGTTTATAAAATTAATTGATTTCTTGCCAACATGCATCTAAACCCAAATATTTGTGCAATCCAACATAAATTCACCACCATACCTTGCTGTGTTTTGCTGAGCTCCATGGCCCAATTTTAATGGAATACTTGATGAAGCTGATGTGCATATTTTCATCCCACACATACAAATTCATCACGAGAATGATTGCCTTCAGCAAACAGAATACCACATGCGACATTACAAATTTAGATATACTTCCCTGAAAAAATTGTAGGAATGAAATTAAAGAGATAATGACTTCAGCAAAAAAAATGCCTGAAATTCAAGCCTCTGAGAAATGTCCTACCTTTGTAAAAATTAGAATGAAGAGTGGCAGGGGGTGAAGGGAGGGAAAGGGGAGGAAGAATAGAATTACTGGAATTATATAGAAAATGAATCAATCTGACAATCGGAAAGCACAAAACACTATTCAGCTGGTAGATTTTTACTTAGCTAGTGGCTTAACACAGATTGCTTGTTTTTCACACTCATCTATTTGAAAATTCAGAAATAATTTGTAACCTATTCCCTTTTCAAGTTAGTTAGGATCAACTTTTCTTTTCTTTTTTTTTTTTTTCCAATTTTCTTGCACTGACTAGATATATTCCTACATGTCCTGGGAAGTTTTAGCTAGCAGTGTCCTGGATTAATCTTATCCTAGAAGGAAGACTACTTTTTTTCTGCTCTTTTTCCTATCACTTTTAATTTATTCCCTGGATGTTTCATTAAGAGAATACAAGTTCCCAGAACATTAACAGAGGTTTAAATAAGACTAGTCTCCTTGCATTGATCTCTCATGTCTCAGCCATTCAGTCTTTGCACCTAACTTGATACACAGTTGTAAAAGTCCTTATCATACATCCTGCTTTTCTGTTTCCACAGAAGCAAACAAAGAAAAGGGACAGTTCCTCATCTAGAGTAACTCAGTAAAATTTACTGAATTTGACATATAAGGCTGTTCACAGCACCTAGTAATTTTTTATACACTAAAACATCATTTATGATACAAAAAGTCAAGTTTGGTTCTAGTCTCAGCTTCTTCCCCCATGTCTTCATACTAACTCTCCTACCAAATTTTAGGGCTCAATTGGAGTACAGTGATCCCATCTGGGGTAAAAAGCATCACAGAGCCACATTCTTCCTTTGACTTTTATCCTGGAAAGGGAAGCAACTTGAAAAGAGCTCTGCTTTGGTATAACATATGCTATGCAGCATGCTGCCACAGCCATCCCTGCACTGTGCAGGGGCAGCCCAGTCTCCAGTGGCAGCAAAGCAGCAGCAGTTCTGCTTGTGTCCCAGCCTGGATCTGTCAGCTGCAGTGTAAACCCAGCCAAAAAGTCATGTCATAGAAAACAGACCATTCTAGCAAGGGTGCAGGATTTAGGGGCAGGGAGAAGGTGAAAGGGGAGATCTTCCTTCACCTAGAGATATTTCTAATGCATTATTGGATGTGCAGGAACATCTGTTGGGAACACAGCCAGTCTTTATAGGGTCCAAGTGATGAAGAAAACCTCTCTAACTCAGAATAAGCTGCTCCAGTGATTTATTACTTACCTTGTTTAAAAAATAAATTAAAAAAAAAAAAAAGAAAAGAAAAAAGTCACATTATGTTTGTAGTTTGAATTTATCACACTTCATTGTTCAAAAATTTGATTTGTCTACAAAATTATATATATATAAAAAAAAAAGCTTCACAGTTTTAATCTCCTGTGATAAGTAGGATATTTCAGACCTTGATTAATGAAAAGGTTCAGCACAGACATATTTGTTTAGATCTTTCTGGTTTGTCAACCTACTTTTGAAGGTGCAAATATTAGGTTTGAAGAGTGTTCCATTAATTAGTGGTCACTGGAAATGTTCTGAATCAATGGTTTTCCTTTGGAGAATGCCAATTTGCTGAAATCAGACAACTGTAGTGATGCATCTTGTGTGTCAGATGTTGCAGAAGCTAACTGCTCGCCCCCCAGCTTGGCTCCTTTGCTGGCTGCTGCAGAATTAGAACAAGGTTCTGATACCACCACCTCAAACCTCTGTATGTTCTTAATGACAAAACAAATAGTAGCCTCAACTTCGGTCACAACTTTCTGCACGTCTTAAAACAACTGAGACAGCTCTGTCTCATTTCCGGTGGGGAAATGGGTCGCTCAAGTTCTCAGGACTTCCTGGTTCCCAGCTGGACTTATCTCAGCGCCGGAAGTTTTTCTGTGGTTTGTACTGTAGTAATCAGGTTTGCCATCTCTGCTGTACTGGTTATTGGGGATTACTGAAAGATTTTTCATTCTTTTTCTAACATCTGTGATATCAGATTTAATATTGTCTGTAAAATTTTTATGCATTCCCATTTCTCCTGAGGGCAGGCTGGACCAATGTGCTGAAGAGCTGGGCAGTTTGTTCAAAAGTCCAAGTATCTCTTTTTGATCTGAATCTATCCAATCAAAATTTTCATTATTTTTCATTTCTCTCAGACTTAAATAGGAGATATTTAGTAGGGGGAAACTCAGAATTAAGGACCATGTCAACTCTTTGGACAGAAAAGTGACATTTCCTGTACTTCACCAGTTGGTAACAATTCCTTCTCCTGATGGCAAATAAAAGTCACTTTGATGACAAAAGCTGTGGTCTCATGGGAATTTACACAATCTGATAAAATCTGGTCTGTAGCATTCCTTCTCCTCCCTTGCATGACTACACCATGAGCCACCAGAATAAGCTAACATCACAAGCCAGGTCACAAAAAAACAGAAAGTAGAACCATGCAAGCTCACCTTCAATTTGATTTAAACTGCCGAGGAATCACATTTTCAGTCTGTGACTCCACCTTTTTTTTTTTCTGTAATAGTTCTTCATCCTTAATTGCTTCACCTTTGTCCCCCTCTAATGACTTGTTCATACTTTATCTCAGCACTGCTCACTAAGTTTTACCAGTATCTGTTTGTGCAGCTGAGCAGTGAATCAGAGAATGGGCCAAGTTAAAAGTAAGTCATCCAAAAAAAAAAATTTAATCTGATCAGTTCTCTGATCCGGTTCACTCCGCAGCTGCACAAATAGTGGTAGAATCAAAACTGAGAAGAGAAAGAAGAGTGACAAGAATAACCAACCTGAAGAGGGAGAGCAGCCCTCCTCCAACTACTGAACTCTGTGCTTTATTTTATTCCTGCAATCAATAAGTATTACTAATTAAAATGGCTATTTCTGACATATACAGTACCCAGACTATTTTGCAGACTTGCCTGTAGTTCAGCTTGTAAATGGCTCTGAGTTAAAAGCTGGATACTGGAATGTTAATTCTTTCTGGGTATGTTATAGTATCTCTTCTGTCAACAAAGCTGGAAGTAGCAAAAAAATAAAATAAAATAATTTGGTTCTCAGTTGCCTCAATCTCTGTCTCAGGATCTAGCAAGTACAGAAAAGTTTTGTTTTGTCCATGGTAATCAGGTGGTCCCTACCCATCATTACCAACATTTTGTTTAGCTATATTGTCTCCACTACCCCCCTGCCTCCTCAGCTTGGTGATTCATTGAGAACGAGATGCCCAACCCATCAGATAACTTCTTCTGAATCAATCTGAACAACATTATCCATTTACCACAACTGGAACTGCTCTTAGGCAAATTCTTATCTGGAGAGCTTGATGCTTCATTAAACGTCATGCAATTTCAGACCCAGTCTGAAATTAGAAGAAGTGTAGTTTGTGATTTAATTGTCTACTGGACTGAACTCTTTCGTGTTTATCCCACATCTTGCTGAGTTATCTCAGCTTCTGTTAAAATCAGTAGGAGTTAAGAGAACTTAGCACTTAAAGACAGCTCATAAAATCAACCCCTGAGTGATAGGCCATTTTCCTTTGTTATGTTATTTGTGTGAACTTTGGTGCAACTAATAATTATCATAATCAACAATCATCCAAGTTTGAAAGGACCTCAGGGGGTCTCCACTCCAACCTCCTGCTCAAAGCAGGGTTAGCCATCAGATCAGACCAGGAGATGGGATCAGATCATTATACCGAACACCAAATCAGCTCTGATACATATCCGGTTGATATTTGCTTGTTTCTTGTAATGTTTTCCAGAATTCTGTGTATATGAGATGGCTTCACTACCAGTGCCTGGGTTGTGGAACACTCAATTACATAGTCTCAATATCAAAATATAACCTGAATGTAACGAGAAAAGCAAGCAAATCACATGTAGTTTTTCTCTTAAGCATTTTGAGAATCAAGACTGACAATGGCATGAGCATGATTTTCCATGAAGTTGGTTTGAAATACAAAAGTAATGAAACCTAATGGCTAACAAGCTGATAGCAAAGAAAGAAACTAAAGTTGAAAGCTCTAAAGCCCTTGGAACACAGTCTTCTACATTCAACAGTTTCCATCTCTCTTTTGTTTTCCTCTGGCCCAATCTAAAGAGAGTTTTCTTGGGGGGAAATGAGCTTTAAAGGATGCATATATATACTTATATATATACTATACTTATATACTATATACTTATATATACTATATACTTGGTTGGAAGGCCAGTAATTTTTTGTTTGTTTGTTTGTTTGTTTGTTTTTTGTTATTATGAAAACACCATGAATTCAACAACAAACTGAAGTTCAAACAATGCAGACCCACTAGTTAGTTGCAGTACAGCCTATGCATGAAGAAACCATTCCATGACATTTCACTGTTGTTTTTTTGTTTTGTTTTGTTTTATCTTACTCATTTACCTCTTTAGATCTCTTTTTTTATAATACCTCACTTACATGTACACTGACTTGGTCTTCTCTCTTGCTTTGACTGTTATATCTCTCTGATGTCCCTTTTGGGATGGGAGCTCTATCGTGTGTATGCACTTTTCTAAACTAGCCTTCTTATCTTTCCATCTCACCAACTCTCCAGCTATTTCCAAATCTCATTTAGAAAAAAATGCCTTTTCTTTTTAAAATCTTCATTCTTTCCACTACCTGCACTTGCAAATATTTGGGAAACAGTTTTTTTGTTGGTTTGTTTGTTCCCCATGATACCCTCTAAAATGAAACATGGATTCTATTGTCCATGAGATTGCCCTTAATCAAACGAAAAAATAGCCCCAGTTTCCTAAGAACAAGAGTCTGTAGAGTGGACCCCATTGTACATATCCCAGTCTTCCAGTCCCTTCCTGTAACTAGAGGTACTAATCTGGAACTCATTCCTTAGAAGAAACTGTTTAGGTCCTCTGCCATGAAACGGGCATCAGATCAGAATCTGGTCTTTGGGCAGAGAAGCCAGATAAACATTAACTTTGGATTCACTTCTTGTCCATGGCTGTTTGTTAAAAACATTTTTAAGATGCCAGTAATGAAATTACTCCCAGTTGCAGATACTGCAGTCATTATGCAGCACTCTGGTGCCAGTGCACACAACAGGAGCCCTCCCCAAGGGCTATGTTTTGTGCCACTTAACTGTATATTTTTCATTATCATTTATTTTTATTAGCAAACGTGGCCCTGACTGCCAGTCAGTCAGAGCACATATAGACAATGTGCTGCTCTCAGAGACAAAAGAGTCAGAAGAAGAATTTTTAATGAGCTGTTTCAAAAGTGTTTACCATCTAAACCGACTTCCCAAGTGCTACTGTGGATAACTGCAGTGCATCTACCTACCTGATTTTCTACTCAGGAGTAAATTTCCACCAAGCACAAACCAAGCATCTCTCCTGTGGTGATAAACAACCTTGCCATTTGTTTCAGTGAATTCCTTATTCATTCAAATCCACATAACAGATTTTTTTTTTTCAGTTTGGAACATGGTTTGACTGAAAAAGCAGTGTTGACATGAATCTCTAAATATCTGTTCCATTTTTTTCTCATTCCCAGTCCCTATATATTGTAAATTCTGTGTACACTCTATGGAAAGTTTATGGTATCTTGGAAGGAAGGAAGGAAGGAAGGAAGGAAGGAAGGAAGGAAGGAAGGAAGGAAGGAAGGAAGGAAGGAAGGAAGGAAGGAAGGAAGGAAGGAAGGAAGGAAGGAAGGAAGGAAGGAAGGAAGGAAGGAAGGAAGGAAGGAAGGAAGGAAGGAAGGAAGGAAAGAAGGAAAAAAGGAAAAAAAACATTCTTCACATCAAGAAAATTAAACTCATTCAATAAAGAAAAAATCAGCTTAAGGCTAGCAATGAGATCAAATATTGTTTAAGTCAGGAAAGACAGAACTTAAGAAGGATAGAGGTGGTGCTCAGGCCTCAGTACAAAAGTGAGGTTCATCCATTATGAAAATTTCTCTTGATTCATTATGAAATTTTTCTATTAGTAGGCAGATCTAGGTCAAATATTCCCAAGAGCTGGGCTGCTAATGAACAGGTTCAAATCTAGTTGTGTTTTCATTATATATTTCCATATATTTTTTATGAATATTTGTACATCACAACTAGAAAATCCAGTATTCTTTCAATGTAACTATTTAATAGTACTCATCAAAATGAGATTAAAATATAAGATTATGTTCATTTGGCTTCTTCAAAGATTTCTTTTTTCCCCACATCTGAGAAAAGCTCATAGCAAGAGGATATATTGTATTTTCTCTGAGAAAGACATTTATGTCTTTACTGAAGTCAACTCTCCATTCCACCATAATTTTCAGGTGCTTAAGGGAGAAATGTCAAACTCTCTCTTGCTAGATTATTCTGCTGCTAGTTTTTCTATCTCAAGGCTTTACAGAACGGAACTTTAGGAATCTAAAAATGGAATTTTAGAGACTTTATCTCAGCCTCTAGTTTTGCCATGATAAACAAACAAAACAAAAAAGCCATCTATTTCTCACACAACCGTATTTGAGAGCCTCGTGATTTCTAATGTATTCATAAAATAGACCAGTACAAAATCTCTTTACCATGTTGAAAAGAAAAAGAAAATGTCAGGAAAATGAAACATCCCAACACTGGTGTTTTCTACATTTGTCCTGCAATTGTCTGCGTTGTTAATGGTGATTTATAATAGTATCTCATGCAACGGGAACCATCAGGTTTCAATATCTTTATGCTGAACTGTTCTGGGCAACATTAAAATATATTCATTCTAAAAGAATGCAGCACATCCTAAGTGTCTTGCAATTCTCACTATGCTCCTGCTGCTTTAGGTATTAAAAAGCAGAGAGCAAGTCTCAAACTAAAGTCAATGCGCTGCATGAAACAACGATCACAAGATGAAAGAGGCTTCTGTTCCAAAGACATGTTAAAATCTGGCACAAAACTATTATATTTAAACTTTATATACTTTCTGTAGGAAGAATGAAGACAAGAGAAGTTGCTGAACAAGAGAAGTTGCTATTGGTGGAGAGACAAGGGATCCCACTGTGCCGTCTTCCTTTTTCACAGTGGATCTCTGAGACAAGTTGGGAAGCACTATCATGCCTTCCCCTCTGTTTTCCTAAGTGTGTAGTATCTATTTTATGTCTTTACCCATATGATGATTTTGATATTCATCTACTGGTTCAACATAGTTGTTCAACATAACCATGTATGCAACAGGAAAATTGTCAGCTAATACTACAAAAGCAAATCTTACTGGTGCAAGAAACCCATTACCTAGCCTTTTGCAGTAAACACCCAAAGTGTGACATTTCAGAAGAAATTATGAAGGAGAAAAAGAAAACAAAATGTACAAAGTACAGTCAATTCATATTTGAAATCTGGCCAGTTTTACTTAATACGCCTTAATACAGAGGAAAATACACTTTTGAAAACAAGACAGAAAATTGAGTCTCAGAGAGAAGCGAAGACTCTTTCTGCTACCTGTCTTCCTGGGCACTTCTCCCCAAAAGAAGTGATGGTGAGATTTCCCAAGTTCCCTACACACCTCTCCCCCAAGCAATAGAGATTTTCTTGAAAATCTTTGAGGTGGAGATAGATTTTTTATTCACTTTTTTTTTTTTTTGGGGGGGGGGGGGGGTGTTCTATTATTTATTTATTTATTTTGGAAAAACAGTTTAAATGAATGTAATTTGAACTTGGTGTTAACATTAGAAATAGGTTTCTTTGCCTTCTCTTTCTTCCCAGTAATTATTCAATCTCCATGGCCATTGGTCCCTACTTGGTAACTCATCTGACTTAGTGCTGCTATGGTATCCAATATTATTTTCATGAGTATATGACTTTCCTACTGTGTTTCACAGGTATTTCCCAGAGCGTTAGCTGAGCCAAGTAAAAAACTCTTTCAGAAATTATAAAAATAAGCCTAACTTAGTCTGCCCAAGCTGGAATTTATGGATAAGTGTCCAGGTTTTATGCCACCTGACAGTTCTTCCAAAACCATGGGATTCTCCACTGGACAGAGATAATGCCAACTTCAAAGTAGCCTCACTGCAAGCACACAAAAATAATAATGAAAGGATCCAGTCTCTTAGGATGATTGCAGAAAACTTGCTTCATAATGAGCAAAGAATTAAGTGGAAGAATATGAAACATTGAAAAAGAAAGCATGCAAGCATAACAAAGCTACTCACACCTTTTCAATGTGTCAAAAATGTTCTTTCTCTAACCCCCAGAAAACACAAAAAGTTCTAGACTACTTTCATGGATATGAGAAAAAGCCATGAAACAGAGATACAAAGTCACAAGCGAATCTCTACAGGAGAATGATCGAAATGTCATTTGCTGTATTTTTTCTATTGGGTTTAATTTATCAAGTATTTAACATTTTTCACCTATTAAGTGATGTGCTAGGTAAAAAGACTGGACCAGAGAGTCCACTTTTCTTTCAAAGGAGCCACAATAACTTTTGATAACACAGTTTTGACCTTATACCATTTTTACAGCCTATTTGCTATTTCTCAAGTATTATTCATTGCCCATTATTATACTAATAAACTTTATTATCTTTTAGAAAGCCGCCAGTGGTTACATGCTTGAATGGCCCTCACAATAGAAAGCCATAATGACAGAACAAGGTAAACCTAATAAACCATTCTTTGTTCTCAAAGTGTATTTGTGATAATGGGCCATTACCTTTTATTTATTATTCACGTAAATGTATGATGGGATTTGTACCCTCTCCAGCATTAACTGTTTCATCTTGCAGAGACCACCCAAATTTTTTTTATAACTGTTCTTTGAATTTTTCGTCTCTTTAGTAAGAAGATAAAGAATGCACTCAAATGATGAATATATTCAAAATATACCCATACTATACTTTTTACAGTCTCACCAACTGTATGCATATATACACATCTACATTATAAGCTCTCTTTTGCTAGTTCCATATTGAGAAAAATATTGCTAGCTTAAGCCACTTAGATATGTGACAAACAGGAAGGTTTTAAAAGGTGAAAAAGGGTACTATTGGACTTCTGAAATATTGCTGAAATTTAAGTGGAACATCACCAATTCTGTCATGGCATCAGAAAGTGGTATTGGTCCTTTATGCATGCAAAACTGTCCAAAAAAGCATAAATAAAAGCTGATAATAAACATCCATGATATATGTGGTTCCCATGTCATAATGTCAAGTACTGTCATGACACATCTATATACGATTTATTAGCTTCCTGTGGAAGTCATTCCTATAGCTATATGTGAATAGACAACCTCTTTCCTTTTCATACAACTTTTAAAATATATTTATTTTAATTATGCTCAAAGTCCTTTTGTACTTTGGTCTGTAAGAATCTACGTATTAGCAAAATCTAAGATGTTTCTTCAGATGAGTCAAACACATATGAAATACTGGACTTAAATCTGTATCCAAACCACAAGATGATCTCTCTTCCAATTCCACTGGAAAACAAACAAATAAAAAACAACAACAACCAAAAATGTCCAGACCAGAAATATAGGTCAAAAGACATTCATCTCAGTGGTACAACAACTCAGAATACAGATTTTAAGTCTGAAATGTAAGCCGAACCTATAAAAACACATGTGAAAAGAGTCAGAGCTATCAGACTAGACACATGCTTTGGCTGTTTCTCAGCAAACCATGAGATCCTCTATAACTTCAAAAGAATCCAGGAGACATCAAACACAATAATACACATTTACCCTGACCTCCTTTTCTCCTACTATTCTTCAAGCATTCCCTATCAAAATAATGGTGCAAGATGAGCTCATAAAGAAGAAAGTTAGGGCTCCGAACAACTCTATGTTGGGTTCTTTTTGCCTTAAAGCTCACTGTTATCAGTTTTATTTTTTCTGACATCATCATTTGCATACCATTTCCAATAGCTGCTATACTGAAAGTCAGTGTTAAAGAGGGATCAATCACATTCTGATTTGAACATGCACTTTTTAGCAGCATCTTTTAAAACACGCTCCTGGTGCTAAACACCTCTTATGTAAATTTGAGTGGAAAAGTCATCAAATGTAGGACAATTTTATTTTATTTTATTTTATTTTATTTTATTTTATTTTATTTTATTTTATTTTATTTTATTTTTTTTTTTTTTTTTGTATCAGAATACTGATACAACAAAAGTAGGCTCAGACCATTGCTACATATAACGTATATTAGTCAGCCAAGTAACACATTGTAAATTATTCTTGCTCTTAAGCTTATAAAAATCTTGTGCAGGTTCAGACTGTCTTCCTTTTTGAAAAACGTGGTATTTCTCTAGGTGAAGAAAAATCTATTAGCTAGAAAGAACTTGGAGGGAGTTCTGATGCTCCAGTAATATATATTTTTTTTTTATTCATGTTAACTCTGTACATGTTTGTACTCCCTTTAGGCATAGCAGAGGGAAATACCTCATCTTACAGTTCATTTCTGTTAAACATTGGATTAGTACATGTATTTTGCATAAGAATTTTTTCTCACAGCAAAAAGATAGAAGGAAATACGTTGGCTATCTGATCAGATAGCATGACATCCCATGGAACATCAACCATTCTCTCCTTAGATCTGGTCATTCCACAGAATATATTTTAGGATATCTTTTTTATTTTGTAGGCCTTGGAATAACAATCTGCTTCGTATTCCACCAAGCTGTTCCATTAGTTAACTACTCTAGTTATTAAAAGTTCTCCCCATGCACATCACATGCATCACAGTCAAATTCCAACCTAAGCTGGTAGATAATCTAAATTAAATAAACACGTTATTTTCCCACTATTATCTTCCTTTTAGATTCACATCAGTGTTCCTCTTAATTATTGTAAGATATTCTTCTGTATGCTAAGTAGCCTCTAACAGGATCTCAGACACACATAAATATGCTCATTATGATAGAGAAGCAATATTACTTTTAATCGATTCAGGTTAGTAAGCACAGAAAGAGCTCTCCTTTATTCTTAAACGGGAAACACAAAATATCAATGAATATCATCAAATCAATTTTATTTGAAACATGATTCTGTTTCTCACTCAACTCTAATTACAAGTAGACAGCAGGGAACACATAGCTGCTCTGCCATTTTTTGTCAGTAACTGTTTACCCAAATGTTGGTGCAGTGTCGTAATTTGCACATGAATTATTTAGGTCCTTATTATTAAGATAGCTCTGCAAATATTCAGAAAGGGCAACAGGCTGGTAGGATGTTCAGAAATGCTGTGTGCCTTTTCCAGAGGCCAAAAAGTCTGCCTAAACTTATTAGGAAAAAAAAAATCATTGAGAGACATAGTTGGCAGCATTTGTGAATGATTTCATTGTTCATTGCAATTGTAATAAAATTAAAAAAAAAAAAAAAAAAGGAAATTAAAGGAATTACCAAAGGTGATATTCTGGGGCAGGGCTGCAGCTGATTGTTTTCTCAGGTCCTTCCATGTCCTTTCTAACACCATAAAAATTGGTAAGTTTCAATTTCTCAGGCCAAAAGTCTTGTTTTGCACCATCCTGAGCAGTTGCTGTAAGGAACCTTGTGGGCTAACCAGCTCACAACCCTACACAGTTTTCCTTTAATAAAAGTATAACCAACCTTTGCCTTTACCATCTTGCCTTTGTTAGGAGATCCTTGAATTGCTTAAAGCTTGTTGTTATCATCAGTCGTGCTTTGCTCACCTTGGCCACGTGAGACTGCACATTGATTGCGGATGATGCTGTCACTGCCTGAGTTGCTGTGTTTCATGCTTTGACTCCTGGCTGGTCTTCCCCTCTGAAGCAGCCCCGCTCTCCTTGATCCTTTGCAAAGAGTACAGTCAGTGTCCATAAGATTAAGAGGAAGTGAAAAATATAAATGTATTAATATCTTGATGGTCATGTGGAGCTGCTGCTTCCATGAACAAACTTTGAATAAGTTATTGATGCCAGCACTCAAAGTACAGCCTACTGAATTTCCAAGGAGAATGCCGCATTTGGGAATGCAAGGAAATAGAGATGGCCAAAGGCAAACTGAAAGCTGGGTTATGAGGTGAAGGATGAGTGGGAAGAAAGAAGAGAAAATGGAGCCCAGAGAAAGAAAGGTGAGACACAAGACAAACAGAGCCAGGACTCAGGGAAGACAAAGTAGTATACTGAACTTCAGCCATTTTCCTAGGCTTTCTCTTCTACATATAAGAGAATCACTTCCTCTATTTTTTTCCTAGTTTGTCTCTCACTGAGAAAACTCCTATATTTTGGCTCTTTCTGCCAGTCTATAATTTACAATTTTTTCATGATAATCAACACCTCTCACAGCTCTAATTCACAGGTCAGACCTAGGATATTCTTGAGAAAGACTACTACTCAAGGCCAAAACACATACTGTGACTTCAAGCATTTTACTCTGCGCTGTCTTGGAAGGTTGCTCCTAGAAGACCAGTTTTCTATCAGCTTTATGCCCAACACAGCAAAGTTTATGTAATGAAGCTCTTGGGACAGCAAACAAGTAACTCTCTTCTATCTAGTTTAGTAGAGCTGTTTGGTTTCTTTTATTTATTTATTTATTTAAAGGCAGAATGATCAAAAGAGAGGGAAAACAGCCAGGAAAAGAGGCCCCTAAATATTGTATCCTTGTACTCTTGGACAGTATGCAAGATTCCATCTCATGTCTAACAATCTAACAAAGGAAAAAGAAAACTAATTGTTAAAAGCACATCAGCAAGTCCAGGAAATCATATCCCAAGCCAGAGAAATACCAGGGAAACCATGGTTCACTCTGGATGTCACTCATGTGAAAGGCAATGCCAATGCTGGAGATCGTTTGGAAGGGGTGTTATGACCAAGACTGAATCTTTCTTCTAGGTGACTGTCTGAATTGCCTGAAACAGGCAAGGGAGAAGCATTGCTGTTAATGGTAGACATATGCAATCATTTCATGCTGTTATTCAAAAGTTACTGTGATGAATGACAGCAAGAATGCTGAAGAGAGACATATAAAACCCACATTTTTTTTATTTTTTTTTTTTACTGACACATTATCACAACCAAAATCAATTGAGTTCCACACAATCCCCAAAATACATCTTCTCTGGTGCCAGCCAGAACTCCAGCAGACTCTTGCTTGAAGCAGGATGGGGATGAGCTTCACTATTTCTGTATACCCCTTAGGGCCTGATTTTCAATAAGAATTCTAAGTTCCAGGAATAGTATAAATCTTGATACACATACAGACCTCAGTGCAGAATATTTACTTTCCATTTAGTGGGTTTGTCAATAAGAGATATGTAACCATAGCCTATCAGCAGGGTAATGAGAGAGCATGAGTCTTATCTATCCTCCTAACCTAGGTTGCAGGATGAAGTAAATACAAGTAGGGAACCACCACTTGTGGTTTCAGCTTTGTTCCTGCTGCAGGACCATCCCAGCTCTAACCATACCCCAACAGCCCAAAGCAATGGGGTAAAAACCACAAAACATATGCAGAGAAATGCATATAATTCTGTACTTATATATGTTTCTCTTAAAACAAGGGGGGGGGGGGGAGGGAAATACTTGGATCTTCATTCATCCCTCCATATTATCTTGCCATAAGATGTCTTAAAGGAGCATTTACTAATGAATATGCATAGTCTGTTTCCACATTTCTTTTTAGTGCACCTGCTAAGAAAAGTGATTTTGTTCTTGTTTCATTTTTCTGTGCTACATTAAATGAAGAGGATACAGAAGTCAACTTGTAGAGATTAATGCAAACCTTTGAGCAAACTCAAGAGCAAGAATTTAGTAGGTAGGCAAAGAGTGACCTAAAGAAGTAAATATAAATTTTGGTTGCCAAAGGAATAATGCTGTTTCTGTATTCATCATTTATATGTCTCCAAAAACATTTATTTTCCCATCTTTGAAATATTTTTAGCATTTTCTCACTGGTACTTAAAGTAGTATATAACTCCCTGGAAATGGAAGGCAAGTACCACACTGTGTGCCTCAAGCAATGTGATACCACTCTCCCTCAGCCCCCCTCTCCTCCTACAGTTCCAGTCCCCTGAGGGATGAGTATCAGCTCTCTGCCATCTCCTTGGCCCTTCCTCAGTTCCCTGGGAAGCTCCCTCCTGCTCCTGTCACCATGATGCATTGAGCACAACCACCACCAGCATGCAAGGGTCATAAAGCAGCCAACAAAAGGCAGCTTTTAGGTAGACAGATAATTCCTTCGAGAAACTGTTCAGAAAGAAGCACCTGCCAAAGCTAAGTTTACTCTTTCCTGCTTTCTATGACACTTGTTTGACCTTACGAAGGCTTACAGTATTTGCTAGATAGTGCAAGCATAGCACAGCAGCACAAAGAAAAGACAGCTAGGCAGCCTCAGAAGCTGCATGCATTCTAGCACATATTTTACACACAGCCAAGCAGACAGGTCTTCCCCTTTGAGGTGAAATATTTTTCACTCGGCTGCAAGTGAATTCTGTCTTAAAGTCCAGTCAGGTGAGACAACTGGTTTAATAATGTAGCACACTGGCGTGCTTGTGTCAGCAAGAGGTAAAAAAGTAAGATGAATTATTTCTGCAACAGGAAAACTACACAGGACAAAGGCCAGGCTATGTCAGGATGTCTGATGAGAGATGAGGGACTTTTGTTTATTATTATTATTAATGACTCATAAAAATAAGCAGAAAATCCATTGGAGATATTCTGATCCTAGCTAGTTCTTGTTACATTGTTAGCCTAGAGTGATAGTATTAAACAGCTATTCACAGCTGCTTCACATTCACACTGTGCTGTCATTAAGCACCGTTACTGGGCTTCTGGGAACTCTTGGAGATAATGACACATGCTTTCATTTTAGATAGAATAATCTGCATGTTCTTGAAATCCACAAGAGAGTACATTAATTAACATATCCCAGATATTAATCCATAAAACATGCTTGCATTTTTTTTTTGGTTGATTTATTGTTTTTAAAGCCTTAGTCTTTCTGCTTGCCTTAAATCATTGCTTATTCAATCAAAGATCTGCTGGTTTATTTGAAATAAAAATAACAATCAGGCAGAACTTCTAAAACTACTAAGGAACAGAGAAAGTTTTATTTGGTAAAAGAGAGGAAAGTGAAAAAGGAGAGGTTTTGCACGGTTTCCATTTAAATATGCTGTACAGGATAGAGATGTGAGAAATTATTTTTTTCTTCAATCATCAGATACTAAATAATTTTGTATTAAATTTGTCAGATACCATGTATGACTGAGAGTAATAAAATGCATCTTACAATTTGAACAGGATGATATTTCAGTATTTTTTCTGAATTCAAGGCTTTTTGTCATGCTATACCACCTTAACAAGGGCCAAATTGCACTTGGGTTCTAAAAGGTAAACATAGATACAGAAGTTGATGACGCCTATCCCATACACCTCTGTGTCTTTCTAGTTGTTTTGCTAGGGACGAATGGATAAAAACAACTGTCAATAGTGGCACAAGCCTAAGTAATCTTGTTGATGTGAATGTAGCTCTCCAATTCAACTCCTTTCTGTCAAACAGGATGAGAACTTTCATCACAAAGGAAATATTGTTCACCTTCCCAAAAGGATGGGCTAACTTACAATCCTCAGAGATATAACCTACAATTTCTGCCTTTCACAGATAAAAGGATTTGGGGAACTAATATGCTGTGGACATTCGGCTTCACTAAAGATATTGAGATAAGGCATACTCAGACCTAGAGATGACAGAAACAAAGTGCAGCAAAATGGTAACTTATTAGTTTTGCAGGATTTTCCAAACTTTTTGGAAAGTTTTCTTAGGTTTAGGACAAATTTCCAATCAGAGTAAATGAGATAAGTAGGCTGACAAGCAGAACTGTCACTTGGAAAGAGAGACACTGATGCTCACGGCCTTGGTGACTGGATAAGAATAAGTTCCGCCTGGGATCTTATATCCCAGCTGGAGATTGTGGCCACATTTTTGTATGTGGGTAACTTAAATCCAGTAAAAATATCCATATATTCTTGGGTTTGACTTAGGAATAGGGAAAAAGAATATATAGGTTTAAAATCTTGTGTAGTTAAGAGAACATCTTTTAGACTAGTGTATAGGTGTTCAATAGAATGGAAGAAAAGTTTTGTTCATAAATGTGATGTTTGTTTTTTTGTCAACAAGATCAATGGAAATTTTATTGTAAGCAAAATGACTGACTTTAGAAGTGCCCACCAAGCATTTTAAAATCAAGCTTGTGATATTTCATGTTCTTAAGAATGCATAAAATGCTCTTGTGAGAATTATGTGAGAATTATATGCATTAGACATTATAACAAATAATTTAAGGAAAAGCAGCAACAAATAACTAACAGAAATTTTCTGCATTTCCTGGCAACAGTTTGTTGAGTGTCTCAACTTCATCACAATTAAGGGGGATATAAAAAGAAAGGATCATTCACACAGGGGCAGGTCTTTAGCACTTAAAACTTGACTTTTATGTTATTACCAGTAGCTGGCATGGTCTTTAGACCTTGTGACCAAAGACTCTGAAATGCAAGGTTCACACAACTGAAAATTGTTATCAAAAAGTTCAAAACATCTTCATTCAACTCTTCTCTGTAACTCTATCATGAGTGTAAAGACTCTAAATGATCTTTTATACAGGCTTTACAATACGTATTAGATAATCACAAGGAAATTCAGAAATTCAGGAAAACAATTAGAAATCTTTGAAAAAAAAATCTTAAGGGTTGTTGAAAAAAATATATTTTCTTTTAATCTCTGAAAAAAAAATCCATAATTCTACTAAAATTCCTTTGACTTGCAAACAGCTGTCAAGTTGGAAAAATTTAAGCATACTTTAGCTCAGTAATTGTAGCCTTTCTCTTTCAGCAATAGGATAATTCTGGGGTCCCTAGACAGTGACTAAGGTAAATTTCATGAAATTAATGGGAACCATTATGGTGACTATAATATCTTGCAACCATATTTTTTATGTGGTGAATGTTAGAAGTAATGCAGCAGTGTGGAAACCAACTCTGACTTGATTAACACTGATGTAAAATGGCAATGGATTCAGTCACACAAATGAAAGTATGTCAGAGCATATCTAATGTTAGTGACATTTGCAACAGACTCATCATGAATGGCATTTTGTGATGTTGTCTGCCCCCCTATCCCCTCCACCCCAATGAGTATTTGTACTCCAGAAAGTACAACAATGACAGGAGCAATAGCATCAGCTCGTGGAGAGATCCTGTTGAATAAGACCTGTAGGTCATATTCTTACAGTGTTTACATGTGCTCATATTCGATATTATTAAATAATTTCATGATATGGACACACTTAAAGCTCAACTTGCACTGCTTTTTATTACTTTATTACTTTATTTATATGTTGGGTCAGTGCACATAAAGCAGCCTGTAAACTTTAAACAACCTATTTAATTATTCTGGATTTATTGTGACAATCACCTATAAGACAGAGATACCCAGTGATGGCACCTATGATGACCATGGTGTTGTATAAAATCAGACTCTATCTAAGGTAATAGTTTGTAATTCAACCAACCATATCAGACTGTGAAATGGATTTATGATAGTAAGAGAAATGAAGGTCAGTTTTCATCGGTGAAGGTGCTGTTGATTGCAGAAGTATGTGATGAAATTATATATAAGTTTTTATCATCCTTAGAAAACAGGAAACAAGCTGAATGAATTTCCATTCCTCTGTGGTTTAAAAAATGCCCTCTCCCTCCCCACAAGACAAGCTGGATGAAGAGACTGATACATAATTATTCTTTTATGCCAGCTAAAAAATAAAACCAAAAGCATATCTGTTTATATCTAATGTTGGGCTGATATTTTATTAAAAAGATTTTTTTTAACATTTCACCAATAAAAAATAATAATAAGCTTCAACAAAAACACCTTCTCATAGGTATCTTCTGCACGGACAGGAAGAATCAGTCAAAGCCAGATCTTACCAAGGGTTGTTTTGTAGACTACTGCAAAAAACGAGGTGTTTTGGAGGTAAATGTTATCAAAGTCCTTTTTGGGGGAGGGGAAAGCCTGCTGCTTAATGTCTGAAAAACTCCTGTCATTTTTTATGTTATTTCTTATTATGTTAAATATGTAACTATGATAGGAGCATCTCACCACCTTGTTTCACGTCACAGCTGCCTGCTAGGATCTTTTATCTACAGACGCTCACCTGCATAAATATCTCTAAAGCTGTCAGTATAAATATAGGTAAATCTACAACAGATGTACCAGCACACCTTGGGAAGAATTCTTCATGGACATAAAACCAACAACTTTCCCCTTCCCATCATATTTTTTTCTTTTTGATCTTGAGGTACACATCTGTGCCATCTTAACTTCAGTGTTGTGCTTTACTGTTATATAAAGGGTTCTCTCCTACCTTGGCCCATACTTCTGGTTATAATTGTGAAAACTTATTTGTGCATATTTTAAGAAGTGCTTTTTAAAACATAAGTGGAAAAAAAAATCCAAATATACATAAAGTCCTAATGGAGGAAAAGGAGAGAAAATTATAAAGATACATCTTTGAATCAGATAGCCAGGTTAGCATGGAAGTTCTTTATTTGAATTTAAAAGGAATTATTGGCAATAGGATGATAAGCAAATATAGAAACATTGAAAGTCTCATCAATGCAGAAGAAGTTGTGAAATTCCATAAAAGCTCTCCTAACAAATGAATACTTAACATAGTAAGATCTGAGAATTATTAATTCCAGTGACATTGAGGTCTGCCAAGAAGAGTGTCCAAACCCTAGCTGGGAATTATATATGCAGTCCTACTAACCTCAGTTCCTAAAGCACAAGTTGTAATGAAGGCTCAGACCCAAAGCCATCAAAGATTCAAGGATCAGTTGTTATGAGAATAAGAGAACCTGAGTTGATTAGCAATTTAAGAAACTTCAGGAAGTCAGCATGACATAGACACATAGATTCACAGAATGGTTTGGGCTGGAAGGGACCTTAAAGAACACCTACTTCCACACACACACACACACACCAGCACTGGGAGGGATACCTCCAACTAGACCAGGTTGTCCAAAGCCCCATCCAACTTGGCCTAGAACACCTCCAGGGATGGGGTAGACACAACTTCTCTGGGCAACCTGTTCCAGTGCCTCACCACCCTCATAGGAAATATTTTTTTCCTCATGTATAACCTAAGTCCACCCTCTTTTTAGTTTAAAACAGTTGCCCCTCATCCTATCACTACACTTCCTGACAAAGAGTCCCTCCCCAGCTTTCCTGTAGGCCCCCTTTAAGTACAGAAACGCCACTCTCAGGTCTCCCCGGAGCCTTCTCTTCTCCAGGCTGAACAATCCCAACTCCCTCAGTATGTCTTCGTAGGAGAGGTGCTTCAGCCCCTTGTTTGTCTTCTTGGTCTTCCTCTGGACTTATTCTAATATGCCAATGTCCATGGACATGATTTTTTTTTTGATTGTTATTATGATACATAAAGGATGTGGACTGAACTAAATAAACAGGGGCTTTGTATTTTGTTCTTTATTGACTACACCCCAGACAGGCTGAAAACATAAATTATTCAAAATTAGTTCTACAGCTGAAAGAAAAAGGTGTGTTCTTTTTGTTAAACACCAATATAGGAAAATAGCACTGTATGGTGCAGCAATAATTTTAAAGATGTCCACTTACACAACCATGCTGCATTCCGCAATACATGCAATACATTATCTATACTCCCTTCTTACTCTGTTTGGACAAGTGCCTCTAGCTCAAAACAATGTTTTTCAAGAAATACATTGGAAGATCAGTTTGTATTTTATAAACAACAAATCAGAAAACTATCAGATTGATTAAAAGACCTACAAATCCTTAGAAGTCTTAGACTGACCACTGCTCTAACTGCTTGCTAGGTATGCTATTTACTCATTGTGGAGGTGAAAGGTTCTCTTGATTTCAGCAGAATGGTAAGAGGTCATGCAGAGAGGATCCAAACAACCAGAAACATTCGAGAGGAAAAATCTGCCCAGTAATGTTAAATTTTTAAAGGTGTAAGGATGTCTGCAGAAGAAGTCAGTGTATACTCCAGGTCAAGTTTATAGAATTTCCACAACACTATGGAATATGTTTTTAACTTGGGAAATTTTAGGAAGCTGTGGGGTCTTTATAAGAAGATTCATAATGAAAATTGATTTGCAAACCAAAACACATAGACCATATATATTGGTCTACTGTGTTTAGTTTGGTTGTTGTCTTCTTTTTTTTAAGCTGCATTAAATCATAATCTGTTGTGGAAATTTTGTTATCTACTCCATACATCTGGAGCTGCTGTTTGCATCTGCTTAAATTTAGATTTGTTTTTTCGTTTGTGGTGTTTTTGTTTGTTTGTTTTTTTGTTGGGGGGGGGGGGTACAAAGCAGTATAAAAGGCACTAATTTGGAACAGAATTCTAAATACAGGGCACAGGATGAGAGCAGGTATCAGCACCTGTTAAGTCTAAGATCACTTCCATAGGTAAGGAGTCTGCCTTATGAACACTTGTTGGATAAGGGTAATAATCTTCCCTTCAGGACTGTCAGAGTCACAGCTGCAGGTATGGGTCAGCAGTTGCCAGTGATGAATTCTTTTCTTCTGTGTCATGTTTCTACTCAGGGATTGGGGAATGCTGTCAGCTGATGGTCAAGTAGAGGGAGCACCAGAAAGTGCCCTTATTTTGTTCAGCTCCTGGGATCAGGATACCACTGGGGTTCACTTTACCTGGGGTATATAAACAAATATTAATTTTGATATGAACCTGGTTACTGAATATTTGTAATATGCTTGTGTAATTATAGATAGAAGTGTATAAAATGGAGCTTTGACAATACTCCCAGTCAGATGCATTGCTGTTTTGTATCATTTATTTTAAGACATGTTTTATTGCTCTAGAAGAACTAATTACTGAAATATTTTGTCATTCTCTATTATTAAATGCAGAAGGGTTGAAAAGAACTGGATGGTGGGCTAAAGGATATTGAGGAAGCCACCAAATTTTACCTTTGCTTCTGATGAAACAAGAATGACAGTAGTTTGGAGGCAAATGTACAGAAATCTATTTGTTTCTTAATGTAATTCAGAACAATGCCTACAGGTGAATATTACAGGACATGCAGAATATGATTAAGAAAGAACAGGTGTCTCTAAGTTGACTGGTTATGTTGACCTTGATAAAGTGATTAAACCATGCATCATTATGCTCCACAGCAAACTTCTGCTTAGTTCAAAACAGAGTTTGAAAAAACACTAGGAAAATGTTCAAAATGCCAAAGGAATAGTGAGATCTGAGCATGACTGAATGTTACTTTTAAGCCTATATTCTTCCTTTGATGCAGGCTTATAAATCCAATTAACATTAATGAGAAATGTGTTGTGCCCATATGCAAACGATGAGCTGAGAACCCCTACTGCCCCCTCCTAGATTTCTTTGTATGTTTCAAATATTGAACTGTTACATTAAAAACATATTCTGACTTGAAAATTTTCAGTTTTGTGTTTATTCTGCCTTAATAAAAATGGATAGTGAAAAAATGTAATTGCTACAGTAACATCTTGCAAGAACATCAAGAATGTCTTTTATGTTTCTGTAGTTTGGGGAAAAAAAAATAATGTATTTTGCACAGATCACATAACCTACATTGTATAAATCACAAAGCGCTGATAGTTCTGTAAACATTGTTTTATGAGGTGTTCGAGTCAGATTTCTAAAGAGAAAAATAATAAATCAGATGGGGGGGGGGGGGGGGAAGGGAGGGGAAGAGATCCCTGGTTAGGAGAAAAATAGCCAGTACTGTTAACAAGACCTTAGATCTGCAAAAAGACTACTCCTGGTTTCAAGACAGCATTCTTCAAAGAAACAAAAATCTTCAAAATGGAATGAAAGACTTCAATTGTTTCCTGAAACAGATTTTAAAATGATGAAAGTAAGTCATCTGCATTATTAATCACAAAAACACATCCTACGAATTTTAATATTGTATTTGTTATTTCCTACTGAACACAGTGTTTCTCACAACCTGACAAGGTGATGATCCCAGAACCAAAACAGATGGTCTTTAAAAAGATCTACAGATCCTCTCTCCTAATGAATCTCAAGAATCCTACAGGATTTATAATAAAGCTACTCATACATATAAAAAGAAATGTACTTCTTCAGTAGCTTCCTTAATAATAATTCTAAGAAATCTGTTTCCTGTATCTGGTGGGTTTTATGTCTAACTTAAGAGACATCTCATGGCTGAACTACAGCTGGAGCTACAATGCTATCTTTTAAGCATTTAGTATTCTTTTTCTGGATCGGGTGTATGTATATGTTTTTGTTTATCCCATTTTGCTCTGTCAGCTACTTCAAATTCAGTCAATTTTTCACTTTCCCTGCTAGCCCTTCCGTGACTTTCCCATTCTACCTTCTTGGCATGGAAAAAAAATCACCATCAAAATTTCAGTCTGCCACTGGGTTCTTTCTTTCTCATTCCCTACCTCTGCTGTGAGTCAACTGTTCATTCCTCTTTTCAATTAGGCAAATGATGATCTGTGAATTCAGTATTTCTGTCAAGTTCTGTTTCTTTTGAAATCAATCCCTCATCCCAGAACACTGGGGATTTGGTTCTACATGTTACATCCTGGAAACTAGTGTATTCTGTACCTCTGAAAGAGATGATTGTTTTTGTGATATAGCTGTATATAATATATATATTATATTATATATTATATATATATTTCAATATATATTTTAAGCCTTGGGTGTCACTTCTTCAGTCAGCCGCAGCAATACAGGTTATCTTAGGAAATAATACTTCTTAAGTGCATTTGTCTTGCATATTGTCAAGGATAGACTATGAAAATATTTCTTAAGCAAGTAACCATCTTATATATTAATTTACAACATTTGATCATAGTTTTAACAGATTTCTACCAGGAAGCTGGTTCCTGAGGAACTTCACAACTTAAATGTTCTGTAACATGTTCCTTCAGGAGTTAGGCACTTCCTGGCCTGCTGAGTTAACTCTCTAATGCAATGCAACTTCCAATCATCTTTCAATTGCTTCAGATTTCTGTGACTGACCAGAAAGGAAACCATCCAAGCATCTCCATGCTTTTCTCATCATCAGTTTGTCATTTCAGTCCAAACACAGCCAAAAAGTCAGTGACACTCAATTGCAAGTTTCAGCTGACTTCACAGAGAAGACACATGAGAATTCAAAACTACAAAACTAATCAAATTCCTTAATAAATCATTTATATCCCTATGAAATCAATGATAGAACAAATTTCTTAAATCATATAATTCACTGTCTGATGGCATGTTATCTAACCCAACTACTTTGGATCTTTTATCCCAGCTTGTTTTCAAAGTCCTACATAACCATTATGAAAACATTTCAACATTTCTTCTAAATTACGGAATACAATATAATTATCAATAGAAAATGCATGCTTCCTAAACTCCTTGGCAGAGTATATATCTCATTTGAGACATCATAATGGATCTTTTGCTGCTAGAAAAACTTTCACAACATTTAAATTATATTTCGGTGTTGTTATTTTATTTTATTTTATTTTATTTTACTTTACTTTATTTTATTTTATTAATTTTATTTTATATTTTATTTTATTTCATTTCATTTTGTTTTGCTTTGTTTTGTTTTGTTTCTATCTAACTTCTTCCATATATACTCCTTCTGTAATACAAAGAAACCATTTTTGCTCCTGAAGTCTTTCAAGTAAATGTAGAGAGCAATCATGCATCTGTGCAATCTCCCTTTACTGTCCTTTTACTGTCATATTTGGCTCTAATTGTCCCTCAATCCTTTTCTAACTTGCGTTTATTGTTGCTGATATTCTCTGTATCACCTCTGCAATAACCTGATGCTGTTTGTAATTTTCCATAGGAATCTCTTCCAAGGATTAGAGTTTGAATAAAATTTGAAATCAGTCTATTTGATGTGTATTGAGTTCTTTATAGAAATGATGTGGAGCTTCACTGTATGCCTCCCAATAGCCCCCAGCTAGTAGAAATTCTCTTGTTGTTCAAGTGGAAAAGGTCTATGATTTCAGAGAAGAAAGTTGTAATTTCCTCTTCATTCATCCATTCAGTTAGCTGGTAAATGTGATTTCTGAGTATATAAGCATCCATGAATGGTTTTATAATGATCCTGCAGTAAATTAATGTGATTTAATCTGAAGACACTTGAAGGCAGCAGCTGCATCAGATGATGTTGCTCTCCTCCTGAAATGTGACAGTAGTTTTGGTGGTATACAGAAAAGCTATGTTTTGCAGAGGGGCAAATGATAAACAGGACAGAATATTATATATATATATATACATACACATATAATAACAATGTTTCAGTTACCTTACAGTAGGACTGCAGAGAAGTTGCTGATAAAGGAGCATCTATTCAAAAAGAAAATGGATGAGCAAGTGGAACTGAAGAGAGAAATGTAGCCATCAGGAAAACCAAGAGCTTGCACTGTAAAATGTTAATAAACAGAGACCCCTTGCTAAATGTAGCTCAATGAAACCTGCAGGGCATAGCCATGGCCACAAACATAAAAACGTGGACAATTTATTCACTTGTAAACATTCCAGATTTTCTTGAAAGTAGAATAAGACATTAAATAAAATAATGAAATCAAAATTCAGAGAAGGATCTACTAATAATACAACCTTAGAAATGCATAGGTACAGAAATGCAATATTCTGTCTCTGGGAAGGTAAGGAATTGCCAATAGAATCTGTCAGATATCTCTTCCACCTCATTTTATGGACTTTACTTTGTCTTCCTTAGGGAAGGACTGCTTTGGCACATTGACCATAGATGACTCTTGACCAGATGACTCTGTTCTTTATGAACCCTGGCAGATTGATCTCCTTTATAGCAGACCTATGAACAAGACACCAAGAAAAAGCCATTTTCTCAACCGCTGTGTAAGAAATGAGGAAAGAACATGTTACATCTCCTGACACACCAGGTAGCAAAAAGATAAAAATATTTTTTATTTTTATATTATTTTTATTTATTCATTTCCATTAGCAGAGTGAGTGAGGATTCTGAAACTCAGGCTTCCAGTTCAGCCTTCATATGACCTCTTGCAAGGGGTTAAGCACTGAAAGTTCTGAGAGCTCATCTGTGCTAACCCATTTGACCAAACCCTCTTGTGCATATACAGTTCATTTGCTCTCAGATTTTGCTTTGGAAGCTATGAATAATAAAACACCCACACATTTCTAAAAATGTAGTAGTGTATAATGATATCATATATTACTGAGTTTCAACACACAGAAATCAATATTTAGTGAAATCAATGGTTAGAGAAATGAAGTGGGAGAGGGTTAACACAGCATCCAGTTAAAGCTGGTGCAGCTTTAAGTAACAGATGTTTTTAACATTGTTTTCCAGTGATTTACAAATATCAGTGAAATTGAATATGTTTATTTTTCGTTCATTTCATAGAATAACTTTTCTTTTACAGTTCACTGTCTCCATTAGAATATTTTTATGCTCTTAAAGCACTTAGAATCATAGAATAGAATCATAGATTCATCAAGGTTGGAAAAGACTTTCAAGATGATCTGATTCAACCATCACCCCACTACCAATATCACCCACTAAACCATGTCCCTAAGCACCAGGTCCAACCTTTCCTTGAACACCTGCAGGGACGGTGACACCACCACCACCTCCCTGGACAACCCATCCCAATGCCTGACTGCTGTTTCTGAGAGTATACGTCTCCTATTTTCCAACCTAAACCTCCCCAGCGCAACTTGAGGCCTTTACCTCTAGTCCTATCACTGGTTATCTGCGAGAAGAGGCCCACCTCCAGCTCCCCACACCTTCCTTTCAGGTAGTTGGAGAGAGCAATAAGGTCTCCCCTGAGCCTTCTCTTCTCCAGACTAAACAACCCCAGTTCCCTCAGCCACTCCTCACAGGACTTGTATTCCAGGCCCTTTACCAGCTTCATAGTCCTTCTCTGGTCACACTCCAGCACCTTGACGTCCTTCTTGTACTGAGGGGCCCAAAACTGAACACAGTACTCAAGGTGAAGCCTCACCAGAGCTGAGTACAGGGGAACGATCAACTCCCTGGTCCTGCTGGCTACACTATTCCTGATAAAAGCCAGGATGCCGTTGGCCTTCTTGGTCACCTGGGCACACTGCTGGTTCATGTTCGGGTGACCTTAGCACCTTTTGTGATATTCATGTCTTCAGACATACAGTATTCTGAAAAATAAAGAATGTTTATTTTTCTTAACCCTTCCAAAGCACTCAACTCTTACTTCTATACTATGGTTGTTTCCGCATTCAGATAATTTATTTTCTCTTAATAATTAGTGATAACAGCTCAGTTTTATGCATTTATATGCATGCTATGTAAATGAAGAACAGTCGTTTCATTGGCAAAAGTTTAATTTGCTGAATTATCACCATGTTCTGATATCATACTGTTACATTGTCTCTGAATTAATGTGCTGAATAAGAAAAAAATACCATGAAAACAATGTTGAGAAAGAATTGTATGGAATATTTAACAGTAAAGAATAATCAAAATTGGAAAAATGTATGGGGAAATACAGCATCTATTAAAAAATCTGATCCCTAAATCCCTATTTATTTAATTGTAATTAGAAAGATAAAAAAATCCTTTTTCCTCACCATGAAATCTAGGGAAAGAATAAATCTAAAAACTTACTCTAAATAACAATACACTAAACCATGCAAGTATTTTTTGCACATACTTTGTGTATAAGATAATAAATAGACTTATCTCATGGCTAATGGACACACACCAGTCAGGATATTTTTAATTTGGAAGGATGTTCTGTTAAAACAAAGATAGCAGATTTGAAAGATCACATATTACTTAATTTGTTTTGTTCTACTCAAACATTCTTAATTAACAAGAGAGTAAAACAAAACAAAACAAAGCAAACAAAATACAATAATAAAAAGAAACAGAAGAGACTGTCATCAGCAACCATCAAGGAAAAATGTCATAACAGGGCACAAATGTGTCAATTGCTTTTTTTTTTTTTTTCAACTTTTCTCTATTGATTTAAATAAAAACCAAATGGAATAAATACTATTTAAAACTACAAAATATTGGGGGTAAAGGGACTGTCTGCTATCCAGGAATCACCGTGTTTATCCTGTCACCCTATATCTATTTGTGTCAACACTGATTTATTTGAAAACATATACTGGGGAGGTGAGGTGGGGGCAGCTGAAACTCAAGTTTACAACAAAGGAAATGAATGATGGGAAAAATTTGCAAGACTCAGGGAAAGGCAGGTTCAGGAGTGAAAAGCAGAAAGCTCAGGAAGAGTGAAAGTGTCTGAGATAAAACTAATTCTACAGAAAAGAAACCTTTAGGATAAGTGTGGGATGGGACAGAGTGGGATGGAAAGAAATGGGTTTAGATGAAATGGGTTTGGATGAGATGGGAAACAACAGAAGAGAACAATGAGAAAAGGGTAATTAAAGTACAATGTAGCAAAATTACCCAATACTCGGGTTACTTAAGTCCCAGATGACAGCAATTACGAAAAGCTAGGAAGTTTGGATAATTTTAATAGCACATACAAGTTTGAAGTTGTGTACACCTGTGAGTGATGTATACATATTTTGAGGTGAAGCACATTATGAAATGTGCTGAATGCATGTGGCAAGGTTTTGGTAGCGGGGGACTGCAGGGGCGGCTTCTGTGAAAAGAGACCAGGAGCTCATGTCTGAGAAGAAACGGTTCCAGTCAGCTCCAAAAGGGACCTGCCACTGGCCAGAGCCGAGCCAGTGAGACACTGGTTGGGCCTCTGTGAAAGAAGATTGAAGAAACAGAAGCAAATGCTGTAAGACAGCAGCTGGGAGAGAGAGGAGGGAGAAAATGTGAGAGAACCAGCCCTGCAGCCCCCAAGGTCAGTGCAGAAGGAGGGCAGGAGGTGCTCCAGGAAGGCAGCAGAAGTTCCCCTGCGGCCTGTGGAGAGGCCCCTGGTGGAGCAGGCTGTCCCCCTGCAGCCCATGGGTCCCACACGGAGCAGATCTCCACGCTGCAGCCCGTGGAGGAGCCCCCGGTGGAGCAGGTGGATGTGGCCTGGAGGAGGCTGCGGCCCATGGAGAGCCCCCGCAGGAGCAGGCCCCGGGCCGGAGCTGCAGCCCATGGAGAGGAGCCCACGCAGGAGCAGGGGTCTGGGGGGAGCTGCTGCCTGTGGGGACCCATGCTGGAGCAGTTTGCTCCTGACAAATGGACCCTGTGGTACAGACCCATATTGGAGCAATTCTGGAAGGACTGAATCCTGTGGGAGGGACTCCATGCTGGAAAAAGTATGAGGAGGAAGAAGCAGCTGAGGAAGAAGATGAAGTATTATAAACTAACCACAACTCCCATTCCCCATGCCCCTGTGCTGCTGATGGTGGGGAGGAGGTAAAGAAGTGCGGAGTGAAACTGAACCTGGAAGAAGAGGGGTTGTTTTTAATTTTGTTTTTTGTTTCTCACTCTCTTACTCAATTTTTAATTGGCAGTAAATTAAATTAATCTTTCCCAAGTAGAGTCTGTTTTGTCCATGGTGGTAACTGGTGAATGACCTCCCCATTCTTACCTCAGCCTACAAGCTCTTTCAGTGCATCTTCTACCTCTATCCCACTGAGGAATAGGAGTGAGAGAGCAGTTTCTTGGGCCCTTGGTGGCCAGCCAAACTCAACCCACTGCAACTGAACATGAGGAAGAGAACATGAATTTAGTAGCATAAAACTTATATTAATATTTACACCCATACATGAAATTCAGGGTTTAAGGTAGAATAAGGTTTGCCATTCAAGTATATATGCATTAAAGTACTAAACTGCAGGAAGTAAATTTCCTACAAGAACAAAAATCTGTCAGAATGACCCCCCCCCCCCCCCCCGCTATAGCACTTAATGTTTCCATCAGGAGGAAGAGGTTAATGTGAAAACAAAGAAATGTTGAAGGTGAAGTTAGATGGATTTGTAAAAAAACAATATTATTCTGGCCCCAAGCCAGGTGTCAGGAAAACTCACAGGATACACCCTTCATGACTCTTCCTGAAAGGAAAGAAAGTTGGGTGGAGTTTGGCAATGCATAAAGCCGAAGTCCAAGACACATCCTTGAAATGGCAGAGTGCTTAGATTAAAAGTAAATTTGTTCCTTCCAGGAAGTGAGTATTAGATCAGTAGCAGTGAACAAAATGTTACTCCGTAGCTGTAATTTTCCTCCTGGAAAGAAGGAAATAAATTATTATTTTTTTTTTATAGAAACCAAGTTCAGAGGAACTTCTTGACTGCTACTCCTATATATATATACATGTATACAGTGGAAATATATTCATCTTCTAAGGTAGGACAACCGTCTTGGAAAAATATGTAAATTCAACTAACATCAATAATAGAATGTTTCGTTTCTCAAATCTTAGCAACGTGCCTAGGTGCTCTGGGCCAAGATATTAACATTTTTGGTTGCAGTGGAATGGTGGAATGTGATCCCTTTGAATGTGAGCAGTAACAAGTAGCCAGAAGGGATGGACTGCAAAACACATACAGGGAATAATTCTCAGAAAGTACAACATCAGAATGGGTGCATGAGTATGCTGACATAAAATGTCTATGTTGAAGAAAATCCATCTGAACTTCTCTCTCACTGCAGGAATATGTGATAGCTGTTCTCATTTGCATGCATTTTAGAATCATCGTTCTTATTTTGGAGAGCTAACAGAGGGTTAAAAAGTGACACCAGTAACTCTTTGTGCCTTTAACTACAAACGCCTTGGAGAATTATAGTGAGGGCAATCCTGAGACCGTTTTAAAATCCTGTTTCATAAGTTTTTCTATATAAAGGAGATGAAGGTAAGTGGGTTGAATCATGATTTGGGGGTTCACTCAGTATTTGATTTCATGCATACCAGACCCGAGTAAGGATTATGTGTTCACATTCATAAAACTCAGCAATGTTTGCCTGGGAGCTACTGGACCTCAAAAATTAATAACTTTAAGGCTTTCCTGTATTTAACAAAACCTGTGGATCTTAATCCAATTCTCAGACATCTTACCTGTTGCCTTCTGGTCATCAGGGATTAGATCTTTTGTCATTGACCATCTCGTAAGGAATACAAGGCTCTGTTCATTTATGTAAATGACACATTCAAAATCAGCCCTCTTTGTAAGACTAATTGCTATTATATGATAACGCAAATGACAAATTTATTTCCTAATATGCATGTTTCAGATGATAATCTGAATGCAGTATGATAAAGTGCTGTGTTGAGGTATACTGACTTACTGAAGGTCAATTCAGACAAGATATTTAGCATCAAGAGCATATAATGACATTCACCAGGCTCAAAGAAAATAAGTCATTTTCTTTTTAGATGAAGAAGAATGGAGTACATTTTCTTACAGTGCATGTACATTACCCAGTACATTGTGAGACTAAAAGAGAGGGACATATGTCCAGAATGATATTCAGTTGTGGTTTCCTTGGTAGTAATGGATTCTCATTAACTTCTTGAGAAAAAAAGTACTTTGAACGCTCAGATAGTTTAGACTCAACAGAAATTTTGTACCAGCCTCATCTGAGCTAAACTTGCAGTGCTTATTGTGAGTTTGTTTTTGAAGGAGTCTCACAAGAAACGTAATTTAACTGTTGTGATTTTTTTTTTTCATTTCTTTATTTTTGTAGGACACTATCACAGTATGGTTTTGTGTTTTTTTTTCTTTACTTTTTTTTTTTTTAAGCAGTATGCAGCAACCTTAGCTTATGAAAGCAGAAGGAAAAGAAAACCTGTTATAAATTCATTATTGCTTCTATTCCAAAGAAACAGGGTTTCTATGATGCTGTTAAAGATAGCCCAAATGCAAAGTGCTGCACCTATGTCAGGGCAATCCCAATCAGGAGTACAGAGTGGGAGAAGAACTCATTGAGAGCAGCCCTGTGGAGAAGGACTTGGGGGTTCTGGTGGACATGAGGCCAGCAGCTTGACATGAGCCAGCAGTGCGCGCTTGCAGCCCAAAAGGCCAACAGCATCTTGGGCTGCATCAAAACAGGTATGGCCAGCAGGTTGAGGGAGGCGATTGTCCCCCTCTACTCTGCCCTCACATTGCTCCACCTGGAGTGCTGTGTCCAGGTCTGGGGCCCCCAACACCAGAAAGATGTGGACCTGCTAAAGCAAGTCCAGAGGAGTGCTACAAAGATGATAAGAGGGCTGGAGCACCTCTCCTACAAAGAAAGGCTGAGAGAGATGGGGATGTTTAGCCTAGAGAAAAGGCTCCAGGGAGACCTCATAGTGACCTTTTAATACTTAAAGGGGTCTTATAAAAAGGATGGAGAGGGACTCTTTACTTGGGTAGATAATTATAGGACAAAGGGGAATGGTCTTAAACTAAAAGAGGACAGATATAGACTAGACATTAGGAGGAAATTCTTCACTGTATGGGTAGTGAGGCACTGGAACAGGTTGTCAAGAGAAGTTGTTCAAGGCCAGGCTAGATGGGGCCTTGGCCAACCTGATGTAGTAGGTGTCATCCCTGGCTATGGCAGGGAGGCTGGAGTTAGATGATCTTTAAGGTCCCTTCCAACCCAAGCCATTCTATGATTCTATGATAGTAAAACCCAGAGACAAATAAAAATAAAAGAATTTTATGACACTTTTTTTTTTAGTAGTGCATCTATTCTAGAGTATTGGCAGAATCTCGATGGCCGGTTGATGGATGTTCCCAAATTCAACCACTTTTCATATATATACAAATAAGAAATAAATGTCTTGAACTCTGGTTGGTTGGTTGGTTGGTTTTTAATACGAAACACTATGAGAAAAGCTTTGCAAGAGAATTATCTATCAATTTCTGCATGTAATAAAGAGTGGACTATTTCCAAATAAGCCTGTTTTTTGTTTGTTTGTATTTTTTTTATCAAGTACTAATAGAACTTTCTGTCCAAAATGCATGTGTGATATATTCTCTAGGATCCCACAAACAAGTTTTGCCAGGTCACTGCAAAACATGCACTCATTATCATATATCACATATAGAGTATGTTACAGGCACAAGGGACCATTCTGTTCATAGATTCCATGATAATATATGCTGACGAATTTCACTCTTATACACTAACTTCTGCATTAGGCTGGCTACCTTCTGTTTGAACAATAAAATATCCATCTTTTTAAGTCCCACCCTGGTAAAGATATCAAGTGCTGATAAATTCACACCTTTCTTTGGCTGGTTGAAATAATAATTAAATAAAACTTAGAGGAGATGCACTTCAGTTCCTACTTGAATTTGTTTAATCTTATTTCAACACAAACTAGCAACAGCAATCAGTTCTGAAAGCATCTCCATTTCATAACCTGTGCACTTTAAAGTCTCACAGGAAGGACAGATTTTTCTTTAGCAGTGCTCAAGAACAGCACTGGTAATTACCCTGGACTGAGAAAAGGTCTATTAAATGCTTAGAGCTTGAGGGAGAGAGCCTTGTCAATTCCCTCTTTTAAAGACAGAAGCAAGCAACTTAAAACTGTGTTTTGCAGCAAGAAAGCTGTTACATACAGGACCAATATAAAATCCAAAGTGCTTTTGGTAACACTTTGAGACCTTATTCTTTTTGCTTCCTCTTAAGGATCATCACAAATTAAATACTGAAATACAAGACTCTGCCAATTCAGACCTAGGATACTTAGATTAAGTCCTAACCCATAAAGTTTTGGAGATTAACTCCAAAACTGGATCTTACTTTCAACTTTGATTTTGAAGGAGTCGAAATCCCACATCACAAGAAACATAATTAAATATTCCAGTCCAACATGGTCCCTCTCTCATGATAACATTAAGAGGAGACATAATCTTGTAAAGAAAGCCCACTATGAAAAAAAAAAAAATCTTGGAATTTGTATGGCTGGAAGAAGCAATTTGTTCCAGAAAATGAAAGCTAATTTCATTTTCACAAAGTATTATATAAAAAATAGGTGCTGATATTTTTTTTCAAAATGTAATAACATTTATTTGACCTGATATTAATTATTTTCTTAGCCTCTGATGCATCGTACTGCAAAATTGGAAATATGTTGGGTACCCTCTAGTGGGCAAAATATCATATAACTTCTTATCATCCAAAAATGAGAATTTGTGAACCTATTTCAATCCAGTGAAACAGAATGGTTTCAAGCTTAGAAAGAGCATGAATAGTTCCGAGTTAGCTATGATCTAAAAATGAAATGAAATGTAGACATAATTACTAAAAGAAAAGATATTTAACATTTCATTTTGCTTCTGAGAATAAACTATGTGAACAAAGATATAGGTGAGGTTTCTTTCCTCTCTCACTGGCATGAATAACCCACTGCAATTTCATGGCATTTGTATGACTGTTAAGTCACAAGGAAATGGTGGTGTTTTTTTTGTTATTGTTGTTTAGTGTTTGGTTGTTGGTATTTCTTTGGGGGGGGGGGAGGGGGAAAAGGGGGGATCAGAGATCCGACAATAAATGCACAAAAATCCCGTTAGAATGAATGCTAAACAAAAAGCCAGCCTAGGAGACAATCACCTATTTTATGTGATACATTGTATAAGAAAGTACAAAGTGAGGTTGTTGTTTAAAAATTCGATACATTATTTTTTACAGAGAACCAGGAATTCCCAGCTCCTGCTGACCTCAGATTCATACTCGTTCTTTATCTCACTCCAGCTACTCGCTAGCCTTTCAGCGTTGGCAGATACAGATCAGACATTGTAGATGTTATTGGTTTTCTCTATAAAGAAGCTGCAAAAACTTCACAGATTGAACTGAGGATTATTGTGGCACATAGATGCTGCAAATTCTTTTTCTAATAACAGACATAAAAAGGCATCTTCAGGCGAACCAGTACTGGTTACCTGGAACAAGCAGAAAATCAGATACGGTGTATTTGCTTTTTTCCTGTAATTTGTTCTTATCTCCTATCTGGCATTTTTTTGAGAAATGTGAACTTGCTTTTAGCATGTTTTGATGGTCACTACATAATTTACACTGACTAATTTCTCTTCCTCCACGCAACTGACTGACATCACTGGTTTGACATATCAATTAACACTTTGTCAGTCTTTCCTTCCCACATTATTCATTTACCTTCAATCACCTTCAATCTTTATATATACCATCTTTATATCATTTCATAGCTATTTCCATCCCTAATTTGACAATTGTATTATTAGTACTTCTGTTTTCTAGATGCAAATCACATGCATTCAAGAATGTTTCTCCCCTTACCCATGTTAGAAAATTTCATAATACATATTTCATGTTCTCTTTGAATCAGTAATTCTTTTCTTATTATCAAGTGCCTGGGATGGCAAACAATAAGGAATTTATGTAGCTAAAACCAGTGCAGAAGTTCTTGAAAAAGGAATAAAGCTTACCAAGGCATGTACTTGGAATGGGAAACAAAATAAACACAGACCTGCTTTTAGCAAGTAAGGAGGTCTTGGACAGGAGGATAACCAAAATTATCCCTTTTGAAAGCACAGATTCAGAGATTCCCTCCTTTCACAGGCATGAGCGAGGCTCAACTCTGGAGCCTGTCTGGTGACAGCTGCAGCGCTGCCCAAGGAAGTGGCATGGCAGACAGGCCCTGTCCAGGACATGCAAAGCCAGGGTTTCTACTTTCTTCTCAGATTCAGAAATTTCAAACTGGATTTTTCACCTCTTGGGAGACTTCCCTAATCAACAAATAAATACACCTATCTGAGCAGAGCAATAATAACTTTCTGCTGAGGTTGTACCAACATTTACCAGAGGATGTGGGTGGGGAGCAGAGCAGGATACTGCTGTCAGCTGTGAAGCAGGGCCCTGTGCAGCTACCTTTCCTGCATGGGTTTCATATTGTATAGTTATGGTTACAATGAACAGACAACAGATATGCTGTTACTGTGGTTAATATCATTATCTTTGATTTCAGAAAAATAAACAGTCTTGCTTCTCTGAAGGAGCAAAGTTATCCACATGCCATATTAAAATATTCTGGGGAGCATTCTACTTTGTCTCTCGTTCCCTCCCTTCTCTGGTCCATATGACTAAACTTCTCTCATGTGAAAGCAGAGAAAGATCTTTACATTACCTTGAAAAGAAAAATCCCTTTTGAGGGAACATGGTCCAGATGTTTTAGGACAATCATCTTTCAGCCACAAAAAAAATATATATATATAAATAAAATAGATAGACATGTCCTACTAACAACAACTCAAAATTAGACTATAAAACCACTTTTCCAAGGTTTATGCAATCTCCATATATCAGGCCAAATCTTTTGTTCATCTTCATATTTGAAAAAAAAGAAATATAACTTCCCTACCTTATGTATTTTTTTTTCTCAGATGTTATGATATTCATATTTATAAGAGAGTTTACATTTATACTATGCTCCTGGGAGTTTCATTCTTGTCTAAAAGACTGATTAGTATTTCTTTCATGCCTGAATCGAGTTCAAAATGATCTCAACTAGAAGCAAAGGAGGGGAATCCAAGTCTTTTTTGCTAACAAATCCCTTGAGTCTTACAAGAGCTCAAAAGGTAAGGCAAAATAACAACTAGAGCAATTGTGTCACTATTTTCCTCAAAGAAATGACAAAAACCATTCTTAAAATCAAAATCAAACTGCTATTTCTAATCCAGAAAAATAACTGAATTTTGAAAAACAGTTTAATTTGGTTATTTCTTTGGCTAAACATTCTTTAGCATTATGTTTTCTATAAATACCACAGTTTTATGTAGCTCTTCTGTTTTGCTTTCTGTATAGATATCTTTAACACATGATGTGTTTAGGAGAATGGGATAAATAAAGCTTGCTTCCTCAGTCTAGGATTCTGATGGTAACTATATTTTTGTGAGGAGCTTAAAAGGCTTTGCTTAAACTTCAATCCGAACATTTTGTAAAATTGAGAAGATGGCTGCTGGCACCGTAGCATTATCTAACTGTAGCGAGTGCTGAAAAGACTCGTGCAGGCAACAGAAATATTACTGAATTTAAATCATCAAAACAACAAGCTCGTCTAGAAATTAGCACATCCTCTGGTGACTGAGAAGGCACACACATACCAGGAAAGAAAGACTGCTTTTTTTTTTTTTTTTTTTTTTTTTTTACGGTGGTAAATTGCAGGTACTGAAATAATGATGGCTTAATAATCCTAAAAAGAAGGGCACTTTAAAAGTGACAGGACAGTCAAAGATGTTAGCCCATTTTCCAGTGAGTCGAGTACAATAAATCTCATCCTACCATATAGCTGCTCTGTTCATCTGTGGTTTCATTTCCACACCAGTAACACAAGGCAGTTTCTGGGTGTTTTCAGGTTCTGTTCCCTTAGTATAAATGTTCTGATTTAGTCACTAGTGATTTGATCACAGCAAAGATCCAGTATTTTTAAGCAAAGTGCTTGTCCTAGGCTCTGAATACATTTCTAGCTAGGTTCACCACTTATCTCATGGGGCCACTCACAGGAATAAGGTTTCCCTCACATCAGGTCACAGGAACTGCCTGCTCTGTATCCCTGGAAAAGGCTTAAAGCAGGAAGGAAACCTGATTTAGTAAAGGGCAGAACCATGATATCACCCTCTCCTCATGCAGCAGAGGCACTCAAATGCTCGCAACACAGGCTTCCTCTTGAGATCTCAATGTGGGGACAATGAGGTGAAGTCTGTGAAGACTGGGAAGGGTGTGAGTACAGCTCCATCAGCCCATGCACCATTCCCAGTCCCAGCCTTGTCCTGCAGGTCCTCCTGGGGCACTGCTCTTAATCAAGGCTTTCTCAACACTTTCCTACTCTTCCTTCACCCTGCTACAGCGATATCCACCCTGAGTTTCTTGCTCTGTTTCCAAAACTCTCCTACAACGTGTCCCCAGTCCATGCGTGCATTCTGCACCTTTTGCCTATAGAGCCACTATTCCTTGTCTATCTAATTATATTGCAGGGGACATGCACCATCTGGCTGCTTGTATTATAAATATTATAAATGACTGGAATTGTCCACTAATTTTGAACTCTGGAAGTCATTCTGTTCTCAAACGCCCACTAAATCAATCATATATATTCTGAATGTAGGTATTGTGTCATGATGGTCTGCATTTTTATTTTTCTAATAAACAAACTTTCAATTTTCTGTCTCTGTTTTTTTTTTTATTGTTTGTTTGTTTGTTTTTCAAAAAAGTGTTAATTTATAAAAAGGATCTTCAATCCTCCTTAGACAACACTTCAGAAAAGTAAATAAATATATAAATAAAATCTGGGCAATATCTCTTTTCTTCTTGCCAATCTCTCTCTCTCTCAATCTTGCTAATCTAATGGCTTCTGATTATATATAGCAATGTTCATATAGCTCACAGATCACAGGTACTGCTGCTTATGGAAGTTGACATCACCTTTGTCATCAACTGTGCTGTGGTTTCTTCTCCCTGAGTGGCTTCTCTTATCTTTCTATGAGCCGGAAAGAATCACTTGAGTTTTTAATTTCCCAAAGAAAAGGTGGAAAAAGTAAGTTAAAGGTATTCTGAGGTATTGAAGATGATTCCAAATATTTTTAATCCCTATTTTGCTAGAGATGGCTGTTTTTTACTATGTTCATGGACACTAGGCTTAATGATATTTGAGCAACTCACTAAGGCACATGATGGATAATTTTATTGTCTTGAAGACAATCAATCACCTACTTTATTTTCTTATTTATGACCCTATCCATGCATTGATCTGGATGTAAATACTGATGCTTCCCTCATGTGGAAAGCAGGTGGAGTTAGCTCTACAGCCACAATTGCCTCTTGTTTATGAACAGATTCCATGATCCTCCTTGTCCCCTGACCAGGAGTGCTCTCACTGTACTGTCATGTAATGACAGTAATGACAAAGAAAATGATATATCTCACAGAAAAGTCCCCTTAAATTAAAACATCTGGTTAAAGCCAGTCTCAGGTCTTTTTTTTTTTTTTTTTCTCCTTTTCTTTCTGTATAAGGCCTCACTTTGCCTGGAAATCTATTAGAGAATTTCTTCCAAACTGGACATAATACAGAGATCCATAATCTTGCAATCATGCACTGAATACAGAAAAGTAACCTCTTGTTTCATATGTCAAGAACTGAATAAACTGTGGCAGTTTTTAGTTTTTATTTTTTTTCTCTGTATATGTTCAGTGAACATTTTCTAGTGTGGGAATTCATACAGACTAGCATGCCCATCTTTTGCACAGCCCCTTTTTAGATTCAGGTGGATGACTTGGCAAGACGCTGTGGGACTGCCTGATGTACAGATGCTCTGAAGTGTAACAGATTTGATTAGAACAGTAGGCAGCTTGATTTCTTGTACAAGATTATCTCATGGTTTCTCTCTCATGTGCCACAGCATTAAATGAATGATAGCTCTGAAGCTAACTGGATGCTATTCAATTTAGATGATGTTTGCTTTCTAGTCAGAAGTAATATGGACACAGATACAGAAAAAGGAATCTAGACAATGTTGTATAAATGTACCTTTCTGACCCAGGTACTGAACTTGAACAACCTATAGCAACTACAAAAATCAGATAGATAATACTTTAAACACTATTTGAAAGCTTCCTCCTCCTATTCCTCAGCCTGTCTTCCAACCCTGCACAGATATTTTCACTTCAGCAGATGTTTCCCCTTTGAGCTTTTCCTGTTTAATATATTTCAAACTGAAGTCTCAAGCTGCTTGCTTACCTCTCTCTACTTCAATGGATCAGTTGACATGGAAGGAGAAAAATAGCTCAAGCAGATGTTTCAGAAGTTTGAAATATTAGAAAAAAAGTGGAAGATGCTAATGTGGAATTTATATTTGTGTATGGCAGCATTAACATATGCTCACTGAGACTAATAACTACTTCTATCATTTTCCATGGAAACTGAGAGCAAATTTGAATTAAAAAAAAAAAGTTGCTTTGAAAAACTCATGTGGGGTAATATGATTTATTACATACAGTGAAAGTCAATGATATTTTGCCAGGGAGGTACTTATTATATTTCAGACAAATGAAAATGACAGACCCTTGCCCTGAGGAACTTAGCAGGTTTTGACTTTCCTATGTGGGGTTGTACAAAATGCTGAGAAGAAGAAATTAGCCTCTCTATGTCATGCTTCACAAGACCCAGTTAGTCACAGGCCTATGACCCTTTTTGTCTCTTTTGCTCTTAATACAATAAGAGCCAAAAAAAATCAACAGCAACAATGAAAAACTTACATACACACTACATACTGGTGTAATAATGTTAGTCATATGGTAAAAAAACATTTGCAAAACTAATCTGCTTTTCAAATGCTCTTTTATAACATTCTTTATGTTTGCTATATTGAGAGATGGAAGAAGCTTGAAGCACCTGAGAGGATAAGAGATGCACAAAGTTGCAGAGAATACACTTTAGAGAATAGTCATTATGTAAGTAGTAGCAATTATATTTTAGCATGTCTGGTTATTTGTGAACCAAAAACTGTATTTTGAGTTTTGTTTGTAGAGTAGAAATAAATCTTTCTACAGGAGAAAAATAGACTGTTATGGCAGCTGAAAAATTTAAATGGTATTTCAGAAAAAAAAATACACATTTAAATATGTATGGTTAGTAGTTTTGTCTTCCTTAATTTTTGAGTGATATAGTTTGAAACATTGTTAGCATAGAATAGGATGTAAATATTTATTCTTTCTCCCTTGTTTCCCTTCCTTTTCTTCCATTTTTTCTTTGGGTCAGAACTTGCATCAGCTAAATTTAACTGTACATAATTAACAAACTTCACATATGCAAAACTGGGGAGATCTCAAACTTTTCTCCCCAAAATTCCCTTCTCAGCCACTTTTCTATGAAGTGATAAGGTAGTAAGACTGCTTACTAGATTCAGCAAAGTCACCCGAGCACCATGTAATCCTTTCTACATTATAGTTAATTCCTCCATAATTTCAGATAAAAGGTGCACAATGTGGTTCTTAAGTGAAATTGCGAATTTCTGAGCTACATCTGTAGAAATTTTTTACGTTTTCTTTATATACTATATGAGAGAAGTGAGAGAAGTTCACTTCAGAAAAACAACAACACAGCGAGATTGTTGTTTAGGTTAGTCATACATACTCTCCTAATTTTGAAGATATATTTTGAATGCCGTGTTTGACACAGGGTTATTGATCAGAATACACCTAACCACACCTCTTTAAAAGTATTGCGTGTTTTAGAAGCCTATGCTCCAAGCAGGGCACACTACGAGAGGATGCTGGACCAGATGATTTCCATCAGTCCCTTAGTGCTTAAAACACTCTATGATTCTCTGTGGAAGATTGGTATCAAAGGTATTTTTAGGAATTAATTACCCATTTAGTTTTTAGCTGTTAGTATTCGGGAGCAGTCAAATACAGTTGAGATGCAGGTATCTTAAAGGACAGAGATTCCACGGCTGCTCTGTGCAAGCTGGTCTGGTCTTTCACAGCCCTCACTGTGAAGATTTTTTTCCTTACTTTCTGTTGGAATTTCTCTTACTTTAACTTGTGTCTTTTCCATTTTGCCCTCGCATTGTATACAGCTGAGAACCGGGCTCCATCTTCTCTATAACTACTTATTAAGGAAGTTAAGACATCATTTAAGTCTCATATACATTTGCTTACACATCCATAAATTGGTTTTACTCTAGTTCCTCAGATACTGCCACGTGACACAGGAACCTGTTAGCACACCTTACCAGAATAGCACTCAGTGAGAAGTACCTTATCCATCCATGCTTGTCTTCTGTCATGCTTACCATTCCTGTGCTTTGAGGAGCTTGATCTACTGATCTCCTGGGCCTGTTTGGTCTTCCACACAGCCTAGCAAGAGGTCTGTATTGGGTTGACATGGACAGGTTTTGATAGAGGGGGACAGATGGACAGGGGTAGCCTCTGTGAGAAGAGTCCAGGAGCTGCCTTGTATTAGATCGGAGCCAGTTCCAGCTGACTCCAAAAGGGACCCACCACTGGCCAGAGCCAAACCACTGAGCAACGTTGGTTGTGCCTCTGGGAAAACAGATTGAAGAAGGGGAAAAAACTGCTCAACACAATCCAGAAAATTTCTGGATTACTTGTGCCCCACCAAGTTTCTCTTTCAGGAGGTGGTTGGATGCTTCACACTCCAATGAAAAATCAGGGCCTTCAATGAATCTTCTTCCAGGTTTGTAAAGGACTTGTTGATTTCTTTGTCTTGATTATGTAGTCTGTAACAGACACCTGACACAACACTCCCTGTCTTTAGCCTTCTCTCTTGTCCCAATCCACTGACAGGCTAGTCATCACAATGGTCAGTGCAAAGACAAAACTCTGCACTTCAGCCCCTTTCTGGAGACCCCTACACCACATTCCCTGCTTGTCTTTCCTACAGAGCCTGCATCCATCCATCATGACAGCTCTAATCATGAAAGCTATCCCACCACAGTTCTGTGATGCCAATGAGAACGCAGGTCTTTGCTTTGACAAAATCCATTCTTTGACAGAGCATGGGTTCCTAATTCCTTCTGTTTGTTTCCTGTGTATTCATGTACAGACACCTGAGACCTTGAGGCAAGCCCCCTAGTAGTGCCATTTTCCCAGAAGAATTACAAAATTTGTATTTATTTTTTTTTTTCACAACACACTTGCCTCCTGGCCTTTCTTCCTCCATCTGTCTTTGATATTTGACCTGAACCCCCTGAAGTGGCTAGTTATAAATCCCCATCACTGTGTATCAAATGAAATCTCAAGTGTTGTGGACTACAGGCCCCATAAAAACCCATCACTTCCAAGTGGATCTTTGAACAACCTGAAATAGTGCACTTCCTACGTGGACAACACCTCTGTGGTCCTTCTCATCGCACCTGGCAGTTCTAATGGCTAACAGGACACAGAGAAGGTAATACACTGCAGCATGTACAGCTTACCAGATATTACTGCAAGCAGTAAAGGAACACATGAGAATAGAGAGGTAAATTGTATACAATTGTGGTGAGTTAGCCGTGAAAAACAGCTGAATGCCCACACTGCTACTCCCTTATTCCTGCTTCTTATGAGAGTGGGAGAAAACAGGATGGGAAATCTTGTGGGTGAGGTAATAGCTTACCAGTTACCATTTTGGACAAAACGGCCTTTACTTGGTGAAAAATCATTTAATTTAATGCTAACTGAAATAGACTCTGGTAGTGAAAAACAAATATAGATATTAAAATAACATAATTTCTCCCAGGCTTAATTTCATGCTTTCATTCCAGACTCTTCTCACCCTGAGCAGTGCAGGGGGGGACTGGGGAGTGACAGTACTCAGTGGTTTCCCTCTGCTGCTCTTTCTCTCTTGCACCATTTTGCCCTGCTTCAGAGCGGGTCTCCCATGAGCTGCAGTCCTTCAGGAAAATATCCATTCCACTGTGGGATCTCCACAGGCCTCAGTTCCTGTCAGGAAACATCTGCTCCACCATGGAGCTGCAGGGAATATCTACTCCTCCGTGGAGCACCTCCTCATCTGACCTTGATGTTCCCTTTGACATTTCCCGCTCTTTTTCCCCCCTTGTTTCTCTCTCTGTCCAGTGCTTTCTATCCTTTCTCAAACATGTTTTCCCAGAGAAATCACCAACTTCACTAATAGGTTCACCGGTGTCTCACAGTGGTCTGTTATGGAGCCAGCTGTATCCAGCAGTCCCTGACCTCTTCCACCTGAGTCCACCCAGCCAGACCCCCACTACCAAAACCTTACCACCTATACCTAATACAATAATATAGTTCTGCTGTTTTTTGCTTTTGTTTGATTGTTTCTGAAAAAATGTGGCAATCGTAGTGCTCACTCCTACAGACACCCTTAGGCTTTGGGAAAGGATGCACTTGCATGTTTCTGAATTAAAATAAAAGCTTTAAAAGCTGGATTATAGTTTGCAGTGATATGACCGTAGACACCTCCCATTAGGAACTGAACTTAGATCATGGTTTGCAGCATGTGACTCACTGGAAAGTTATACACACAGTGCAAAATTAAAATAGTGACTATTTCTATTAACTTTTTATCTAAATTTGTAATCTGTAACATAGCATTATTGGAGGTCTTTCCCAACCTTAATGATTCTATGATTTACTGGGTGATAGTGGTGGCAGGGGGATGGTTGGACCAGATGATCTTGGAGGTCTTTTCCAACCTTAATGATTCTATGATTCTGTAAGATCTTAGTCACTGCTCACTTGAATCAGAGTGAATTGTTGTAATTGGATTTACTTAAGTATAATTGCTTGCAATTTACACTAATTTAATACTAACTTCAGTTTAGTTCCAACTATTTTATACCACTTTCATTTAGATCTGTAGAGGTGGAGGTATCTGTTCTTTTAAGACATCATTTAAACTAGTGATCAACATTTCCACTTGCAATATTTTTTGCAAGAATAAAATTTCAAAAACAGCAAAGTATCAACATTATGTATTTTCAAATATACTGATTCAGGATTTTTTGTACAAGGTGTGTACAATTTCAGAATATTACTTGAAATGACTTGTATTTATTGATTTAGTATAAAAATATGGTATTCATGTTGGTAAAGGGAAGATTCTGGAGTGTAAGTGCGTGTCTGGGTTTTTTGTTTTTTACTTGGACACTAAAGAGCAGTAAAGGAAAACTAAAAGGTAGCTGCATAAAAATGTTTTATTTTGTGTAAGAATTGCTCAATTTTTGTGCACATTTACAGAGCATAAGTGTTGATTTTGATTTCTTTATGTCCTGCTGTGACATAAAATTAAGGGAACAGGAGGTCAGCAAAGGTTTCCTATGCTTCTGTTACTTACTAAATGATTGTTGCATTGTGTTTTCCATTTATTTTATTTTTATTTCTCTAAATGTAAGCTAATATCTAGATCAACTAAACTGTTTCAGGTTGCATAACAAAATTGAAACTGTGAGGTTTTTAGCCTCCAAAATAATCCCACAATATTTCTTTCCTGTGCCAGCACTTTACTTAATCTTGTCCCTCCAGGGCCAAGAAGCCAGAGCTACAGAAATCCTGGCTCCTTGGTGCAGCAGAGCTAATGCAATCCAGCTGTAAAGTGAAGCTGAATGACTGTGAGATTCCTTCTCTGTAGCTGTGCAAAGACACAGACGGGCTGTGAGAATTTGGTCCAGTACATATTTTCTTTGATCTATTTTTTTTTTCTGTCTAAATGCATACATTTATTTCTCTGCAGTATCAGTATTCATATCCCCAAGTCATTTTATGTGATGTGTGCTTTATCCTTTCTATCTCACAGATGTATACATTTATTTGTAAGCCTTTGAGATTTTACTCTTTCTCATTGTTCTTATGCACTGCTCCTTTCACATCCACAGTCCCATTCTGACATGTTACTTTAATTTCCCTTTCCCTGTTACCTTCTCCAAATAACAGACCAGAACTAATGGGATTCAGAAGGTAGATATGAATGTCACCACTACCACCAAAGCACGACACATAAGCTAACACATTTCATTTACATTTTCATCCTTTAATAATGCAATCATAGAATCGTCGAGTATCCCAAGTTGGAAGGAACCCACAAGGAACATCGAATCCAACTCCTGGGTCCCCCAGGGACCACCCAAAAAATCAGACCATATGTCTGAGAGCATTGTCTAAACACTTCCTAAACTCTGGAAGGCTCAGTGCCATGTCCACTTCCCTGGGGAGCCTGTTCCAGTGGCTGACCACCCTCTCCTGACCACCCTCTCCCTCTCAATGAAGAACCTTTTCCTAACACCCAGCCTGACCCTCTCCTGTCACAGCTCAATGCCATTCCCTCGGGTCCTGTTGCTGTCATAGAATCATAAAATGAATCATAGAATGGCTTGGGTTAGAAGGGACCTTAAAGATCATCTCGCTCCAATCCCCCTGCCATAGACAGGGATGCTACCCACTAGATCAGGTTGCTCAGGGCCTCATCCAGTCTGGTCTTGAGCACCTCCAGGGATGAGGCATCCACAACTTCTCTGACCAATCCTGTCCCCAGGATACTGTGAGACAGTATCAAAAGCTTTGCTGAAACCCAGAAAGATTACATCAACTGGTTTCCTTTGGTCAGGTAGATGGGCGATCTCATTATTGAAGCGTGTTAAACATGACCTTCCCCTTGTGAACCCATGTTGGCTGTTACCAATGTCTGCGTTGTCCTTCAGATGTTTTTCAGTAACTCCCAGAATAATCTCCTCCATAATTTTACCAGGCACTGAAGTGAGACAGACAGGCCTGTAATTGCAAGGATCTTCTTTCTTGCCCTTCTTGAAAATTGGGACCACATTTGCCAGCTTCTAGTCAGCTGGAACCTCTCCAGATTCTCAATCCCATTGAAAAATAATTGACAGAAATCCTGTGATGACATCAGCCAGCTCTCTGAGTATCCTGGGATGAATCCTGTCAGGCCCCATGGACTTATATACATCCAGGTGGAGAAGAAAATCCTGCACAAGTTCAGGGTTGACTGGGAGTTTACCATTCCTGCAGTCATGATCCTCCAACTCAGGGCAGTTGGGGTCCCAGAGCACATCACTGGTGTTGAAGACAGAGGTGAAAAATGCTTTAAACATCTCTGCTTTGTCTATGTAATGTCTGCTTAAACCAAGTGGTTGAAAATGGAAAGAAGATTCTTGCTGTAAAAGCAAAGTTTCAGTAAAGGCAAGTATTCACCCTGTGCTTTACCAAGAAAAACAACAAATAAAATGATCAGGTGGCTACTCTATCTTAAGAAAGCTACTCTACCTCCCTAAGTCTCTTTTTGTGTCTCTAAGCAGTAAAAAAAGAAGTAGCAGAGAGCATCGAAAGAAGAAAATAGGTCATTCCTTGTTTAAAGTTCATGCTGCACAGCAGTTCCTGTTCTCAAAAGCTGTTTTATTTCACAAGAGCAGTTGGCTGTGTGCAACATATTCTGCAAGTTATTCACTAAAGTCATCTGGGGGTTAAAAAATAAATAAAATAATAAAAAAAAAACCACACACACACAAACTGCAGAATAATTACCATAGTAAAACAAACTGTTTTGCAACAACAAAGCCAGTATTGCATAATACAGTTCTGATCAACACTTCTTTTGACATAACAGTTTGCTCTCAAGGGAATAATTTAAATGATTTATACAGATACATGGATTTTGTGTTAATTTAACTTAGACTGCAGAACTACTGTCTGGGAGAAACAGAACTTCCCTGACCCAGTAAGCATGCATGTTAACTATTTATTGTTCTGTATTTGATACTTCCTGTTATTGCTGGCAAATATTGTGTTCCTCCTTGTCTAAGATCTTTATGCAATAAAGTTGTGACCGACATTAGCCATAAACTGAATAACAAGAATTTACAATAATTTTCTGGAGTTTTTATCTATTATTTTGATGGTGGTTGGCATTGTACTTCCTCTTTCATTACACTGAAACTATTTTTATCATGGTATTTAGCACACTGCAATGCCTTTCCAATCAAAGCTTTAAGGTACAAGTTATGCCTGTATTACATCTTCTTCCCGGTCAATTTGATAGTATTAACCACAGTCTCCTTCTTGATGTGCAGTAGCTGTTCTACAGAACTTCTCTTTGACCCTTCAGGCTCAGACACAGACAGAAGAGATCAAACTCACAGCGCTCCTTGGTAAAAACTTCCATTCACTGACGGCTGTATTTAACCCACGGGTACACCAATCTGCTCAGTAACTCACCTGTTGCTATTCAAGTTTCAGCTGTAAAGTTACATGATTCACTTGAAAGAAGCATTTACCTTTCAGCTTTCCTCCTTTATGCAGAGAGACTTCTCTCTAGTGAGGGGAATATCCACAACTGTGAAAACAGTATGCCCATGAGAGTCAGATTGCATTGAATGGACAGGACAGAGAAAAAGGAAAATATTAATAGGTCATGGGTATTTAATGTGAATCTAAAAGATAAAAAGCCCATTGCTCTATTTATATGATTTCTAGACTAAGCAGAAGGGATGGCTACTCAAAAGCGTGCAAGATGCATCCAGACATAGATCTGAGATCACTGTGATGCAAATATGGTGTTTTTGTCACCAATTGCTGAATGCTTCATGATCTGCAATTCATTTAGCTTCATGATCTGCAATGCATCCAGCCATAAAACTGCTCTCTTCTCTCACTAGCTGAGATCTTTTTAGACCTTAAGTAATCAAATATCAAGATCAGCAAGCGATTGTACCTTGTACCCACACATTAAGAATCACATAGTGTATTACACTGTATAAAAAGAGCAGGATTGAGGCAAATATCAGATAGACAAAAATAGAGTCAGGCAGAGCAAGAGAAGGCAGGAGATACAGATACCAATGTTACTAAATCATATTAAATATTTTAGATCTCAACATCAGTGCAGATTATTTTTGCAAATCAAGGACAAGTAGCACAAATAACACAAGGATACAGGGAAATGGAAGAGATGTTACAGCAAACAGGAAAATGGTTCTGCATCCTCTCCTGCTGGTGTCAGAAATCTGTTGAGTTTTCTAGTCATGTTTTTGCACATTCTTTGATGAGCCTACAGTAACAGCAGGCAAGGAAAATTGGTCTTTTCCAACTGCACTATCTCCAAATTAGGGGTCAGAAAATTGGTACAAGAGTTAGGTTGGAAAACAGATCCTAGAGTAAAACTGCATGAAAGTTCATCACTATGCTCTGCAAAGAAGAGAGTCTGGAAATACCCTCCAGTCTGATAGTCCTTTTAGATCTCAAAAACCTCTTTCTCTCTCTCTCTCTTTTTTTTCTTTTTTTTTTTTTTTAAGCCTGTTTTTTGTTTGTTTTTAATGCATATAAAGACACGGGCCTAATTTGCCTGTAACCTGTCTTCATTCATGTTATATTCATCCCCACACATCCCATAGCCTGTGAACTTCATGTGCCAGTTTTTCCTTCATATTGCACCTTCCTTCATACAATCCTCTATTCTTTCTCATTACTCATGCCTACATTTGGAGCATTTTTGAGCCATTTCAACCTCTTCCAATTCTCTCTACTTACCTGATTTTGCTTGCCATTACCTGCTTATCTGCCATTAATTCCGCTCTTTTATTGGATGCCCTGATGGACATATTAAAAATCAAGCAGAATTCAAAATCTTAGAAATGCAAATGGAGATTTAAAAAATAAAGATTTAAAACATACTAAAAAACTGAGACTGAAACTGAAGCTTTCATACGTTACATGAGAAGAGAAATAAAAGATAAAAATCAGGGCAGAGAGAGAGGAAGGGGAATGAAAGAGGTTTCATAATTTAAAGAAAGCAAATGTCCTTAAAAAAGTAGTTCTAAAACATATCCCACTCAAATCAGAATGGGGAGAACCACAACCTCATAAAATGATTTACTAGTTAAACTTTACCAAGAACTGTACAGCCCTGCTTTGAAATTCTAGCCTGACAACTAAGAAAAAGGCATTTTAAGGATCAAGAAAAACATAATGATCTTAGAGTTTAATTAACATGCTGATTAAAAGTATCTTATGTTGATTAATTTGAGGATATGATAAAACCAAAACTTGTATCTTGATGGAAGATGATAATCTAATTACAAAGCTGCTGCAGATATGAATATGCCAGAGGGAGACATCAAGAGAGTGCCAGATTTCCAGTTTACCTTACTGCAAGAAGGAAGATAGGGTCTCTTCCACAAATTATACAAAAACAAACATGCTCAACTCTGATGGTGAGCTGCAACACACCCTACCAATACTGCTATTGGAAAAGCTCACAGAGCCTAGCAATCCCTAAGAAAAATACACTTATGGAAGAAAAACACCTCTGAAGGCCTTCCCTAAAATCCCTTCCAATGCCACTCAATAGCTTTCTTCTCCCCTCCATTATCCCAAATATATTAGGCTATTGGAAAATTCTGACAACTTAACACCACTTCAGATTTATGATATATATATATCCTGTGTTGCATATTACAGCAGGCTAGAGAATCTTTTTGCTTGTATTCTTACAAGGAACAAAAATAATAATAACAAAAAAAAATCAGTGCAACAGAATAAAAATGTGTCTAAACACAGCAGTCATATTCCACACTGCAGTGCTCAGGTATCACACTTTCATCAGATTTCATCATGACGCTAAAAGAAACATGAGAGCAGAAAAATTGTCTTGTACAAATTTTCTTTCTAAAATATATAGATCATTTTACTGCCCAAGTTTTCTTCAGATAATTGTTTTCAAAAGGAAACAATTAGGCTCTCTGATGCCAGGGTCACAAATGTTCAGGTTCCCTGACACTCCATGTCTTTCTTCCTCAAGAGTTACTACTTTTCTGGCTAACCCCAGACACCTTAATTTTTGGAGAGGAGAGAAAAAAAATGATGCAGGCAGAAACACTGACACAGGCATTCTTAAGAAGTAAAGTTAAATGTGACAATCGAAAAGCTGAAAGATAGGAACTTCTGCTACATACTAAAAATAAAGCTATTTAATGAAATTTTGCAGTCCTGAAGCTGGACTGTCTTATTCCTGACAAAAGCAACAAGAAAGAAGTAGGCAAACAGCAGACTTCAGAATCTGGCAGTTTCTTTTCATTATTGTAGGACAAATATGGTACTACACAGAAATCACTTTTCCAAATATTAAAGAACTCTAAAAAGTAAGAGTGAAATATTTCACAAAAAATATTCATAGCTCCATCAGTACATAAAAATATGTAAATCAAGGAGAAGTTTTTCTGTTATGCTTCTTTTGAAAGGAATATTCCAACTTGAAATACACATGCAGTGTACCATACCATTGCCTTTGGTATGGGTTGCTCAGTTTTGGTCTTGTAGCAGATATGAGAAAGATAAAATCAGGGAATTCTTAATTATCAATGAACCTAGAATGAAAACATACATTTGTTTTTTGAGGAAGAGATAGAGGAGAAGGTGTGTATCACCAATCTTCAGCTGTTGAGTTCCCTACCTTTTGAAATCACTTCATACTCTACAGCTGAAAATTATGTTTGGGGGTTCACAAAAGGGAATCTCCACACTTAACTTCAGCTCATTATTTGATTAAAAAAAAAAAAAATTATTTCAGATACCCATTTCTTCTAACTATTGAACCTCTGTACATATGTTTATAGCCTTTTTAATTTTATTTTGGAAAATTCTCAAACATTTCTGTTTTATTTTCACCTCGAAACATACAGTGTTGCCTGCAGAGATTTAGTAAAATATATTTTTAGTTAGATTTTAACACAGTCCTGAGAGAAGCAAAAGCATTTTCCCACCTTCTTTCTAGCATGAAAGAAAGACACCAATGGAGTGAGAAAAAAAAAAAAAATCACTTGCTTCCAACTATTTTGAAACATAAAACACTTCAAAAAATTTTGTCTGAGAAACACCTTTTCAACAATGCAATTGGATAATGTTTGGAAAAAAGTCCATACTGCTTCTACAGATCTGGAGACATCCCACTCTTTTTCCAGTTTAACAAACAGATAGTTTAGACTGTGAGTAAAACAAGGAAATAAACAAAATTTTATGTGTAAGCCATTTCCCTGAACTACTGGAAGGACAGTATTGCACTGAAAAGAGAAACAAAAAAAGTAAAAACACAACTAAAGGATATTGTAGGTCAAAATTATTATTATTGATTTAAATAGAAAAGCAAGCAAAGAACAATTAAAAACCTCTACTGAACACTGAAGCAAGCTATTTTGGATAGGAATTAATCTACTGACTTTGCCAAGGCTCACGCTTCACTTTTAAAGCACATTGTAGGTTTTTTTACTTCAGTGAATAAAACTATCTGCAGTTTATTCCACAGTTGGTATCTAATTTACGAGAGAAATTAATAGTGAAAATACAAGTGTCTTAAGATATTTAATATTCATTTTGAATTCTGTTTACAATAAAAAGATGACATTTTATCTAACTGGCAAAAAAAATACTGAAAAGTATTTTCTTTATTCTGGCTAGTCTGTAGTATGTGGAATGATAAAAGAATGTTTTATGGATGTGCAAGTATGCTACCGAAATAAATCTGCATTTGGAACAAGAATTTGTGCTGAAACAGTACTTCCCATCACAGCTTATAGAATCATAGAATCATTCAGGTTGGAAGAGACCTCTAAGATCATCTAGTCCAACCCTTAACGTAGTACTGACAAGTCCACCACCAAACTATCTTACTAAATGGTTCATAGATTTTCATTGCATTCATCAACTTCATCTCCCAAAGGCTTTTTTTTTTTCTTTAAATATAAAGTAAAAACAGATTATGAACTCTGATAGATCATGGTAACCTATGTCAACTCAGCCTTTCTTACAGAACCTTTATCCTATACTCACTTAGAAACAAGATCAAAACTCACTTGGTTTTAGCAGTGAACAAAAAATCCTGTCTAAACTTTTTTGTGACATACAACTGTTTCTCCTGCCACAAACTTCTACCACTTCCTTTCCTGTGCAAACCATGAACATGTTGGATCAGTTCTGCCATATTGAGGAAATGATGAGCAATGTCTTTCCTCATAATTCCCTTAACCATATTAGGACTCAGGCAATTCAGGTAAACAAAAATGTATTAAATGACAGGTCATAAATCATGGATAAAAATATTTTATGTAATGCAGAGCAAAAGACAATTTTGTCATAACACTAACAATAGATGCTTTCCAATATGTTTAATCACCTGTATGTATTAGTAAGTCTTCTGTCCCATTCAGTCATGTTGTACTTGCATAGGTTCAGTCTACTGGGCTTTTTTAACTTCTATTACATTATCTACTCTAGTCCTCTCACACTGGCATTCATCTGAAATTGGATTCTGAGTGCTAAAATAAAGTTGTCATGAATTTACTGCAAATATATTCTCACTTTAGATATTCAATTTATTTATGTCATCTTCAAAAAAAGAGCGGTACTAACAAACTACTAATATTGCTCTTTTTCTACCACCCATTTTTATAGTGTTTTGGACTGCTAACCTCAGGACAACATTTAAAAGTTAGCAGTAATTGCCTTCACTTTTGCACTAGACAATCAATTAAATACAAGTTTTATGGGCTGATTACCACTGAATATATTTGAGTTTCCTAAACATGAACATGTACTTAAATACTACCAATTAGGAAACTCTTTGATGATATGCAACCAAAGCCATAAGTGCACAAATTTATGATGTCTTTTTCATAGGTTGAGGACTCAGCAAATACTGGGGAGGAAGGTGAGATACAATTTCTTCCTTCTATCGACTCAGTGCTAATACCCTCAAATCAGTGCACTTACCATCATTTTGGTATTTCCTTTAGCATAGATCAACTCTTCATAAGCTAAAAATTAGGACTATTAAGGTCAATGTAGTTGCATTGCTATAAAGTCTGGGTTAATGATCAGCTTTAAATATTTCCAGATCATTAGCCACGTGGCGGTTGACATTTCAACATGCAGTTAAAGGTTGGGAATGCATCAGGCCATAAGAAAAAAAATACATGGTGTGATGTTCAATTTCTACTGCTGCTTCAGAGATGCTATAGTGATTTCCTAAAATGTTTGGCATGTTACCTTTTCATTTACGATAAACAGGAATATTATTTCTTTGTCTTAAGCAGACCTCACTCTGATTTACTGAGACATCCTCTGGAGCTATGATTCATCAAAGTGAAAGCCAAATAAATGCCACCCTGGTGTATATATATAAGAGCAAGTGTTGCTTAATCCAGCTTGTGTCACTATAAATCACCTCACCAGGCTTTGGCATTATCCCTTTTCTTAGCTTCAGTGGGTCATTTCTACCTCCAGGTAAGCACATGTTTGCAGGTAATGTTTTCACTCAGTCTGTTGATTTTGAGTTCTTGCACAGTGTGAAGGCCAGAGTTCAAATTGCAGCTTCAGGCCTTCACTGGAGACAATGAGAACTATGAGGAAAAAAAAAAAAAAAAGGAAAAAAAAACCTTTAGAAACATAAAGGATGTCCCTGACTTAGTAGGATAATACATGGATTGAATGAGCTAGAATCCTTACAGGGAACACAGGATTGTTTTCATCGTCTTACTTTTATGTTATCATTCACACATGAAATGGGAAAAAAAGAAAAATAAAAGGAAAAAAAAAAGAAAAAAAAGACAATATTTCTTTCTCTTCAGACCTTTTTTTCATGGTAGGCTTTAAAGGAGCTTTGTATGACCATGGCAGGTAAGATATTGAAATTTTGTTTTATAGTGAAAGAACCAAATATCTGCTTCATAAATACTTTTTAAGAGACAAGAGAATTAAGCACTGTGTAGAAACTTCTTTACTATACTACACTAATGATTAAGCTTGTCAATGAAATAAGTTAGAATCTGAAATTTGGTGTTCAGATTGGGATTTGAAATATTACAGACAAATTTGAAGAGGTAAAAATATTCAGAAAGTAAAAAGATTATTGACTATGGCAGCACTTTTTCAGCAACACTGGTTATATGCTAAAATACATCTACAGTTTATCCAACATTACAACTTCTAAACAATAAATAAATAAATAAATAAATTCAGCTCTAGACCTTTTTAGTCAATTTTTTGGTATTAGTAAAATAGAGAATTCTTTTCATGTCAGTGAAGCTATTCAGATTTTTCAACATTTATAGGAAAGTCTGGAGCCTCAACCAATATTTTAAAAATAATTTAAAATTGATGTCTGATTGGTTTTGAATCTAGATTCCAATTTATTTAAATTTTTAAATATTGTAAAACATTGTAAAATGCTGAGAATATTCAGTATATTCTGGAATTCATCCTTCTCAGATGAAGCTGAAAACAGCATTTGTAGGGCCATATGCCATGGGCTCTTACTGATTAGAAGTGTTCAGATATCTTTGTTCTATAAAACTGAAACCATCAGATCATCAATATAGCAGGTTGCTGTGCTATATGACTTTTTTATTGTTTCCTTTAAGGAACTGAAAAATACAAAGCAAATTTGTGGATATTTCCTAAAGAAAGAGCTTCCATGTGCCATGAAACAAAGACTTGAAGAAGCACCAAAGCATCTTACAAAATTCTATATATCTTTCTATATATCTTTGTTAATGCTTCCATGTGAGGATATAATCATATATACTTGATGTTATATAATTTAATGTTACTTTTAATGTGGCTTAAATGGTTGATAAGGTTAACACAATTTATTGGAAAGCTAATAAATTTTAATATTATTCAGACAAGTGCAGAAAGCACATTCTTATGAAGAAAAAAGTGTTTGCAGCCATTGTGAGTGAGCCTAAAATAATTATGAACATCATTAATCAGAGCCAATTAAACAAATTTTATTTAAATTACATGCAGCCATAGGCTTTTGGCTTACAACAGAATATGTATTTTCTTTGCTTCTCTCTCATGTTCTTTGCCATTCTCAGTTCTTTTAAGCCATGAATCAAGAATTTATATTCTTGTATTCTTTCAGGCAGAGAGAGGCATTTATCATTCAGCTTCCTTCTACTGAGCAGGACATCTGTGCTTGTTTATTTAACCATCTTCAAGACTAAACTGGCAGTTTCATATTTGTATGATTATTCCTGCTGTCTCCAGTGGAGATGGCTCTAACAGTTTGCAGGTATTGTTCAAAGCCTGTTCCTCTTCTTCCAGAGTTCACAGAATTCAGGACATGTTTTTAAGCAAAAAGATTAGGAAGTTTTGAGACAAAAGAATTTCTTCAAAACAGCAAAAGGAATTGTAGATATAGGATGTCTCAAGCAGCTGGACAGAAGAGGAGTAGTTGAGTCCTTATCTTAAACATATGCACGAGGCTTGAGAAACCTACTCTGCAATGATTTGCTTTAGCAATTAGCTTTCTTCATCACCTACTTCAACAAGCCAAAAAAAAGGCAAGCTAATGAACATGGCAGTAATTAGGACTCTAACACTGGGATAGTTGGGTTTCCAACCTTATCCTTATTTTTGCTTTCCGTATTAACAGCCAATGGCTCCCTGTAAGAATAGTCCTAAAAAGAGGGACTACAGATATTATGTAACAACCTGATGGCAAGAACAGAGCTGGGATGTTCCTTGCCTAATAGCTCGCTGAGGGACAGCCTTGCTGATCTGAATTTCTTTAAGAAGGCCAGTAAGTCTGAGTGAGAGTTCTTGTTTTTATCCTGTTAAGGCTGGGAAGCATCAATCTCAGCAGGCATCTCTTGGATAGAATCTGCTCTGTCAGTATTATGGGATTTCCAAGCAGAGCTGTCAGTTTCAAACCTTTCAGAGAATTTAAACTCGGGCATGGCTGAGCTATAAATTTCAGACAGGTGTAGGAGAGAGACAAGCACCAAGCATGCAACTCAGCTGTGAGACTAGCAGTTCTTAGCCTGAAGAGAAGAAGGAATGAAGGCACCTAGGATTTTGGTTTGGTAAAACTGAGACTACTGTGCAATTTTACATAGATACCTTTAAGACAAGAGCTTTGTGGATTTGTTAGAAACTTGGATTTTGCAATAACCTTACTTTTTGGGTACTTTTAAGTACTTAGACCCTCTTGTAGATTTGGTATAAAATGACAGTTGTTGATAAATATCACCAACAGTTAACTCGGTCTATAGATAATTTCTGAAGAATTTGCTTCCTGAGTAGTTCTTTAGCTGTAGATAAACTAGAATAGATTCTAATTATCTGGCAATTTGTATAGTTCAAACATCACAAATTGAACTGTTAATATATACATAATTTCTCATCAAAAGCAAATATAAGATTTTGAATATTAGCACAGAAAAATATATATACGCATTACAAAAAGTGTTTTCTTTAATCTTCAAACTAATATGTGCACATATTACCTTGTATTTGTCCAGATCTACGATGAACAGCATATTATGCGATTTTAGCAGCAGACAAGATGACAGCTGGATTCAAGTATACCAAGATATTCTGAAAAGAAGTAAAGGGCATGTTGTTCATCACTGCCTCCTGCATGTTCCTTAATAGAATATACAAGACTATACAGATAAACCTATTGTACATTTTTGGCCTAAGAAAATTAGCTTCCCTACACAAATTTTGTGAGCAATTACATGCCACCATAGTTATGTAATAATCCCCCAAATGTAGTAGTCCATACAATTTTCCAGTTTTACTATGGGAGATCCAGTTGGGAGAGGAAAAAAAAAAAAAAAAAAGGAAGAAAGAAAGAAAATCTATCAAATTGAACAGGTAACAAGAGGTGTTTTCTCTCTGTCAGAGAAAGCTCTTCCTTTCCTCTGATGCTAATTCACATCTTGTTGAGGCAGAATTTAGACCCCTATGAGCATCCTGAGAACAAGTGAAGAAAAAGATAAAAAATGCATTCAGTTACATATAGCATCTATCTGCAAAAACTCTACCATATAAAATATCTATGAACTTTTGTAGTTATTCCAGGTGTGTTCACTCTTTTTGAAGACTGTACTTAACTGTGGGCTAACCATCAAGTGCACATTGTGATTCTACTACCTTAATGTCTTATATCCTCCTTTCTGCTAAACACAGGCCTACATATAAGTACATAATGTGTTATGGAAGCATTTTTCAATATCACAAACATTAATATTTGCATATTTCTTAGGAGCAAGTTTTACTACCAAGCTTACAAGAGCAACCATCTTTCTAGCAAAAACTTATATTAAAAATACTGTGGCTATTTTCCTTTTCAATTTCATTTTCAAATGCAAATTCTCGTGAACACTTGAAACTCTTCAATTTCACCACAAAATTCTATTTTAAAGTTATAAAAATTGTACTATTTAAAATGGATGTGTTATAGTGTGCTATAGACCTCTGAGACCACTGTAGAGACAGAAAATGAAGACTAACATGCCAGCAGTTGTATTCTCAGTAAATACTTAGAATATATCAGCATACAGGAAAAATCAATATTTTTATAGAAAGTAGAATCATAGATGAAAAACGATGAATCACATGGAAGCCCATAATCTAGTGTGTCATATCAGCCTGGCAGGCATTCATTTTGGATAAGTAATCTTAATATCACAGGATAAAAATTATATAAAGGAGATGCCAATATTTTGTTATGGAAATGAGAATATTCAGGGTTAAAATAGAGCCGAGCGATTTCTTTTCATCACTGAGTGAGAAGATCAGCAAAAACTCACATGGAGCATCTTTCTGCATCTCTGTGGGAATTCTGCTTCTTGTGATCTGCTACTGCCAGATTTAATGTGCTGAATTTATTAAACACAAAGTTGTTTGACTCACAAGTCCTTTTTTTATCCTCAGCAGATACTGCTTTATGTTGCTGTCCAACAGCACAACAAGCATGTTTTTATCTCTATATATCCTATAATAAATAAATAAAGAGATGTGGTTTATTTCACATATTCAATATGTAATAAAAATAAGTGTTGGTACTACCTTCATGTTATTTCTAAAATAGTCTCTAATTCTTTCTCCAGGATCCTCTTTAAAACATCCTTCATATGTGATGATTCTCAGTGTTGATCTCTGACCACATCACCTGTCATCCACATGACTCTGATCAGGGCATTAATCCCTTCAGGACATTAAGCCATTTTTTCTAGTCGTTGTTAAAATACTTGAATAATTAAAATCCTTAGTATTTTTGCTGCATTTTTTTATTTGAACCTCAGTGAAGCACAGCTGAGAGCAGGCCCCTTTCCTGCTCGGGACTGGTGTTATCACTACACCACTCAGTGCTATTACCAGGAAACAAGGGTGGGACAGCGTGTAACTGTGCTGCATAGTCACTTTTCTTTGGACGTCTTTCACCATGGAAAAAAGAACATACACAGTTCAAGATTACTCAGGCATTATCTGTTGGCTAACATAGCAGATAGCAAGGAATAACATTCAACTAGCAGAAACATTAGTGTGCCTACCAACCCCTAGGGAGGACACAGCTGATAAGTCTCTCCTAGACAGGCAGCTGTCAGGCAAGTTGGGAAGGGTTGGATCTTTCTTCTTGGAACGGACAGATCCTTGATGCTGCTGAGTTGCTGTCTTCTAATGCTCTGCTTGTTGTTCATTTTTGTTGTTGTTGTTTGTTTATTATTGTTGTTCTCCCCCACACACCCCTTAGGGTTTCTTTGTTTTCATATCGGTATTTTTCCCCTCGTATCCTTGAGCTGTTGGCTACTACCATCTCAGCTACTGCACTTCTGTTTTTGTTTTCACTTTTCTTGTCTTGAACAACTTTAGCCCACATATTTTCTTCTGTCTTAATAACAGCTTTCTCAGTAAAACTGAGTCATAGTTTCAGAACTGTCATGCATCAAACCAGGCCTGGATAACATTCAGCTGAACCCTTGGGCCATGGCTTACAACAGCATCAGCATTCACAGCTAACAGATTTACTCAGTGTTGTTGATAAGCCTGGGTTATACTCTGTCCATCCCTGCTGAGCTTAATGACTTATCTGATAGGCCGCCTTGCCTGCCTTCAGTAATGGCACTCACGTAGTCGTGTTGCCCAAACCACAATGGTAAAGAACAACATCAAGTCTGCAAAGTCACTGTTCAACTTTTGCAGATGCTGTAACCAAGTCAGTGATAGCACCTAATTCACTGCCCTTTCTATTTATGCATTCTGATGTAGACTAATCATACAACCACCTACTCCTTTCTTTTAAGTATTATTCAGCCCTCATTTAGGAAGAAGCTATTTAATAATCTGTTGCCTTCCAGTCCCTTATTTGTTGCACATTATTAAAGACCATTACGAATTCTTTATAATGTTCCCCATGAAGTTAATTTCTGCAGTTGACTATAAGGTTTAACCACAAGTTTGGCTGCTTGGTTCAGGGTAGCTGAATCTTGATTTCCAGTCCAGAAGATACATGGTTGTTTCCATATATGCCATTAAAACTTGAAGCTCTACAATCAACCTTCAATCTAATCTTTTCCATTCTTTATTCTTCTGCCAATAGTAACATAATCCAGTGTTAACAACATACTACCCCTTTTTCCTTAAATTTTTGATGGTCATGAAATGTGAAGACAGAGTCAGCACATACCTCAGTTCTGTAGGAAATCATTTAAAATTGGGCCTGCAGCATTGATGTCAAGTGTCAATTTAAATGTTGTGCATTCTCAAGTCTGCAGGAATTCTCAGTCTTCCTCTGCACATGTCCAGGGATCCATGAGGAAGGAAAAATAAATTGAAAAATATTGAGGGAAAACTATCTGCAAACAGGTTAATTCACTGTCGGTGCATAGAAATCACACATCTTTAGGTAACTTACACAATTTTCATGACTAACTTCCACTTGAGACTTCTGGTCATAACTTAAGGTCTAACTGTTTTTAGAGCCTGATTACATCTGTACAGCTAGGTCAAGTCACATTTCCAGTCTTTGAAAGGTAAACTGAAGTACTGAATATATATTTTATATAAACACGAGATGTTTACCAAGTGGGCAATATAAGGTCTTTATTGTGCAGATCACTAAGGCAATTTAAGTAATGTGGGTTGAAGAGGAAAAGCTGGTGTCTGAACCATCTCAGTGAAAACGAGGTGTCTAAATCAATCTGCCATCACTACTGTTCAAGTGCGTCTACTCAGTGTCTATCAGTGCCTACTTGATAAGGTTCTTTTCTGTCTCCAGAAACCATGTAAACAATACACTCCCCCCCTCCCCCCCCATATCTGGGAATTTTGGGTAAAAGGAACCAAAATCATCATTTTGTGATGAGTGAATTTTTAATTGTCTCAAGATAAGCTTGGTTTTGCTTCACATTTACACCTTGGGCCAAAAGGAGGTGTTTCCTTGAAGAGAAATTCTGTCTTGTATGTGATCAGTTTATCCATTACATAGCAATCTTATAATAGACTAGTATTTTTGCTTTATGTTTTTAGGTGTTTATTATTGCGAAAATCCTTACTTTTATACTTGTCAACCTATAAAAAACTTAGTTATAATGCACCAGTGTAACTATAACCATAGAAACCTAAGAACAAATACTAATATAGCAAAATAAATTACTTGTATTTTGTTTTCTTTTCCATATGTAATGAGCTGCACATCCGTACATAAATAAACCCTCAGAACTGAGGGCTATGCTTTTTCCACAGGAAATCAAATCCTTTACTAGATTACAAGCTCATTAGGCCTGACTTTCCTCATTTATAATAATTTCTTTTCTCTGATTTATTTGAGAATTTAGAAAGCAAGTTTTTGGAGTAGAGAATCTCTCCAACCCTCCTTATTAGTCAGCTATAAGCCTCTTTCAGGGAGTAATTGGTTCCAATTAATGATGGTATAATTTGGGAATTCATTAATTAATGAGAGGTTGTACTTTCCACAAAGATATTAACATTTTTCATTTTAAAGACTATGGAATTTTCACTCTTACAGCATATTTTATTTGTTTTCCAGCAAATTCAATGTAGACCAGATATCTTGCTTTCTCTTTGAAAAAAAACTTCATATATTTGCAAGTAACTTAAAAATAAGTGCACCCAAAGTTTTCCTGAAGTATTGATTAATTTTTTTATAGATTATTTTTTCCAGCAGCTCAAGTTCAGTACCATTCATCTGCACTACTGCATGCATGAGGTATTATCCGATACAGGGTCCTGATTTTTTAATAAGAATTTTGCATTTTGGCAGTCAGTCAGACTGTCTCAGATAATTTATGAACTCCTTTGCTCACAAATTAAACTGATTCTATTCTGGAGGAATCCATGAACTGTTTTTTCATGTGTGACAGCGTGATGCATGTTTTCCATGATGAAGTGATACCTTCCTAAACCCCTGTCTTTCTGTAAGAGATTAAGCACTGATACTCTTCACTTTACTGAAAAGGATCTCTCAGATTTATAACAATTATGCTGACTAATTTAACAATAAAGGCCAATTAGGTGGCTGAAGTGCTCAGATGGGTCAGTAGTAAAATAGGCATTGCAGCAAGGGATTATCTACTGTCAATATAGATCATTGCTCCTTTTTTTTATAAGACAAAAAAATGAATATCAGCCACCCATTGCCTATATGTTGTTCACTGTTTCCTCTGGGGCAATTAAAATGATTTTAGCTGGAATATATTTCAATAAAATTTAGCAGAAAGAAGTGGGTGTGGAAAGTGGAAAGAACACAATCAGTTTTGAATAAGTGAGCAATATTTGCAGTGGCCCGAGTTTAATAATGAACAAATTATTTTGATGTAGTAGGCTAGATGAAGGGAAAACACAAATTAATCCCGTAATAAAACTAAACACAGAAATAAAGATTACTGTGTGGATTTTCTAGGCATGAACATTGGTAAGGTATGAGCTTTCTTACAGCTGGTTTTTACTCTGCTTTACCCTATTAGGTTAGGCATTTTGCAGATTTGAAGGGTTTACCAACAACAGTGATGGGTATGTTACTATTTGTCACTGAAGGAATTCTCTGCTTAAAAGATGGCTGATGGTTTGTTCCCTTCCAGAGCCCTCTGCAGTCCTACTGATCTGTAGGAAACATACATTACTTTATAGTTCCCCATCAGCAGGGAACTGACACAGAGCTCCTACACATCCCATTAGAGTTCACACCTTCTTATGTGTTTACCTCAGTTATATAGTGTTTGGAGGAGACGAGGGAATTACTTGCAAATTGGATACTTATATTTTGTTAGATAGCCAAAGTTATACAGGTCTCTTCATATAAATTACTACCTTTTAAAGCAGTTTATTTGGCTGAGTCTTTCCACATCCATTCTGAGCATATGTGCTCTCTTAAAGTACTGTAAATCTAACTGTCCTCTAAATCACCTTGGAGACTTCTCTTCTGTCAAAAAGGATTTCAAAGGCTATGTCTTTCCAAAATCATAATACTGGTTTTATTTTGTGTTTATGACTATGCAAAAGAATTACTGATTTATCCAAAGGCAGCAAAGACACTTTCTGAAAGTATTGAAAGGGATTCTGAATTAGAATGATGAAGTGCCTATTGCCTGATGGCTGGTACTGTACAGCAGATAACAGCTCTCCATCATTACAATATATGCAACAGTCAAGCTTTTGCTAAAATGTGTTTAAGATTTAGAATGTGTTATTTATTAAATAAACTTGGTTTTCATTTTTTCCTCTCTCTTCTTTTTCATTTCTATTCAGAACAAGATGTTATGATTGCAGACTTTTCTGCTAGATGGGTGGTTTAAAAACACTAAGGAAATATATAAAAAAAGGCAACATATACCCATATACTGGGGCCGGTCCTCTTTAATATCTTTATCGATGATCTGGATGAGGGCGTCCAGTGCACCCTCAGTAAGTTTGCAGATGACACCAAGCTAAGTGCGTGTGTCGATCTGCTCAAGGGCAGGAAGGCTCTGCAGGAGGATCTGGATAGGCTGGAGCGATGGGCTAAGGTCAACTGTATGAAGTTCAACAAGGCCAAGTGCCGGGTCCTGCACCTGGGGCGCAACAACCCCAAGCAGAGCTACAGGCTGGGAGATGAGTGGCTGGAAAGCTGCCTGGCAGAGAAGGACCTGGGAGTACTGGTTGATAGTCGGCTGAATATGAGCCAGCAGTGTGCCCAGGTGGCCAAGAAGGCCAACAGCATCCTGGCCTGCATAAGAAGCAGTGTGGCCAGCAGGGCTAGGGAAGTGATTGTGCCCCTGTACTCGGCTCTGGTGAGGCCGCACCTCGAGTACTGTGTTCAGTTTTGGGCCCCTCGCTACAGGAGGGACATGGACGTGCTCGAGCGAGTCCAGAGAAGGGCGACCAAGCTGGTGAGGGGTCTGGAGAACAAGTCTTACGAGGAGCGGCTGAGGGAGCTGGGCTTGTTCAGCCTGGAGAAGAGGAGGCTCAGGGGCGACCTTATCGCTCTCTACAGTTACCTTAAAGGAGGCTGTAAAGAGGTGGGGGTTGGTCTGTTCTCCTACGTGCCTGGTGACAGGACGAGGGGGAATGGGCGAAAGTTGCGACAGGGGAGATTTAGGTTGGATGTTAGGAAGTACTTCTTTACCGAAAGGGTTATTAAGCATTGGAACGGGCTGCCCAGGGAGGTGGTGGAGTCACCATCCCTGGAGGTCTTTAAAAGACGTTTAGATGTAGAGCTTAGCGATATGGTTTAGTGGAGTACTTAGTGTTAGGTCGGAGGTTGGACTCGATGATCTTGAGGTCTCTTCCAACCTAGAAATCTGTGATACTGTGATACTGTGATATGAAGACTTGCCTGTGGCTTTCTCTAGCAGTTATATGCTTTTGAAAGTCTGGTGCTTCATTAAGTAAATGTCTTCAATTTTAAGATGCAGTTGTCCCATTCATTAATTTGGAAATTTCTAATATTAAAATAAAGCTTTATGTTGTAGTTACTGAAAATAGCTGTTATCTAGTTCCTGAATCCTCATTTTAATACTCTGAAGTATAACCATAATAGTATCACTTCATCCTCCTGTAAAAATCCAGGAGCAAATCTGAAGGAAAACAATAGGATCATCCAGGGCTGTTAATAGAGGTAAAGAACAACAGGACTAAGAATAGGACAAAAAATATCTCCAGATATAACTGCAGAAAGAAATGGTAAGGAAAAAATGTAAATATCATGCAGCATCAGGAAAGCTAAGCACTGGAGGAAAGCTTTATAATGGAGGTTAAAATTCCATTTCTTCCAACAGCGCTGAATGGGATACTTAATATTGCTGAAAAAAGAATCCATGCTATTGAGCTAGAGAGACTCAAAAACAAAGACATCTACTTAAGGCTTTTAAAGCCAACTAGAAAATATACCTATACAACTCCCAGTAACTGGTTGAATGGCTGAGGATTTTTTGTTTGTTTCTTGTTTTTAAGGTGGGAGCAGGGAAAGGTGGATGTGTGTGAACTCTAAGCAACTTGACCACATCCTTGCCTCAGTACTACTTAAAACCAAAGAAGAATATCAAGGACATTCCTAGCTGTTTCTTCATAGCTGAAAAAGATAATTATTTTTTTCCCCTTGTATCTCCAGCTTGCTGAGTGCCACTCTTAAAAAAAGGAAGGAAACAGCCTAGTAATTATGTACACACTGAAATATACTCAAGCCATTCATAGCTCTTAAGGTCTTTCAGAAAACAGAAGTTTAGTGGCCCACAGTACTAGATCAAATACAAATTCTTTCTTTTCTCCCCAATGCACACAGGGGAAAAAAGGGTGGAAGGAAGAAGATTGTTCATCACCCTAGAAAAAAATATATATAAAAACAAATAATCATTAATTTACAATACATATATGCAAAAAATATTTTTTCTAATGTATTTGTTTATAAGATGTATTATATATAGTAATTTGACAAATAAATTAGAAAATAGTTGCCCAGAAGCAAAGTATAGCTTCCTGATTTCAAAAAGCATTGCAAATCAGGTGGGTGCCTTTATCAGCACAAAAAAAAAAAACAACATCTATTCCATGGACTTCCACTGATATAAAGATGGGAAAATGAACTGAAATGACTCACAGCTGCACAAACACAAATAAAAAAAGGTAAAGTAGTTTTCCACACCAAAGCCTTAGTTCAGCATGTATTCAATCAAGATTGTATTCTTCTATCTTGGTAATTAAGCTGAAGATGAAATGTACTTTCTTCTCGCATTTCTGCTTTCTTTTGTACAAATAAATTGCTGTCCTCTGCTAGACTTCCCCTGTAATTCTTATTTAGTTTTACATAGCCTGATGAACAATTTATTATAGAATAAGTTAGTTTCTATACTGTATTTCATGTAAAAATCTCAGTGTGAGTGGTGAATTCCAGTGTATAACTTTTCAAACTGTTGTGGCTTAACCCACCAGGCAGCTCAGCACCACACAGCCTTTTGCTCACCCCCACACACACCCCAGTAGGAGGGGGGAGAGAATCAGAGAAAAAAAGTAAAAGCTTGTGGGTTGAGGTAAGGAGAGCTTAATACAACATAAAAGGAAGAAAAATAATAATAATAGAAATAAAAATAATATGTGCAAAGCAAGTGATGCACAATGCAATTGCTCCCCACCTGATGCCCAGGCCGTCCCTAAGCAGTGGTCCCCCCCTCCCCCAGCCAGACACCCCATATAAGCATGATGTCATATGGCATGGAATATCCCTTTGGACAGTCTGGGTCAGCTGTCCTGGTTCTGTCCACTCCCAGCTCCTTTTGTGCATGCCCTGCCAGCGAGGAACCTGGGGATCATGAGAGGCTGAAGAGTCCTTGATTTTAGAGTAAGCACTTCTCTGCAACAATTAAAACATCAGTGTGTTATCAACCTTATTCTCATCTTAAATCCAAAGCACAGCACCATACCAGCTGCTAGGAGGAAAATTAACTTTGTCCTAGCTGAAATCATGACACAAACTCTAAAAAGAAAAAGGTTTCCAACAAGTAAACTAACATTGAATTGTGACAAAACATGTCCAAAAAAAAAAAAGAGTAGCAGAATGGATTCCCAGCCATGTGTCAGTGCCTAGATGCATCCTGAAGAAGATGCACCTCACTTTGCTCTCATCTCACATTTGCACACCAGTACTGCTCATCCCCCTATTGCAATTTCATGCAAATGATCTCCTTTCCCTTCCCCCACAAAGCAGGGCCGAGGTCTCTCCCCTTTCACCCTCACTTCCTAATGCTCTATCCAAGATCTACTTAATCTCAGTCCTTGCTATGCCACGTTTGCTTCACTATGCCTCCATATTCAGAAGGGAAAGCACAAGTCTTCTGCAAGGAAAGAAAGCTCAGGTACTTGTTTTATGCACATATAGAAGCAATTTACCAGCTGGTATCATTGGTTGTATTTAAATGTTTATCGTACAGACCAAATGAAAACTTCCTTACAGAAAGCTTAATTGCTATCACTTTAAAGTGATCACACTCCCCAACTGACATATACGCCACAGTTTCCAAACAAACCCTAGAGTCACACTGAAATCTCCTAAAATAAAGAATGCAATGAAATATGTAGCCAAAACGGAAACACCTTATCTACATTGTATTAATGATACACTTAGGAAATTACGAAGAACACAGCTTGTAAAGGGTTGTCAATTGGTGCTATCTGCAACACAAGGTTAACAAATCTCATTGTTTGAGACTATGTACTAATTTTGCATATGATTTTGCATATACCAGCTGACAGGGCTCTCTATATGCTCCTATATGCTCTTAAAATTTGCATACAAACTCAATGTATCTAAAGGGTATCTGAAACCAAGAATGCTTACATATGCCGTTTTTTCAAAAACAAACCTCTTCTCCCCCACAGTCTGCATTTATTTTTACTTCCACAATGTTAATTTTAAATGTTTTTAACAAAGAAGGTCTAATTTTCAGCCTAGTGCAAATCATTCCCCATGAAACATGGAAAGCATCACATATATGCAATAGTACTTCTTAGCTGTAAAGGAATAGGTTACAGGATTGGAAGCTTCATCTGTTATTTCTGTAGACTTTGGAAAAAAAACAGGATAATTTGAAATGTATTGTGTAACACTGGGTTTTTGAGTTCTTGGACATCATTGTTTTGTCATGAGTAATGTTTCATATCACATAATAGAATTAGCATAAGAAAGTAATCCTAGTATTTGAAAAGGAAGACATCTGTGCTATTCTTAGGGGCAAAGCTTGAACCAGTGTTTATCAACAAGGCTATTCAAATTTCCCAAGCTAAGACCCATGTTTGCTTGATTATGCTATCATGAACTTTGAAATCATTTAGTCCGGAGTACTCTGTGCTCTGAATACCTAAATGAAATGATCTGTGTGCACATGTTCAAGGCAATGAACAGCCCAAACAAGATCAGAGTAAAAGAATTTGTCTTGAAAACAAAGAAATTTGACTACAAAGGATTTACATACTGTGTACTTTGTTGCAGACAGTTGCAAAGCTTATTCTGCAAATGCATATCATTCAGAGCATTTGATTATTGAATCTTTCTTGACCACGTTTTACCTCTCTACAATGTATTATAGATTACTGAAGAAAGAGTCAGAACCTCCATCTACCTGCTGCATCTAAATAACAAGACAAATATAAACTTGCATATGATCATTAGAATCCTGCTGAACTTAATTATCTGCAAATTGTGGCTGCAGCTGTCAAGGGTTTTATATGAGTGTGCAATTCTTTACTGCTCTAGAATGTGTTGTGTGCAGGCTCCAAGAGGAGCACAGAGCTAAAACCTGTCCAGTATTTCCAGTGTCTCCACCAGCAAACACCAGATATAAGCCTTTACAGCCAATGGAGGTAGATAACATACCAGACATTGGAAAAGGAGTGACAAGGATCCTGACAGACACTGGATCTCAAATTGCAGAAAGTATAAATAAAGGAGAGGACCTGATAGACATGATAAATGGCACTGGCTGAGGCTCAATCAGATGACAAAATACTGTGATATTTTAATTATACACATACACCCATAAAATCCAGCAAGTCATATTTCCACATGTTGAAATAGGACTGTACAGACAACTTGTCCTCTTCTGATTTGGGGATATTTGTCTTTTCAATTTTACTATCGATTTTTCTGTTTCTTCTTTTTATAATCCAGGAATAGACACATACAAAAAAGACAGTTAAAAGGTTTTAGTAAACGTGATGTTTGGTTTAACTGAGTTATATTTTCCACTCAAAACAGCGATTCACCCCTTTTGTTAGACCATCTCCCCAAAGCCTGCAGCTTTCACGTTCAAGACCAGAATGAGATGAAGTTAACAACTGCATCTTTTCACTAATTTTAGAAAAAACACCTCTCAGAGGTGCACCTCTCTTTCCCTTTCTTGATGTTATTAACAACTACTGATTTAATTTTTACTGGAAATCAGATTTAATTGATGACATTTGACTATATTTAAGCTAAACTGTTAACTATTGCTCATATTATAATTATAACATAAGCATGCTTGGAAATTAAATTAAAGACGAAATCAGAATTACCCAGCCACTCACAAGCTTCCTTCTGCTAATAATTTGCATTAGCAAGCTTGTTTGTGGTGATACCTCAGTAATATGGCAGAGACTAGAGACAGGGGGTTCTCATCAACAGTTTTTTTGTCTCATTTACAGCTCTGGACTGCATTGAATACTTGTCATTTTGAACTTGTAATTATACTTCTGTAGCTGACCCACTTCAAACTGGAACAGCAGTACCAGGAACATAAGACGGCATTTGAAGGAGGTATTTAATCTTATAATAATATTTAAAAAAAAATGCTTGTTTGCTTTTTACAAGGATTTAAGGATAGTATTTCATTAGAAATAATTCAGGTTAACATTTTCTTGGGATTTAATGTAGGATTAATGTCTGTTTACAAAGTCCATTGTTTTGTAGGAAGTATAGTTTCCTCACAAAAGTACTACATTTGCCTAGAATTAGAGCTGATAACATGAGGAACATAATATAAAAAGAAATTTTTTAGTCAAATTAAGTTAATCCTGGGAATCCAGAATTGTGTTTAAATTTTCATCAACTGGATCAACTTCCATCGTTGTGTTAAAAATCCATCAACTTTAGGAAAATCTTAATCAAAAGTTACATTAAAAATAAAGAAATTAATGTTGTTTGCACATCTTAATGTTGTATATCTATGTTAAGAGTTTCTTCAGTCTGTTTTCACATTATTTTTAACTATAAATTTCCCCGGTTCATATCTTCATTTTAGGGATAAAACATACTCAAGCACTATCTTTTATTTTAAATTAATGCTGATTTAGCTTAAATTCAACTGTAGTATTTTTTTTTTAAGATATTTAGATCACTAGGATAGTGATAATTCGACTGCTTTGGGATAAGGAGGATAAGTTACAAATTTGTTTTTAAAAATCCTAATTGTTCTAATAGAAAGAAACAGAAAAAAATGTGTTTTCAAATACAAATACTTTTTAAAAACTCATGCGTGCCTACATTAGGGACTGTAAGGCCAATAAAATGAATCAAGCAAGAATTACACTTTTTTAACTTTAAAAGTAAGTCTTATGTGCATTTTATGATTTGAAGTCTTTTTCAGGTCTTCTTTTTCAACCTGTGTGGAAAGGTCTATTTCATTTTCTTTTAGATTTAAAGATATCAATAAACAAAATACCGCAACACCTTCATAATACAAAATGACTTATTTCAGACAGAAGTCTATCCATTTTTCAGTTCTATAGGATGCAAAAATAATTCTCTTCATCCCAGGAGTATTCACAACCTTAACTAAAGGAAACAAAATAAGTTTTAATATCAGCATTATTTTCATAATTTTAAAGATTTTAATGGTAAATGTTTCTCAACCAGAATTTTTAAGCAAAGATGATTTACTTTAACAGTAAGAGTATTATTTAGTAGAAAGAGTCCTGCTTTTCCTGTGTGTCATGACGTCCTTCCTTGTTATTCACACAACTGTTAGAGGAAATGGACTATTCAGGATAGGAAGGAAAAACCTGTCAAAAAAAGTCAAGTGCCATAACAACAAGAAAAAGACAGAGGCCTTCAGTTAAAGTGATTCAGAAGTTATTCAGCAAACAAAATGAATACAACCCACAGTTTCCCATCAGTTTATAGAGACAACTAGGGATACAGTCTTAAAACAGTAACAAGCTCAGTGTATTGCACATCACTAACTACAACAGACACCCCCATGCCACTTCCCCCCTAAACAGTGCCCCAAAGCTTCTCTGTGTTAGCCAGTGTTATTCACCATACAAGAACAGCCATCTGTCTTAAACTACATGCATCCTCTGATTTGGTAAAAATCAAAATAAGAAAAAAAACAGCTCAAAGAGCCCACCTCTTGAGTGCTCTCAACAGCCTCTCCCCAAGGACCTTCAAACCTAATAGCTAGAAGCCTACAAGTCCAAATAAATAAATAAATCAAAGACTTGCTGTGGTTTGACAACTCTTAGTCACACATATGAGAAAATACCATACCTTTCAGCTAAGAGGAAAAGAGGAAAGTGAGTTACTATTATGTCCCATCAGCTGTCATATACTGCCAGAGACAATATATATTCCTTCTGCTTAATCAAAATTAAGTGACTCCAGGTGCCCCGTGCAGGAGGAGTAGTGGGAAGAATCACTGATTTTAGAGGTTTGACAGGTCTTATATAATACCACAGCATTCAAACACTTCTGTGTGTTAGTATGAGCAGCTTACTCTTCAAAATGTTTTTTGCCAGATGAGGCACAGGAAGACACTGTTTTCACTTGTGAGGGCAAAGATGGAGGAACTGCTTTATTTTGGAAAAAATAGAAGGTGAGCCAGAAAGATTAAATTTCGTCAGGAACCCATCTATGGAATACTAAGGTTGTCTGCATGGGGGAATTGCTAATTTGCTGAAGTGATAAATAAGACACAGGAAACAAATCCTTCTATAGACATTCTGTGAATTCACACTTGCAGTTACTACACTCCTGTTTCACCATATATGCAGCCTTCTAAAGGAAGAATGCAGACTGATTAGGTAATGACAGTGTAATAACAGGTTGCAACATTTCAAAAGTGACTAAGTGAGTTGGGATTTTCCCTTCGGAGTTAAGCTCTATTGAAAGCTCTTTTAAATGTATAAACAAGAATTGGTGACATAAACTATATACATATATGTTGATAAACATGAAAATTGAAATCACATTGAATCTGCCACGTAATGATTAAAATAGTCCCTGCATATTTTTAAAACTCTTTTGTGCAGAGTTCAAAAACATTAGAAACTTAGTTCAGTGTCACTCTGCTTCTTACGTTGCAAGGAAAAAAGAAACTGTCAGAACATGTAGACTCACTTCTAATCCGTAGCCAAATATTCCACCTTAATCCAGACATGGTTTTTAATTGAGATATTGATAAAACTTAGATCTAACCTTTTGATGGTTCTATCTAGACCATACATAAATACATTTTGGGGGACACAACAGGCAGTTTCAGGAAGGAAGGGAGGGAGGGAGGGAGGGAGGGAGGGAGGGAGGGAGGTGGACAATATCTTATCTTCTACATTACCAAAGCATGAAATAGATTCCCTGGTCATTTATCTTCATTAAAATGATGCATCAGGAATTTCATGAAAAATATGATTTATCAGGATAGTCTTATAACAGCAACCTGGAAAACTTTTTTTTTCCAGTTTTCCTTTGTCATGAATCCATGCTACAACATAAAAAGTAAAAGAATATTAAAACAATTCCAGTCTTTCCAGAAAAGATCCCGCAATCTTTCAGTTACAACACCTTGACCTATGCTAATGGTGTAATCCATTATTTAAAAGAGAAAGTAATAAACAGAATTTTATACCAGGAGAGCAAGACAGTCAAGTAAGTGTTGGGTACTGATGATGAGACTTTACCAGAAAATCTGGAAATTGTTTTATTACCTATTTATATGTTATTTGAGTTCAGATCCTATTTATAAATTCAGGCACATTCTCCACTAGGTCATTACAATTACTTGGTCTATAATTCAGCTCCTGAATCAATTCTGTCAAGATGAAGATGATCCACTTGATGATATCCTATTTGCTGAACAATGGTGGATAGAAGTTTCTTTAATAAAAGAAATAACAATAATAATAATAATTAATAATAATTAATAATAACAAACTGTAAGTAGGCTAGACACAGTGGACTCTAAAAATGCACTCTACAAATAAAGTCCTGTTTTCTTGTGGCATGATGAGTCACCACCGAGCATTTACATGGTGGAGTGTTACTTACAGATGGAACTGTCAAAAACAAGTTTTCATTATACAGGATGACAAATGTAATCCTCTTGGGAGAAATTTCTCAGCATAATGAAATCTAATCTCTCTAATTTCAACATTGATGTCTGTACTTCTGCAAATAGATCCAGAGGACTGGAAGGCAAAAGATTCACTGTCTCTTCATTTCTGTTTTCTCAGCTTCCCTCTAATTACTACTTTCTTTAGAAGGGTTTCACACATCACTCTTTTTGTCAGCTGTGACAAAGTAATGAGAGAGAAGGGGAAGAGGCAGTAATGCCCCAAACTGAAAATGTTTCTTTCTTCCATGCACTTTCTTCCATGTACAATATGTTTCTCCTATTGTATCTCTCTGTTATAATGGTTCCCAGATGAAACATGGCAAGGTGTACAAACAAGATCTGCTAGACCTATGCCAGCTCTGCCCAGCTAAATTTTTGTCTATTGTGACTTCATGTACATTCTCCCATGCATTTGGACCACTTGACTAAATGGACTATGTTGCAGTTTTTTTCTTCCTGATTTCCTTATTTGCTGTGAAATCAGCTTCTGCTTTGACTCTTTCCCTGTCCCAAAACAGAGATGTCTTACCAACTGTCAAGCCAGCAAAGCTAAAGAAGCAGGAGGCAGAGTAACTGCTGACAAGTGGCACAGAGACCACTACAGTAGACTCATATGAACTCATATAAATCTTGTTTTCAGAAAAGATTGGGAACTGCTGTTTTCCAGCATAAACTACAGAAAGCATCAAGATAAGGTAGAATACTCTTAAACTTTTCCTCTTCTACAAGGAGGTTTCAGTGTTTATATGCCCACCAAATAGCATGTGTTTCTACAATTTACCCAAGGACCTCTGTGTATACATTGAGCTATATATCTGTATGAAAGAGAAATCTTTCCATTGAGTAAGGCAACATGGTCAGAGCAAAAGCAGCAGCAGAACTCAATAAGCTCCACATTCTGCTCCAATTTTTACTTTCATTTTGGTCATTTAATCCACTTTCACTATGTGCTCAGGTCAGAAATTACATTAACTAATACATTATTAATGACAACTTTTATTCCACTCATCAATATCTGTGTGGATAAAGATGAAGGATGTGTCTGCTTTATAGTGTGCTTTAGAAAGTGAGATTTTTTAGATAGACAGCAGAATCTATGTAAGAAGCTATTATTTGTTTCAAAATATAAACAATACTTTCTGCTTTATAAAAAAAAAAAATCTGAAATGATTACACAAAGCACCAAATAGCTGGCTACTAGTCTCTAAAAATTGTTTTAGCTTGTGAAATCTACAACTGGACACATAGAGCATAAATGTGCTTTAAAAAGATTATTTTAGTGTACTTTCATCTGTAAGGTCTTCATCTTGTGTACCACTTTTTCAAAGAGAATGGATCAGATCAAATATTCTTATGCAGATCACATGCAAAATCACATTGCAAATCACATGCAAAAGCCCATTGTTTTTCATTGTGGATATCCATCATGTGGATGGAAGAAAGTAGAGCATGAAGAGTTACAGAAAAAAAAAAAAAAGTTTCTATTACAACAGGAATCAAGACAATTGCCAAGATATGATATGGAATAGAATCAATAAAGGTAATTTTGTACTCTTACTGAGAGTGGGAAAGAAATAATTCTCTTCCTTGGTCTCATCCCATAAAATTACTGGTGGTTTGCAACATCTTTCTTTTGTTGCAGCCTAACATCTGGTCTGCTCAACAAACTTAGCCGTAGTGTTACTGCATTTTATGTTTCCATACAAGTTTTTGTGTTGCTACCTATATTACCAGAGTTACTTTATATGATTACATTGACATTTTGGTATAGTTTATTCCATTTCCCATTCAGGACCAAACCCTGTTTCTTGACAACTGGAAGAACCCACACGGGTACAGTTTATGAATTCTGGTCCATAATGAAGTTGCTATACTCTTAACTTTTTCAACAGTAAGCTATTCCTTGAAGTAAGTCCTAATATATCACCCACCATGTCTGGAAGGGGCTACAGATCAGAGGAAGCAAATCTGCACTATTTGTACACTTCAAGCAGAGGGAAAGCTAGGGTTGATTAAAATGGGGGTCAGGGGCCAAGAAGAATGAAAAATTCCCCAAACAAAATAACAGCTGGGACCCATCAGCCATTAATAATAACACTGAAGACAGCTGCACACAGGTGAATCTGACCTCATTGCTTTCAATGTTAGTACCTGCTGGAGAGAGTGTCAGATGAGACCGTAATGAGTTCTCTTTGTGAATATGTGTGAAAACTGCTTTCCTATGGTTTCTCTGGGACAGACAGAGCTGAGTTTTCCTGAAGTGAATGCTGGGCTTACTTACATCCAGAGCACTCGATAATAAAGCAAATGGTGAAATCTGATGGATTTATAGAATTGCTCTTTTCCTACTTGGTTGCCACAAGCTACTTCTGGTGATCTGACCGCACCATTCTACTTCAGAAGCTACTCTTGACAGTGAAGGAAAGCTCACAGAAGAATCGAGGGCAGTGAGGGACAGTTCTTGTTCTGCATACTTAGAAATTTGTCCCCAAAGATGTAAGGTTTTTGGGTGGATTGTTTTGGTTTAACACTTTGGGATTCAATCAGTGAGCTATGGCAAAGAGATGTAGATATGACCTTTTCCAGCTAACATGGCTCCACTGGGGGAGTCAATCCTGTCATAAGACAGTAATAAAAAGACCATATATTTCAGGAGACATCACTTTCTTGTAACTGGGAACTCTATTAGCTAAAGAAATCAATGTTCTCTCTGGAGTCTTGCTGTCTTTCTTCTTCAACGCACGGCATTTGTTCATAACCTTTCATATTCCTCCCCACCCTTGCTTCCGGTTGCAATTTAAAGGAAAAGCTAAGTATATCTCACTAACTCCAGAAAGGCAGGTAGTCACTTGCTTTGTGAGTCTTCTGTCACAAACATGAAGTTTGAATTTGCAGTTAGGGCTCCGTATCTAGATGTCTTTCTGCCAGAGGCTTCAGAATAAAATGTGATAAACTAACACTCTCCAGCCAGTACAGTATGCTTCTTAGCTTCTTCACCCTCTGGTTCTCACACAGACACAGTAGGCAGTGCCATTTCTACCTATGTGCATCTAATATCTTTGCTGATGGAAATAAGCATAACAATTATAAAAGATAGTGAAAAGGTTGAAAGTCAATGTAATCATACTGAAATGATTATAAGTTAAGAAAATGTAATACAGACTCACTTTTTTCCGTCCATAAGAAATTATGAAGATTACTCTGTGGTCAGTACTTAATGCTATCTCCATTTGCTCTTGTTCAGTGTGAGTTCAGGTTTTCAGATGGCCCCTCTGTGTCTGTGGGAGTAAGTGTAAATTTCAGTACTGGTATTTGTAGAAAAAAACAGGTGTTTGCTTGTCAAGTCAGTTATAGTATCCATAATAACTAGTTTGCACAAATCAACATGTGCTTGTGGTGAGGTAAACAGATGGTGGGAAATGCATCACATTTTCATACCTGATGCAAACACTTTTTAAAAGCTTTTACAAATATTGCTTCAGTAAAGTTAACAGTGTCACAGACAAACATATTTAGCACCTCTTTTCACTTCTAATTCAAGGTACTGATGCATTTGTAGTTTCTTTATCCACATCTATATTCCTCAAGTCATATATTATCCTTCAGATACAATGCTTGATTGCATTTTGGCCCTCTTCAAGTCAGAGAGACTTTTGACATTGATGTAACTAGTAACAAGATTACTTCTCCATAACCACTTTTTATTTTAACCATAAGCTTTCACCCTATTTCATACATCTGCCACTGCAGCTTAGATCTTCTGAATACACAGGTAACTTCAAACAGACAATACTTTAATCTCTGATACTACTCATCTGCTTAGATCTGCTAAACATTTGTAGGATTAGGGGTTCTGTGATGACTCTGATCCAATTTTAACACACATGCTGGAAAGACACATTATCTTACTGTTTGTTGCTTAGAGCTCCAGTTAGAACCAAACTACCTCATGGCTGTAGGAGGGCACAGAACTGAAAATACTTCCCCAGTAGCAAAGAAGTGTCTGGATCTCAAGCTACCCTCTATCATCTGTGAATGTTACCTCACTAATGTGAAACACAACCAAGTGAGCCTACTATAATAGCAGCATGTGCAATGCCTCTTGCTGGAGTCAGAATGCAGATACTCCTACATGCCTGAAGCTGAACCTCTATGACATCTCTGGATGCCTTTAGCTCTCATGAAACTGAACAGGTACAAGTCTATGGGGACCGATGACATACACCCATGGGTCCTGAGGCTGATGGATTTGCCAGTTCTCTCTCCATCATATTTGAAATGTCTGGGCAGTCAGGTGAAGTCCCTAGTGACTGGAAAAAAAGGGAAACAATACTCCCATTTTTAAAGAGGGCAGAAAGGAAGACATATGGAGCTGCCAACTGGTAAACCTCAACTCTGTGCCTGGGAAGACCATGGAAGAGATCCTTCTGGAAGCAATGTCAAGGCACGTGCAAGACAAGGAGGCAATTAGAGACAGCCACCACAGCTTCATCAAGGAAAAATCATGCCTGACCAATCTGGTAGCCTTCTATGATGGCATGACTGCATCAGTCAACACGGGAAGATGAACTGATGTCATCTGCCTGGACTTCTCTAAGGCCTTTGATGTGGTCCCACATGGCATCCTTATCTCTAAATTGGAGAGATATGGATTTGAAGGGTGGACTATTCAGTTGATGAATACAAGGAATTAGATGATTTTTAAGGTCCCTTACAACCCAAGTTGTTCTATGATTTCTATTAAAGGTTGACAGTGGAAGCCTGAGAGTTTTGTCTGTACCTTATCAATTCCACATGCCTTAGAGCTTTGATTGATGTTTTCTACAAGTCTTAGGTTAAAAAAGCCAAAAAAAAATCTAATAAATATGTTATTTCACTCAGCAGAAAACTACTTCATTTAAATTTCTAATTGAGAGATGAATACTGATCTTGTCTTAGAACACAAGTCATGGTCATCTCCATGCATTCTGCCCCTTTCTTTCACTTAATTTTCTTTGCACAGTGTGGACAAACACTCTCTGCTTGATCATTTGTAGGAGTTTTTGTCAGCAGGACAGATGTATAACCCACCACTCACAAAAATCAGCTGACAGATTTAGTAGGTAGATTCGCCTCAATTGTTTCTTTCTACAACTTTGTACAACTGAACTAGATTACTAGCCTTGCTTTACCTTAATAAGAAGAAAGAGACATTGCTGGAGGCAGAGCTCATGTTACATTTCTAAGATTTAATTTCAGTAGAAATCACACTATATTGGTTGCATTGGCTATAAGGGTGAATAGGAAAATTAATTCCTGTTGTAGACACTAGGATGAAATCAGCCCTCTGACCAAAAGAACTTACGATTTAATGTGGGAGGTAAGATTCAACAAGTCACTACAGCAAAACCTCAGACAATTGATGTAGATTCACATGTAGCTCAAAAGGCAACAGCTAAACAGACTGCTGCTTCAAGATTATTCTATTAATACAGATAAGCAACAAATAAGTCAAGTACTCATTAAAAATACAAGCCAGTGCAAGCTCTTACGATAGTAGTTTTGTTGGCCTGTGTTTTGTTGTCAATTTTATTTTAGCATCAGACAGGCTAAAAGGAAACTGGAGCTAGTGGTTTACAGCATTGTAAAACCAATGGCAAGCAAACTGCAATCAGCCATAAATTAGGAGATAAAGTTTATTTTTAAAGTGTCATGTAATTCAAAATAAAATATTAGTATTGAAATTAATAAGTATTTCCAGAATCCTGTAGAATCTGTTGGGGTTTTTTTGCTACTTTGACTCTGGCATTTATATCCTCACAGAATAGACTCAGTAAGAGAGAAGGAGGTCTCCTGTAAGTCAATTTTGTCACCCAGTCATCCTGACTTGAAGCCTAACCCAATGAAATCTAAGGACAATATTGTACCATTGAAGGTTATTTTTGTTTTCAAAATCACTCTACATGGTATTATCCATGGACTTTGCGAAAAATAGAATTTTGGAAAAAAAAAAGTTTTTGACAGTTTTCAACTTTCATTGGTGTAAAATTGAGATTATATTTTCATTTCTGTCAAAGGGAAGGCAATGGACTTATTCTCAAATCCCTTTTCCCACCAAGTGGAACAGAATCTACAGTCCTGTCTCATGAAGAAGAGAAGAGAAGTCATGAAGTAACCTCTCATCTCCATATCCTGAGTCTGGAAAACCTTTCCAAATGTGGTCATTAGAACTATCATTTTTCTAAAGAACATTTTGGTTTTAACAGACAAATGCTTCATCTATTTTTTTTTCCTTTCTTTCTGATTTTATTTTTAATATGCTTTGGCTATAACAGAGACTGCCAAAGCAGCACCCAGAGGGGATGTTGCACTGCTGATGCCTGACTCTATAGATATTATATTTGTTCAGAAAAAAAAAATAAAATAAAAATAAAGACAATTTCTTCTAAACCACATTATCAGTGATCAAGTAAGACTAGAGAGGTACTGTCAGGAAACAGGAAGGATAAATCAAGTGGAATGTTGCACCTTCACAATGTATTTGATAGGTGGAAATAGTTTAAAGGAGAACTAGCATCATCTTTCCATCCACTTCTCCCATAGCTCCTGTCAGTCAATGAATAGTATCATGTAAGCAGAAGGAAAGAAGAATGAGCAGCCAGGGGCCCTGTAGCTTATGCTATGTCCTGACAGTGTTCTCTGCAAATCATAGCGCTCTATTTGTATTGTCACTTTCCCTGGATTTCCTTAACAATAATAATAAAATGCAAGAAACTGCAAGGCAGGAAAGAAAATGCATTTATGAGCATAAATGACACATTTAAAGGAATACCGCATCTCTACTGTAGGAATCAGAGTTCAGTAAATACAGAGATTGTGTCAAATGTAGTCTAAAATAAACACTGTGATTAAAAAACAGGACAAACAAAAACTCCTAGACTGCTGCTGAATCAATTTCTTTTTGTAAATGCGATTAAGATTTCATCTCTCTGTCATAATTTTAGAAAAACAAAAATGAAAAATAAAGACTTTTGGACAGCAGAATAATAATAATAAAAAAAAAAGTAAGAACACTGAAAGCACAGTAGCAATGTTTACTCTCTTCTTCAGTAAATTTCTAAATGAGCAGTCACTGGCAATAACAAATGATGCATGTTTTCTATGAGCACATACTGCAGGGCTGCTCAATTCTGACAAAACTTAAGATTGTTAAGTAATCCAAGTTTCAGACATTGCTTCATGGCACTAGCATTCAGGACAGTAATAAAAGGGGAGTCAGAAAAGAGAACAGAGCAAGAAAAGAATGAACAAAATTAATATTAGCAGAGAGTTATATATTTAGAAGAATGGGAATACAATATCATTACAGAAGGAAAACAGTTAGTAACACTTGTAACTGATTCAACGGTACAAGTCACAGAAGTGTCTTATCTGACAGTGGTCTTGGCATCAAGTCCAGTGTAACTGAACCTAGTATGAAACTACATCATGAATTTGTAGTTATTCAGTGTTTGTTGATCAACTATAGATAATAATTTAGAAAAAGAAGACAACAGTTTTCATCTCCAATTTTTGCCAATACACTTGCATATTTTTGTGGAATCCATATATAATGATATAGTATTCACAAAAACTTTTATTTCAGTGAAGATCAAGGTCTTCATTTCCAAATACAGATTCCTTAGATGTTTCTTAAGTACCAGACACCTTAATAGATTAAATCTACTTTTATTTACATCTAGACACCAAGTTTAAAAGTAGCTCTGTATCTCAATTAGAATACATCCTTCCAGATCACATTAGAAAGCCCTGAAAATCACTCCACAATCTGACAATTGGTTATCTTAATGCAATAAGCCATGAGTCCCATATGCAGCACCTTAGGACACTGAAGCTAAGCATCTGTTCTGCTGCACCACATTGTACATTAAGATGACTGTGAAAACCTGACTTCTTCTAAATGGTTCATAGCAAGTGGCAACCTATTGCAGATAAATCAACAGAAACAAAGACTCCAAAGCTGTTTCCCTTCATAAGCTACATCTCACCTTCTTGCTCAGTGTTTCCAAAGCCATATGTTACTTTTCCTTTCTATTGTTTAATATATGATATATATCATGTTCTCCTTATTCCCATAAATGGCTGTCATTGATTAAGTTTGGTGATGCCTGTCACAACTTATACTTTAATCAGACATAGGAACTAACTCCTTCATTCCTGTTCATTCTGTATAGTAACCCATGACACAAGTAAAAGGGTAGTAGAGACAAGACTGCAAGACTAGACCAAGAATTGAAAGGCCAAATGACCAAACATACATAGACTCTAATGGAAACTGCAAACATTTACTGACTATTGTTTATTTCAGAAAGAACAAGAATACCAAGTGTAATGCAGGACTTTTAAGTACTTTTGCTGAGTAGAAATTAATCAAGCACTTGACTTGGTGACATTTGATTTGCACATTTAGAGGATTGTGAGAATTTTATTAACATCTGCTTCCTAAATAAAAGACAGATTTACAAGGATTATATGGATTTATTCTGGAAAAAAAAAAAAAAAAAAGATCATTAGGGAACAGTTGAAACCGTTGAGAGGGGAAAAAAAATGCAGAACATTTCAGGATTACCAGGTTAAATAATAATAATAGTTGTTTGCTAACAAATAATTACATAATAAAGATTTAACTTTAGTTGTCTTTTAGGCAAGCATTAATCATACAACACAGGGAAAAGAACTGCAATAAATCATGGATTAACAGAATAATTTACGTTGGAAGTGACATACTGAGATCATCTAAGTCCAACCCTCCTGTTCAAGCAGGGCCACATACAGCAGGTTGCTCAGGACTACGTCCAGTCAGGTGTTGAATATCTCCATGGAGGTTAACTCCACAGCCTCTCTGGGCAACCTGTGCCAGTGCTTGGTTACCCTTTCTTGCGTTAAGATGGAATGTCATGTTTTTTTCATTTGTGCCCATTTCTTCTCTCTTGTTTACTACTGAGAAAAGTCTGGCTCTCTTGTCTTCATTCCTTCTTGTCAGGTGTTTATGTACATTGATGAGATCCCCCTGAGCCTTTTCTCCAGGCTGGAGTCCCAGCTCTCTTAAGCTCTCCCCATATAAAAGATGGCCCAGTTCCTCCCTCATCTTTGTGACCTTTTGCTGGACTCACTTTAGTAAGTCCGTATCTTTATGGTACTAGTAATCCCAGTAAGTTTAAACAAACCCAAATAAGTTTATTCATTGCTTTCTAAAATGTTGTAGAAAAGAGAAATGACACAACACCTATTGTAAAGAAAAAGAAAATCTTTGAAGAATAAGAAAGGATTTTGTATGTTACACAAGTTATTTTTTATATTTCTATTTGATTCCCTTTCAGATTAATAAAAACCTTAGTAGACTCCAAAAGCAGAGGAAAATTTTCTGCAACATGCAAAAAGAGAACAAATCACTGAAGAAAAAGAAAACCAAGTAAAATACATACATAATGTCTGGTTTGTTTTCTACAGATGCAAGGCCACAATGACACAAAGGAAAGCAGAAAGGCAATGCTACAGCAGCAGTAGTTGACAGTTAAGAAAAGGCTCAAACATAGGCACCTTTCTGAAAAAGAGGAAGTCAAGAATGCAACCACAATTTACAGCAACATGTGGATATTCTGGAGTAAATATGCACAAGTAGAGATAAGCTAGAAAACTGTTCAAACTTTATATGACTATTCATTTTACTACTTCCTCACATAATACTTATTTTCTCATTTTTCTCCTCTAGGCTTCTTCCATGATTTAAATGATCAGACACATATATTGAATCTGCCCATACATGCTCTGGCTCTTTTCTGTGACTATGCTGGATACTCTTCTATACATCAGCTAATGTAGGTACCTAAGATACCTGGGAGCCCAGATGCTCTTTCTGTAATTTGTCAGCAAAAGGACAGAGGTGTCTAGAAGATGCCTTTTGGATCACATAGTTCCTCAGCGCACCTCTGCCTTGCTTTAGCCTTCATCTCCCATCAGGGCATGCTGACAGTTCTACACAGCATGTTTATGCAAAGGCTGTCCTTAGGCCACCATTCTTGGGAGAGCCACCCTACCATGAGCCCTGCCATTCCTGAAAGTAGCCTAAAGGTCTCAAATTCTGTCCCTTCTGACTGCATAACCCTGTAAAAAAGTATACAACAGAATGGCTGAGATCTCAGCCACATCCTCTTTACAGCACCACTTCACTTACTCTAACACAAACTTTAGAGACACTTAAAGCAATGCCATGGAGAATATTGCAGCTTTTGCAGCACATGAAGCAAAAGCAATGGAGCACATCTTACCTGAGGCAGGTAAAAAGCAAAAACCTAAAATGATTTCTTTACATCTTTTAATTGTTGGATATCTTTTTCTCTCCACAAATTATTTTAATATTTAATTAATATTATTTTCTCTCTGGGGATGGAGTTTTGAAAGGATAACTAAATAAACTGGTCTAAATGGTATAAATTAGTCCAGTGATTTTAGTGTTGATTCATGCCCATTAAGGATCAATGTTTTAAGTCTACTTTCTGTCTCCCATTTGCAGTTATTTTAGATTATATTTTCAGTTACATCTTTGTCTTTCCGTTGTTTTCCTTTTTTCCTGTCGTACATCCACAACACCACTCTTCTTCTTATCACTGCAAAATGCAAAGAGCAAAACTGAGTTCTCAAGCAGCTCAACCACAAACCACCTTACTCTGATGTTACTACAGTATTCTATCCTGTATCTTTGTTTATTTTCTCTCTTGCAGGAATTTTGATTTTCTCAACCAGACACATTGGCACAATTATTTTTACCTTATTTTATGTACCCTGCTGTGTATGTCTACAGGCTCACAGCAAACGTCTGCTTCCTCAGCAGCTGATAATCTTCCAAGCTCTGTGGGACTTGTTTACTAGTCTGTGCCAAAGGGGCACAATGTTCTTTGAGTGGCTCTAGTAGAGAGCTGTTGAATTTTTTACAAAGATGAAAATCACTGATGGGAAAAAACAAGGATGAATTTGCTGTCACTTAATTACATCAAAACAGTACATTTTCAAAGGAGAGTCCCATTTATTCAATCCTGCTATTGTAAAGACATAAACCTTATAATTATTTGGGCTGTATTTTGTGGCTGTTTTTGCTGTTGTTGTTGTTTTGTTTTTAAACTAAAGCATAAATAACCAATCAAAACCTGATCTAAGGAAATTAGAATGAGATTTTGATACTCTTTTACAATATCCAGGTACACATTGGCAGATGATGTCAGATGTATATCATGGATATATAAAATCACCATATAGCCTAGCTAAGTGCTTAATCATGTCAAACTTGTAGTCTCTCTATATCCAGTATGTGCTGTTGAATCAGTTCTCCACATATATATATTTTTAAAGCAACCACCTACACTATGACATAAATAAGATGAAACAAATAGGATTTTTTTCTCCCTGTGCTCTACTGCATGGGGGAGACAGCACGTCCCACTGGACAACAGAACGTAATTTTATTTCATGCAGTCATATTTCCCTTCCCAATTCAGCCTCTGGATGTGCTGGACAAGTCATTTCACTTCTACTTCTCCCATGAAACAGGACCTACAATACTGACCTCAACTGCAGATTGCTTTGAGATTTAATGATAGAAACAAAATAGATAACACAGGAATTATAATAAGATGACCAACATTTAATTGTTTGCACATCAGCAAAAATGAAATTAAAAGGTAGTGCAGTAATCTTAAAACAGTATGTAAATTCAGCTTTTGAAGACTGCTTTGCTGTGCATTTGCTAAACTTTATACTGATAGTTCCCAAAGTCTGTTTTCCAAGAAAACACTGTTACTTTTCACCTAAAGGTATATCAATTATCAGCAACTTCCTTTATAAACAATAACTTACTATAGATACATGAATTACTTCTGTGAAATTTGAGTGTTTGTCTTAATACACTTGGATCCTTTTAGCATGCTCAGATTTTCCTTTTCTACAAAGTGGAATAGCTAATAACCACTTCTGTTAAACTATCAACTGATGGGACAAGTTCCAGGCAAAATTTAACACAACCAAACTTCACTAAAAGGTTGAGCTGGAACAGCATCCCTCTGAGATGGATTCCCTTTGGGGCAGAAATGGACAAATTGACTACTTCAGCTTTATCACCCTGAAACTCTCCAAATCATACAAGGTCATACTGCAGATTTTTCTGGAATTTTGCTGTAAGAGTCTTACTAAACATAATCCTCAGAAAATCCTTTTGGTTTTGGTATCATCCCTTTAAAGAGCTTGGTTAATTGAATTAGCAGGATTAAAAATTATGTGTGCTAAATAGCAGAAGTCAGCATCAGATTCTGCAGTTCATGCTACTGTCATAACAATTGCAGTAGGCTATTCATATGATGGTACCAACATCCACCTATTAATTCTAATGCCTTTGGTGGGTACAAAATCAGGAATAAGGTTTAAATTGGCTATTCTGATTGAGTAAAACATTTTACATGTAGTTCTGAGTGTTGTTATTTGCCTTACTAGCCTGAAATATGATTAAGTGGTCATGGTTATAACTGCATGATATAAGCAATAGTCATAGCTGTATGTTTGTCTTGTCAGTTTTAGAGCATGTAACAAATACATACAGCTACAAATAGAAACTTTTTTTTTCTTGTATTCTAACCTATGTCTTCTATCCTAGTGGGAGTCCAGAAAAATAAAAAAGATATGTACCAAAGTAAAATTATGTGACTGCTTTTCTCCTAGGGCCATCACAAGAACAAAGGCATGGATATTGGGGGCAAACAGACATCATTTGACATGAAAAATAAAATAAATGCACCAGCCTCAAGGACAAAAGGAATAAAGGCTTGAGTAATAGGTCAAATTTCAGGCATCTTGCTGAGGTACCTGACAAATTTCCTGTCATGTGTTATAGAGTCACCAGGTGAAAGAAATTGCTATATAATGGTTAAAGAAACTTTGATAATATTCAATTATGGTAACTTTTTCTTCTGTATGTGACATACAACTCAAGTATTTGGATGAACAGAATAATATATGAAGCTACAGCACAAGTGACAGATATAGTCATGTGGTATAAGCTGGCGGGCAGCTAAGCACTACACAGCTGTTTGCTCACTCCACCCCAACCACCCCCATCCCCACCCCAGCTGGAACACACAAAAAAAGTGATGCACAGTGCAATTGCTCGCTACCCACTGAATGACGCCCAGCCACTCCCCGAGCAGCAGCAACCCACCACCCTGCCAACCCCCCCAGTTTTATTGTTCGGCATGATGCCATATGGTATGGAATATCCCTTTGGATAGTCAGGGTCTGATGTCCTGGCTGTGTCATCTCCCAGCTCCTGGTACACCCCCAGCCTGCTTGCAGGCAAGGCAGCATGAGAAGCTAAAAAGCCCTTGGCTCTGCATAAGCACTGCTCTGCAATAGCTAAAATATCAATGTGTTATCATCATTATTCTCATTCTAAATCCAAAATACAGCACTATACAAGCTACTAGGAAGAAAATTAACTCTATCTCAGCCAAAATCACCCCTTATTCTATATCATCTATGTCATGCTCAGGTACACTTTCTAATACATCTCAATTAATTAACACTTCCTTTCCTGTCTTTTGATATATACACACAGATATCATTCCCACAGTTTATGGGTCATCCTCCTAAAATGTCCATTGAGTTTGTTTAGTCCATGACTTTGGGATCCATCTGCCATTAACAGTCTTGCAGTACAGGAGAGATGGTGTGTGGTGTTGAACTTTTGCATGCTGAAGCCAGTTCTGGTTCCACCACCACTGTGCTTGTCCGGTTCTGTCACCACTGTACTTTGCTCAGTTCCATCAAAATTCATTTTTCATTAGTCTAGGTGATTCTTACTGTGATACCATTGATATGGCATATAGTAACCACAATAGTACTGACATACAGTATTATATAGTAATTCACATCATACAATTCAAATTATTGTCTACTCTAACCCAACATCAAAACCCCTAGAGGTAGACATTGGACTTTCCCATCCTTCCACATTACCCATCAAGTGCACCCTGGTCCTTCAGCCTTCAGTGTTGACTAACCATGATTCACAGCGTTGACTAACCACGTGGCTTTTGCCAAATGTGTATCCCAATGTTTGAATGTCCCAGCACCCATTGCTCTCACTGTAGTCTTTAACAGTCCATTGTGTAATTTGATTTTCCTTGACGCTGGTGCCTGATAGGGGATGCGATACACCTATTCAATGCCATGCTCTTTGGCACAGGTATCCAAGTTGTTTCAAAGATGAGTCCCATTGTCTGATTCAATTCTTTCTGGGATGCCATGTCATGACAGAACATGCTTTTCAAGGCCCAGCATAGTGTTCTGGCAGTGGCATGAAGCACGCGATGTTTCAAACCATCCAGTGGTTGCTTCTGCTGTTGCAAGCACATGGTGCTTGCCTTGGCAGATTTGTGGGAGTGTGCTATAATCAATCTGTCAGGCCTCCCCATATTGATATTTCAGCCATCATCCTCCATACCAGAGGCTTTAACCTCTTGGCTTGCTTAATTGCAGAACATGTTTCATATTCATGGATAACCTGTGCAATAATGCCCATGGTCAAGTCCAACCCTCAGTCATGAGCTCATCTATATTTTGCATCTCTTCCTTGATGGCCTGAAGTGTCATAGACCCACTGAAATATAAATAATTCACCCCTGTATTACAAGTCCAGATCCACCTGAGACACTTCTATCTTCACAGCCTAATCCTTCTGCCGGCTGTTTTGATGTTCTTCAGTGGCCTGCTGTTGGATACATGAGAATCTATGTGGCATAATTTTACAACCAGGATCTCTATCCGGGCAGCAATATCTCGCCATGATGTGGCAGCCCTGATAGGTTTCCCTCTGTGCTGCCAGTTTCTCTACTTCCATTGCTGTAACCACTCTCACAGGGCATTTGTCACCATCCATGAGTCAGTACAGAGATAGAGCATGGGCCACTTTTCCCATTCAGCAATATCTAAAGCCATCTAAACGGCTTAAAATTCTGAAAATTTGCTCAATTCACCCACTCCTTCAGCTGATCACTCCTTGTCTCTCCAATCGATGAATCACCTTATGGATGGAAAGTAGGGTGTCTTGGTTGATGCAATATTACCACCTGAGCACCGCTGAGGTAATGATCAGCACTTGCTGTTCTTCAACCATAAGCAACACCATAACAGAAGGGTCCTCTGAGAGACTGGGCAAGGTAGACAGCTGTTTAATTTCCTCTGTCTCAAAGGCATACACGCCAAAAGCTTGTCGGTACCCTTCTGGGTCTTTGAAGTATCCTCTCCTGAGGCAGTCTATGACAATGGTGCACAGAGCATCCGGGCCAGTCAAAATGGGGCGCTTTTACCACTCTTTCCCAGTTAGGCTCACTTTGGTCTTCAATAGAATTAGTTGTTGGGATCATATCCCATCCAAAACCAGAGCAAGTCAACAGATTACAAATGGAAAAAGTTATGAAAATAAAACTAGGCAAATACCTTCTGCAGATTGAACATCTAAGAGTTGACCATTATACACAAACTAAAACAAACATTCATAATAGAACAAAGATGGAATGAGGTAATATGGGACCACTAATTAATTCTGAAAATATTTAGGTTGTTCTTTTCCCTTTGACATATCCACTAGCTTTTAAATTTATCATTACTCTTATTGGACAATGAGCTGCCTACTTTGGTTTAATCTGAATATATTGCTGTTAAGATTTAGCAGCCTAATGAAATATGAATAAATAATATTTTCAGTGTCAAAGCATCTCTCTTATGCAATATCACTATATTACAATAAGTTTTGTAAGCTCTCTGGGTATCTACATCTAGTGCTATGCTTACATGGAATGCAGATAAGCTCATTTAATAAAGAAAATTACTAATTATTCTGTAGCTTCATAAGGAAGGCCATATGGGAGATATTCAGATGTTTTCCTTAAGGGAACCTACATTTCAGAAGTATGAAAGAAACACATTTGAGGGCATATTCTAATCTAATATACAAGGCTACAGAAAATGATAAACAATACAGAAAGTCCATATTTTAAACAAGCATATATTAAAAAATTTGTTTTTAAAATTTATGTTGAAAAATGAACTTTTAGCCTCCTTGATTCAGACATGAAGTTCCACACAACAGGAATGGCATCTTTTTTTCCACTGATCAGTCATTTCTTTGAGGCAGTTAAAACAAAGTTCTTGCAGAAATTCTCAACATTAACAAATCAAATTATCAGTTGTTCACACAAACTTTGACCCTGCAAATATTAAGGGAAAATTAAGATTCAATTCTATACATTCAAAAGCAGCACTACTGCTACCATATACTAACATAAATAAATACCAAAGCACTTACAAAGTTTGATGTCAAAAAATCTAATATCACAACCTATAAAATTAATCAGTGAATCCAATAAACCTGAACACAGCTCACTGGCCCACAAAATCATTTTGGGGATAGGGAAGTTTAACATGTGCAGTACAGAGATAGTTCAATGGCTTTTAGATTTCCCAAGTGGATGGCAGTGCTCATTACTGGTCATTACAACTCAAAAGTGGTAAGTGGGCTCTGATGTGTAGGGCACCTACATTCTGCAAAGTGGGATTTCTTGAACACTAAACTACTTTTAGCATGATTCTTAAGATTGTATTGAAAACCACCTACACACTTAACATTTACACCTTTAGGAAGGACATACACATCATGGGAGCAAATACTGTTAGAATGATTATTGTTTTTTCCTTGCTTTTTCTCCATGTCCATGTTAATTTGGGAAAATAAAATCTCCAAATGTTCAAAAATTGTGAGAAAAACTTTTATCAATGCAGTATTTCCTGAATTAATAATTTTTTAAAAAATATTAGTATAATTTTGCAGTTCTTCTACAGATGAATAACTTACAGGGGAAAAAAAAAAAAGTAGGTCAAGTTAAATCTATGGTGCAATTCTACTGTAAATTGATTATATTATTCTTAAAATGCACTTGGCAGTTGATTTGTGCCAAGACAGCACATTCACATTTCTAAAAAGTTAAATGAGTTTTGGTAAATCCTTTTCATCTCTGAACTGGAACCTCTTCCTACTGTGTTTGAATCAAATGCATCAATGCACTGAAACCCACAGAACCAACTGTATGTCTGTGCCTGAAAACTTCTGCTACATCCAGTTTAACAGAGCAAAAAATCCTTTGAAGGCAGGGTCCCAAAATGTACTGCACTTTAACGTAAAGCAAGGAATGTAACTTGTAAAATGTTTCCTTCCCAATGTGGAAGACAGTATTTCACCTTTGTTTCTAGTGTGCTTATAAATTAAGATGGGTGTATCTCCTTGACATTGCAAACATTCTTAGGTGATTTTGTATCTAAACAATGCTCTCCATCCCTTTCTGATGTATTCCAAAATACATTGGAAATTGCTTTATCAAGGGCAAACAGTTCTGCATACTCTATGTCATTAAACCAAATTATTCCTTTTATATATATATATGTATATATGTGTGTGTGTGTGTGTATATATACACACATATATATACATATATATATATGTATTTGATGTCCTTGATCTTGAAATCAGGCATGGAAAAATCTACATTCAGACTATCAGGTGCTTTCTAGTCAACAGATGATAGGCAGAACACAGTAAGCATCCTAGCATCGCTGACCAAAGGTGAGACTCGGACTGTGGGTTTGAGACGTGACCACACTCCGAGTGTGGTCTAAACTCTGTCCATGGACTGGGGTCCTTGTTCAGCTCTTAAGATTCTGCACTGCATTTATTTCTGATCCTGTAATCAGTGCCTAGTCAGCCTAAGACCACTCTCACACTTGCATAACCTCCACTGAACTATCACTTGGTCTCTTACTAGTTATTCTTTGACTTCTCTGGGTTCCTCATTAAGCTTTCTTTTAGACTAATAGAGCAGGAGACAAAGGAGTGCAAATTTAGCCATGCTAAGCCAGGTTTAACCAAAGTATATACCTTACCCTTGCTTTTTAAAGCCAGTGCAGATTTGGGGTGATTATCTGTTCCTTTGTTGAGAAAAGCGTTCCTTTGTTTTGGCTATGCAGACAAGCTGCGTATTTACAGACAGAGCATTGCTGTTGCTGAGGAGACAATCCACCATTATGAGGAACTAGACCAGCAGTTGTAGATACCAAAGACGATGGTCCTTAACTGCTGTCTGATGCTTTCCCAGTCACTAGCCCTGCAGAATTTGTCACTAACCTCCTGTGGAATACACCATGACAGATTTGCCTGGGCAAGCTTAAACATACATTGAACACAACACAAAGCGCAAGACTGTCCAAAACAGATGCATGCCATGTGTCACAGCCACCTTCCACCACTCCACTTTCAGTTTAGAAATAAAACTGATTTGCTGATTATTAGCAGTCACTGATGTTACTGTGTGATTTCTCAACCTTATTTTGTCAATGATATCTTAGCAAGGTTCTGGACAGGTTGTTGTGTTCTACTTACCTCCTGCTCCTCGTTATTCTTACATTAGACTGGAAATTCTCTACTGCTTCCTTTCCTAAACTGATGCATATTTGTAAACAAATTTCAATTTTACTACTTTTAACTGACCAAAGCAATTCCTGTAATTATTTGAGTTTCTGGCAATTTTTGTACTGAAACTGCTCCAGGTAGTGAGCAGTTCTTTTCTAATTTTCACTGTATCCATCATCGCTTATAAAAATTCAAATCAACATTTCACACATCCACATTAGCTATGACTAGAGAAACAACTTACTGATTGGTCCTTTTGAAAAAATCTACTCCCAATAAAAATTTAATAAATGAAATTACAAAGTAAAGGAATTAGGATGTTGTGATACCAATTAGATTATGCAATGCTAATCTTACTTAACCCATAGTAATCGTGGTATTGATGACTTAGGATAAACAACAAAGCATGGCATATCCTCATAAAAAGGTAATGATTGGCAATATCTGGCAGTAATAAAAATGATATTAAACTGAAATATACTTGAGATTATCTTTTTTTGTAAATATATTTGAAATTATTAAAGAAAGGAAAGGCTTGCTTATTTTATCTGTTTGGCTTCTTATCACTTGTCACGAATGATAACTATGTTTTCTCACTATATTCTCCCTTCACTCCCAATTAGTGACCTTTAACTATGATGGGATTTCATTTTTGGCAAAACACACTAAAACTATGCAGGGGATGGATGTAGATTCTTTGTGCATCATCAATTTTGATGGTAAAAGCTAGGCTCCAAGAATATAACAGAGACACCTGCCCAAGTTCCACAGCCTGCTCTCTCACACAGTATATCTTGGGAGCACATTTGAAGTTCAGAAAATCTGTGGCTGAAATAATACAACTTCACTGCAGACAGATCTCCTTAAATTGTTGGATTTTTACAAGACATAACGAAAACTATCAATAGAACTAAATTGATGCCATTTGCATAGCTCTCTGTAATTATAGATTCTAATCATAAATGCATCTAAAACTATCTTTAGAAGTGGCTCCCAGTCCCTCAGATCTTCAACTCTAACAATTCTCATTTTCTTCCCACAGCTCAGTCGCCTCGATCCCCACATTCTGTCCTTCAAAGGTCTCTGTCTTTCCAGTCTTCTAAGGAGACAGGTCTTCAGTCTCATACACCATTTAACAAGTGACCCCTGTTTTTTTGGATGAAGACAAGCCATGATCTTATACTGTCTTTAGGAGAAACACATTCGAGTTGGCCAGCAGAAGCAGTTTACAAGCCAATTTCTTTGACTGACCTGTGAAGATCCACATTTCCTTTACATCCTTTCCATTCTGGAAGACTGAGCAAGCTTTAATCTCTCAGTCAGTGACTACCATGCTTCAAGTTCAAAGAATAAAACATAATCTAGTGGAAACATATGATTTACTGTTACTATCACCAGGCCAGCACCCTCATGATTTAGAACACATTACCTGTGAGTCCTTCCTTAAATTTCATCAAGAGGAGATTAAAATCATGGAATATCATCCTGTTCCAACCATATCATCAAAACAAAATGTTATCCACTAATTATTACACATCTGGGGGATTTTAAGGTTTTGCTTAATTTATTTTTTTTTAACCTTCTCTTCATTGTTTCTGCTTCTTTTAATCTTTTCCTTCCACCATTATTTCTTTCTTCTCTACTGATCCCAGCAGACCATACTTTGCTTTCTCAGGTTTTCATCTCATCCTCACCTTCATCCTGCTCCAATTCTCACCTTCTTTTGTGCATTCTATTTTTTATTATTATTACATATATATATATATATATATTATGTATTCAGCTCACATCTTTTACTTCCACATCCTTTCTGTTCCTTTGGTTATTACCAAATATCTCTCTTCCTTCCTCCCACTTGATCTCCTTGCTATTTCCCAGCAGTTAATAGGAACTCTGCAGCTGACAGACTCTTGCCTCTCAACACCTTTAAGGCTTCCTACTCTACCTAACAGCTAAAGTAAAAGGAACACCAGACACAATATGAAAAAGGAACCTCATTAATGACAGTATAATTACAATTTTCTTATCAAATTGCCAAAAGCTATCCGCACTTAATTGCTATGATTTGAATATGTCCAGCCTCAGCTAATATCAGGAAATCCTAGAAAGTATATTTGGGACTATTTTGTAGTTTAAAGAGGTATTTGAGTCTTTACCATCTATCTTTACTGATATAGCACCAAATGGATGCAATTATGCCATTCCAGACATTTCATTCTCCATATGGAAAGATGAATAAACTGTATTAACTCAGAGCGTTATTATATTAGATTAACTGTATCCCTGAGGTTTTCCAGTGTTATGACTATTGTTAATATGTTACATCTTCTATGTATACGCAAGATCTCAGATGATCTAGATAGCCCTTAGGCTTGACCATTACACTTGAATGCAGTCATTTAAATGATTTGCTGTATTTTCCTAACTTAGCTAAAGGAAAGCAGTTATTGCTGTGCAATTTGGTATTGCTACTGGTATAGAAGGATCTTGTATAGAACTTGCTTAGCATAAGTAGCTAAATTTGCTGAAGCCTAAGGCTGCCTGCTGTTGAATTTTTACCTGGTTACAAGTAAGGAAGGTCACAAAGATGGCTTGAACTGGAAGATAAGAATGTAAAAAAGACTACACTAACAGATTCTGCGTTCATCAGCACATTCTGCAACCCTGAAGATAGAAGAAAACAGCTCACCTAGAGACAATGAAAGGAACCAAGCAAGAGCAGAGACCTCCAACCCTACTATTACTGTTGATATGGACTGTCGAGTGAGGGGTTGGAAACGTAGAGTACAAGGGCACAATTGCCCAGAGATTTATTTGTCCAAGGTTCCTTCTTGCAGGCACTCAGCTTGAGCTGTTGCTGTAACTTTAACTCTGCAGAAGGTTTTGCTTTTTGGTGTTTTTGTTTGTTTGTTTGTTTGTTTTTGTTTGTTTGTTGTGTGGGGTTTTTTTTGGTGGTGGTGGTGTGGTGTTTTTTTTGGTGGTTGATTCTCATAAATTCCATAACAGCTTTGTGACATATAATTTTCTTTGTCAACAAAATGATGGAATTATTTTTCTCTGTTTTCAGTAGCTGTTTACTCCTGGTAGCTAATAACTTGGTGACAGTACCTGTTTTATTTTTAATTTTATAATAAAATAAGTTGTATAAATTTAACTCAGGCATTAGAGAGAATATATGACCCTTTTGTACAACATACATAATTTTTCTGCTGTCTGTGGTTAATTTTAAACTTACTGTGATTTTTGGATCTCTTATTTGGATTATTTTAAGTAGTGCCACTATGTTTTTTTAGATATGTGGTTGGATGTAACTTTGAATTTTATGTACAGGAAAAAAAAATCAAGTATCTTGTTCTGAACCAACATGTCAATATATATATATATATATAAAAAAGACAAAACATTTTACATAAAATAGTCTTCTTCATTGTCCATTTCCAGTGGGACTCCCATGGAAATTCTGGGAATCATTTTGTCCTTTAAAACATGTACTTTAAAACATGACACTTTGGCTGGAGGCAAGGTTTTCCATCTGATCAGGAAAGCGAGGGACACAAAGTCGACTCTTAGGGAAAAATACTGCTAGCTAGAGTGATCCACTAACAGATATGCTTTGTTTTCTGAAAAAGCAGAAGTGCCAATGGTTTGGCTTTTTTTGTTGGTGTTTTTTTTTTCATACCATTTCTGATAGACAGCTGAAAAATTCATAGTGTGTTTTCCGACATAACAGATTAGAGATTGCCATTGTAGCTTCTTACACTGTCTAACCAAGTTTACTGAATGCAGAAATATACTCGCTGCTACAAAGATAATGTCTCACACCGCTCTCTCTCCTCATTGTCTGCATTCATCTTGTCATAATCCTACATGAGAAGGGGAAAGGCAAAGAAAGAAGATGTACTTAATTTGTTTGCAAAGTGGGATCTGTTTTCTTAACTGGAAGTACTGGGGCACTCTTGAGATATACTCATCTGCTTCACGCTTTATCTAACGTGTTTCTTTTCACCGGCACCTTGACCACAGAGTCTTCAATAACCCCAGTACTGTGCTCCACAATACTGTAATCCATACTGCAAAGGGACTCTGTCACCAGCCTTTACCCAGGTTGACCAAGAGATCTGCTGTGGAAATGGAAACCTAAGCCTACAATTTCACAACTTAAATCAGAGCCTTAAACCCTGAGCCATCATAAAATATTACTTGCTATACAAGAAACCATGTGTATTAAAGAAATATGTTGTCCTGAGAACAAGTTGGTGGAATTTATGTTTTTATGCTCTCCACTTCACTAGGCAGAAGACAGATTCTGACTAGAATTGAACAAATATGTGACAAAGCATGCTACACTTTGCCACTAGCTTTATCACTGCTTACAAAATAACATTTACTTTGACATTTACATTGGCCTTTCTTTTGCTCCTACATACATTTCTCTCTATACTCTAAACACAACTTTACGTTTTGTCATGTCAACATTATTCTGATGAATGGTCTATACCAGTTATGTTTCAGTATATACAGGATCATGCCAGCTTCTAGTGGCTCAGTACCTGCACCATACATAGGATTATGGGACAAATCCCACAGCTTTATTGGCATGCTAGTTACACTGACTGCATCAGAGTTACTACTGTGGGTAAGATAGCTGTGATATATTCAGTACAACTGCATCAGCTATATATCAAAGGATATAAATTCTGAAAGCTATCAGGGTTGTATGCTATTTAAAAAAAAATCACATTTTGTTTTGTGGGTTGTTTTTTTTTTTTAATTTTAGCAGATGTATTGCATGTCAAAATCCTTCATGGCAGAGAAGAAATAAACAACAAACAAAATGCATAAGTGGAATGAATAAATAAATGAATATAAAATAAAATGTGTTCAAAGAATGAAGAGGAAAAAAATAAGAAAAGAAATAAAAACAGCTCTAAGACTAGCAGGTATTTTGAGGTACTTGACCAACAGCTCCCAAAACAGAGGTTATAAAGCATTTTGGGGTAATAGAAGGTATCACTGGGGTCATGAACTTGATGGAAATTCTGTTGTAGAAGTGTTTTTTGCAACCAGAAGTGTTGATAGCTGTTGTGAGCTGGGAAACAACAGCTGCCACAGAGAAACCTCCCTCTCAGACTTACAAAAAAATCATTTACAATCATAAACTCATAACACAATGATAAATAAAGAACAGTGCATTGCAGATAAAACATAGAGAATTTATACACAAAAGCAATATTAAATCCGAGGTTCTAGATAATAAATGGAAAATATTTTCAAATATTGTCTTGAATATCACTAACAAATGGCTGTTCCACTGGAAATACATCTAATTTCAGCTTAGAGACCATTTCAAAGAAGATCAGGGAGATTTCTTATGCTATATGAGGTAAGTGAATATTACTATGTGATTTTTATCTACATACAAAATATATACATAAATACATCTATTAGTAATTTAAGTTGTTTCATGTTAAATATATACATATATATATTGGTTGGTTTTAGACCAAGCTGTCTTTCAGTCTCTGCTCATGGAAAGTCCTGAATCATTTCCTTTTCCTGATTCATCCTTCTGACAATAAGTTTTTAATTATCTTATTTCCTATTTACATAACTAAAGCCAGACTTTTTTTTTTTTTTTTTTTTTTTTTACTTATGTTTTGCTAAGCTTTTACAGATATGTATTTAAAATTTTTAAAGATTATTTTGGACTATTAAATTAATTAAGGCTTGATGACATACCTCAGAAATAAGGTCAAGAGTCTGGAAATAAAGTCACCTATAAATGTGTTTTTAAATGTTGTGGAGGGAAAAGAGCTCTTTACATTGACAGACAGTGAAAAGAGCAGCCTCAAAACTGCTTTATATACATGGGCTCTTTTACTCAGAGATTAATAGAAGCTCAAAAATGAAGAAACTTTCTACTCTTGTCTGGATGAATGAGGAAGGACAACTTCACTGGCACAAGATTTCTACTCAGACATCTTCCAAATACACTTTGGAAACCATCATAACTTAGCATGAACTCAGCACTAGTTGGCAGTTAAATTAACTCCATCAAGAATAACATTTAGGAACTTAGCTTTCCCAACAGAAATTTTGCTCAAGAGCCTCAGTTATGTTAGTTCTCTGCTCTTGAGTTGCATATGGACTACAATAATATATTGGGTTTACATGGCAAGGATTTGGTAGCAGGAGGCTGCAGGGGTGGCCTCTGTGAGCAGAGTCCAGCAGCTGCCCCATGTCAAATCAGAGCCAGCTCCAGCTGGCTCCAAAGGGACCTGCTGCTGGCCAGAGCCAAGCCAGTGAGCAATGCTGGCTGGGACTAAGGAAGAGCAAATTTAAGAAAGAGAGAAACTGCTGTGACACAGCAGCTGAGAGAGAGGATTGAGAAAATGTGAGAAAACCAGCCCTGTAGGCCCCAAGGTCAGTGCAGAAGGAAGGTAGGAGGTGTTCCAGGCACACATCAGAAGTTCCCCTGCAGCCTCTGGAGAGGCCCCTGGTGGAGCAGGCTGTCCCCCTGCAGCCCACGGGTCCCACACGGAGCAGATCTCCACGCTGCAGCCCGTGGAGGAGCCCCCGGTGGAGCAGGTGGATGTGGCCTGGAGGAGGCTGCGGCCCATGGAGAGCCCCCGCAGGAGCAGGCCCCGGGCCGGAGCTGCAGCCCGTGGAGAGGAGCCCACGCAGGAGCAGGGGTCTGGGGGGAGCTGCCGCCTGTGGGGAACCCATGCTGGAGCAGCTTGCTCCTGGCGGATGGACCCGGTGGTATGGAGCCATGTGGGAGCAGTTCTTGAAGAGCTGCTGCCTGTGGGAAGCCCACGCAGGAGGATGGCATCCCATGGGAGGGACCCCACATGGAGCAGGGGCAGAGGGTGACCATGAAGGAGCAGAGGAGATGAAACATCATGAGTTGACCGCAGCCCCCATTCCCCTGTGCTGCTTGGGAGGAGAAGGTAGAATAGGGTTGATATGGGGAAGGTGGTTTGTTTGTTTTTTGTTTGTTTGTTTGTTAGTTTCTCACTTCTCTAGCTTGTTACTAATAGGCAGTAAATTTCTCTAATTTCCCTAGGCTGAGTCTGTTTTGCCCGTAACGATAATCACTGAGTGATCTCCCTGTCCTTATCTCAGCCCTTAAGCCCTTTTTATCGTATTTTCTCCTGCTTTCCCTTTGTGGAGGAGGAGTGAGAGATCGGTTTTGGTAGAGCTCAGGAGTATAATGCTGGACATCTTTTCAAAATAACAGTATAATACTTTTTACACTGATGGGTCCTCCTCCTTCCAATATGCCCATTCCTTTAAAAGATTGCTAATATCTTCATGTGTGATAGTAAAGTAGAGTCTTACACACAGTCTGGTGGGGAAGGAGAAGAGTCTAATCATTCTGTGCTGAAACTGTCTTGATTAATTTCAGTCTTTTGTTGCTTTTCTGTTGTTCTGTTTGACCTGCTAGTATGGCATGCCAGATTTACAAAAGTCAATTCATGCTTCACTGTCACTTTTCTTTAAACTTTATTAAAGCACTGATATTTAGAAATTGTAATTTAGTTAAAGGTGAAAGTCTGTTTTTTTAAGTATCTTTAGAAATGTGATGCTTAAGCAGAAACATTAAGGTATCAAAGAGTGACTGAATACCAGTTTTTGTATTACAGGTTGTTGTCTGAACTTCTGACATCTGGCATTTTACTCGACTCCCTAAAGAACATGATTCTTAAGTGAAATTACTGTGGAGAACGTGATACAAGCGATTTAGTACCAACAGATGAAGTATTGATTTATTACCAGAAGTGAAACCTGCTGTAGGAAGGAAAAGAAAAACATTGGTAAATGTATATAAATGCTGGTGATAAGTGTTTATAATCTTTGTTTTAAAAATATGGTTGCACAGAGGTTTGTACAGAGGGCTTATATGAAAGATATCTGCACCTGTACTGTTGGAGGAGGGAGGAAACAAGACATAGCAGATGAAGTTGTCACATGGCCTCTTCACCTCCTTGGCTTTCAATATGTGCTTTCTGTCACAAACTCCATAGCCCAATTCAGAAAGCATGGCAGGTAGAGGCTACATGAGAGGCCAGAAAAAAAGTTAGGGGTTTAAAATAATAAGAACATAGCTTCTGTAATGGAAGAAATTTGACTGTGCTTTCAGCACACTAGTTGAAAATTATCAGATAAGACCTGCTGGTGGTTGCTGGATTGATGCCTCGAGATTCTAACCACGAAATCCTCATTGCGTAGCCTTCTAGATTTACAAAAAGAAAAAAGCCTTGAATGATTGTAGCCCAATCCTCACACCAGACAGCTAGATTTTGGAGAGCAAAAGGTTGGGGAAATAAATCCCATTCTTAGACTAAATTTGCCATCTACAGTCCTCTAGTCAATGAAGAGAGATGGACATGGAAAAAGGCAATTCATCTCATCCATCTTATGACAGAATGAATAGTTCTCTGGAGACAGTGATTTCTCTGCACTGTCTAGAGAGTGAGCCTGATGACTACCTTAGATTAGAGCTGTATCTTTTTGATGGCTGAAATAAAATAAGATGAATCTAAGCCAAAATTACTAGATTTTCTAGAAACCCATTTATTTTTCTTTCATCTCATGCTACCTGCAATCACTGGGAACAGTACAGATGACTACATTTTCTCTGCTCATTAATTTTAATCCAACAACAATTCTTACTTAGCCTAATATATTGTTTTTTTTTCAAAAATGCCAGATTCTCTTCAAGTGTAATACATTTCTACGAAACTTGCAACTCTGTTTAATTTTTGAAATAGATTATTTTAACCCTGCATCATAAAATATGCAGTATTTCATTTTATTTAAAAAGTCTGAACAGTGGTCTGTGAGATGTAAAATCTCTGTTCATTAGTTCTCTGTCACTTTTCCATTTTATCTTTTTACTGGTAATGGCTATTTAAAAGACAGATCTATAGGAACTATCATATTTGAGAAGTAGCATTATGTAATTAGTAAAAAATGTTATTTTAGTTCAACAGAAAGGCTTTTAGTAACTTGCTTTTCTTTACTAGAATAAATTTCCTTTTTAGTTTCCTTTTATCCTGCCTGGGCTTGTGCTTCCCACTTTCACATACAAGATGTAAAAACCTCCTTTCTAAATTACACGAGCTGACTTTGGATCCAAAGGCACATGGTTTGGAATTGCTCCATATTATTTCTGCTTAAGTATCTGTCTTCTTCCCTCCAGAGTAAATGAAAAAGAATGTTGAAAATGAATTGAATTTTGGTTGTGCCTTTAACAGACCGTTCTGCTCAACTTGAACTGGTGCCAGTCAGTAGCAAATTAACACTGTATAGAGCTGGACAGAATTTGGATGAGCAGTATTGTGAGAGAAAGCCTGTGCAGACTACTCAGAACAGGTAGTGGGTGATGAAACATGAATCCTGCTCTGGTTGGTAACTAAAGAGAAGCAATCTATCCTTCAGTTATAAGTTATTAACATTGAAAGTTAAAAAAATAAAAGCACAATGTTTTTCTGCTTCCAATGTTTTTGACTGAATGATACTGAATATTATCATAAATAACACTACTAATTGGATTATGAGTACCTTTCCAATTCTAGTAATTCAAGAATATGCTGCAGACTTGCATATTTAGGGCACTGTTTGGAAATCCAAAATTATGAATGAATTTTTGTATACCTAGTTCATTTCCAGAATTTTTATATATGTGTATATATGTGTGTGTGTGTATATATATATATATATACACACACACTTTTTTTAACCGTAAAATATGTTCTATTCATCAAATCAGGAATTAACACAGTGGTAACAAACAGTATAAAAAAGGTGTTAAAATATTAGTCCATTGGTGGAGTAGATCAAACAGGGCACAACCCATGGTGGGGTATGGTGCCAGGCTGATGTTTATGGTTGGTGCGCACAGCATGCACATAAGCTTAGCACTCTGCTCTCCATTCGCCTAATGGTGTTTACATCCTGAAACAAGTGCCCAGAAGGATTATGGTATCTCCTTGGAGGTGTTCAGGACCAAACTGGACATGGCCCAGAGCAACTTGATCTGGTTATTCCTCTGTGAGCAGAGGGCTGGATTAAGATGATCTCTGGAGGTCCGTTCTGCCCTGGATTATGATTCTGTGTGATGACATTATGTCACCAAGTGCTTTTAAACAGTCTGTGATGCTGCTCAGCAATAAAGCAGAAAAACTGGAAATACAGCATACAGATAGCTCAGAAGGCTGGAATCCTTACCTTGACTTTACATTTACTACACTCGTCAATGGTTGGTGTCACTTCCACACAAGCAGTGAATTATACAAGAAAAAAGTTAGCAAGAAGCAGAGTGAATGAAAAAGGCAAAGGATATGTAAAAGACTAAATAATTTGATACTTTAAAACAAAATTCAATGTTTTATAAATATTTTTTGAATATTGCATTCAAGCAGAAATCTAATTATTAATAATTTGATCATCAGTGACACTTCTATGCTGTAAATCTGGTCCTTACTTAGTTTTGAAAGTTAGTTTTGAAAAAGTTTTTTTTTGCTTCCTTGTTTTTAGTTTAAGTGACCTTATTCTTTTTTTTTATTGTTGAGAATTTGCCAAAGATAGCAGAAAGGTCTTTTGTTGTAAGGTTCCTGCCTTTTGTTGTGTGCAAGCTTCTTCTAGAACCTTCCAGAAGGATCATCATGTTCTTACTAACCAGCTCACATCTGGGGATGATTGCAGCACGTGTATGAACCCTGAGCTGCAAGACCTATCACACCACACTTAATTTTTCTAACTGAGCCCTGGAAAGCTAGGTCAGGCCCTGCATGCTTTGGCTGGCAGCTGTCAGGTACAAACACATGAGGTGCACAAGGCTGCAGGCAAGATTTTAAAAGCCTATTGGCCACTTAAGATAAAACATATTAATACTGGTATTGTGGGCAGTTAGCATCTCCCCACAATGCAGGTAAACCCGTCACTAACAGTCTCACTACTTTGTGTCTACTGTTTTCTTCCCCTCTTTTTTTTTTTTTTTTTTCCTTTTTACCTAAAAGAAATGGAATAATTGCTCATAGGTTTTGTGGTATCATGGCTGGTTCCGTAGTAGCATTTATCTAGAAATCACCCTTGCCAGAGCTCAGCTGACAAACTTGATGAAGCAGGTGCACTGCATGAACAAATAAGTGTTGGCAAGATAAAGTGTCATTTCAGTTGAAGTTGTGATTCTGAAACAAAATAAGCAATGTTAAATCCAGTTTCACTGAGGGGGGGATCAACAAGGTTTGTTAAAGTGATAGTGATTTTTTGTCCTCTAAAGGAATGGGAAAAACATCTTACTTCAGTCTGTACTCTGGTTTTATTTAAGCAACGGAATGCTTTCCTTCCTATTAATGGACTTTAGGACTGAAAAAGCTTTAGCAGTCTGAACTGTAACCATTGCTTTGTTATAATACATAATTGAAGTTGTTTTAAGAAACTAAGAGAACACTTTTTGATGAACAGTGTTACTAAAAGATTGTCCTTGATAGCCAAGTCATTTCAACCTGGGCTTAAAAATATTTCCACTGAATGTCATCTGTTTTAGTCAATGATATGACATTTTAAAAAAGCTTGTTTTTCTTATTCTTGGAGAAAGAAGACTACATCACTGAGTTTTGTCAAGCTTGTGATGGGAGGGCAAAATTTAAAATATATAAGACAAATAGTTACATGCCCACCATAAGTGACTTCATGAGTAGTCCCTTTGCTCCTGCGGTTGGAAGTACTTGCATTTATATGCAGTGTTGTATTTATGTAGGTCTCACAGTTGATAAACTGGGAACTGCTGTCACCTCAATTGTCACACTAATAACTGTGCTATCCGGTGTTCTCCCTACTGCTGTGTTGACATATTATCTCGGAAGTTAGCCTAAAATAGCATGCCTCTAAGCTCTAAATTTTACAGCTCTGTCTCTTAGATGTAAAACACCATGCCCAGCCTGATGAGGATGAGAGGTTCAAATCTAACACAACAACAAAAAATACGTTTGAAGGCACTGTTGTAACAACATACCTTTTGCACAGGTCTAGCAGTGCATGTGCTAAGAACTTTTACAGCTGTACCTACAAAAGAAACCAGCATTTTAACTTGGGAGTAATATCTGTTCATCCAAGCTCAACACTGCTGATGTAACCAAGTGCAAAAGAAAGGTTGATTGTAGGAATTATCTACATGAAAGCTATTTTTCTTTCAGTTTTCAACAATACTCTTTTTTAGAATAACTATTCCAATGTACATCTGCATACAGACATTAATTTCCTGGCTTTAGCTTAATATATATGTGAAACTCCCAGCTGTAGGTGTAGATGAATCATAATACAGAATATGATACTTTATTGATAACTTTGCACCTCATCCTTTAATGAGGCTTTCCAGCCTGGGCCACACTTAATTGCAAGCTGGTTGTATATATTTGGATACATTTGTTTGAATTTAATGACATAAATAGTCTTGGAAATATGTGTAAAAAAATTCATTCCTTGAATAAAAAAGGAAAAAAGCTTTAAAATATTCTCATTCAAGGATAAAGAAAATAGAAACAATTCCAAGCTTATATTCCAAGTGTATTCTCCTAGAAGTACAGCTTTTAAACATAGTTCAGTGTGTAGGTCTACATACAGTGCATTTTCAGAACATCAGCCTACAAGTAAAATATGACAACGCTTTGTCCAGTTATTTCATTTAATCTGGCAGTTTAGAATATAAAGAATATAAAGATTTAGTGAAGAAAATATACATGCCTGAAAGACAACAGAATTCCATAACTGATTTCAGGTAGAACAGTTCCCACAAAAGATACACCTGTCAAACTGCCATCTAGAATGGGCAAAGTTTGAAAAACAAGAAAATAAGTGAACGTGCAAGTCTTTTTAACTCATCAGTTTGGCTGTGATCCTCTTGCAGATTTGCACATCTTTGCTTTTCCTCTAAGCAGTCAACATGCAAATTTAATTAGGAATTTAGTTTGATCGCAGGGTTTTCGATGTATGAATATAACCCCAGACAATAACTTCAGTACTAGACTTCAGATTCATATGACCTTTCCTAAGCCCCTTATCTGATCAATACAACCACTATGTTAATGAAGTCAGCTACTTACTGCCTTAGACCTATGAAGTTCAGAAATCCAGATACAATGTTATGCACGTTTACTGTGATATCAAGTATCGTCATTGATTTGGCAGCTCTTTCTTAATTGAAAGTGAGACCATACACAGGGAATATTTGTATTTTACTTGTTTTGAGGACAAAAAAATAGTTTTTCTGTTCCAAAATATTTTTCAAAGTAATTTTCAAACATACATGGAGCATTTATGTAACAATATTTAACTTCTAAGCAGCAATAAGCAAGCATGCATTGCACTGCTGATACTTGCAGCTGAGAGAGACAGAGATAGAGACAGAGTAAGACTTGTGAATGCTCAAGTATTCTTCTGTTACAACTGTATGGCTTTTTATAATAAAGCACAGCTGGGGACCCATACATCTCAATTCTCACCAACTGAAAGCTATAACACTTTCTGGAACACAACTGGAAAAGAAACCAGCCAAAGCAATCACACAGGGCAACAAGAAGTGTTCTTAGAATTTTAAAACATGGGATTCTGCTGATTTCATAGCAAGGCAAATGTGCACTGGTCACAGTCCTGCAGGAGGGTGTTTCAAATGGAAGTCATCCCAGCCATATTTAAGAGCCTATATTTTCTTAAAGAAAGTTAAATCAGATGGTCTAGCCACATAAAGTCCAATGTCTCTGTGCATGCATAACATTAATTTTCATTTCTTGCATTAGAACTGCTGAAAAGCTGGCTTCACCTTTGAGTTTGCTAAGTTCTCAACAGAAAAAAAAAAAAAAAAAGAAGGGTAATTCTGTAATTCTTAATCTTTTATGGAAAGTTCATTAAACAGAATGTTGTGTTGTTTTTTGTTTTTTATTTATTTGTTTTGTTTTGTATTTTTATCATGAGTGAAACTTGGCAATGATAACTGCATAACCTAGTGAATATGTCTTCAAAAAAAGCCCTGACTTCAGAGTGAAAGAGTTTTAATTGTTCCTTAAGTTCTGCTTGTCAACAATTGACACAAATTTCACAGATTTCAGATAGCAATTAGCTTCCTTTGCTTTGTAGTATACGACAACTTTATCACCCCTTCCACTCTTCTGGACTTTTGCAGGTTGTCATGGAAAATTTGAAACTACTTGACCTCAAAAGAACAACAGTTATTTGATGCCAGCAAATGTCTGTTCTAAATAGCATTTTTTTCCTTTTAACATTAAAATGGAAGTATCACTTCCAAGAATATTTCTCATTCCATCTTTGCATAGAAGTGTAAAGAAAACTTATTAAAAAAAAAAAAGTTAATCAGATGAAATTTAGATGTGCCTGTGCTTTCTTAATTATCTAATTAAATCTGGAAATTTTGCATGGTTCCCATTGCTCTGTTGACTCAGCCTTGTGTCACTAGAAATGGATTAAAGTAGATCAAATCAATAATCTGCCTTTCATTTTGACATATTGCACAGACAAAATAGAAAACAATGAGCTTTTGGGGATTCCATTAAAAAGGTAGCTCCATTCTGATGGGTCTGAAATAGCTAATGACTCAGAGTTAAGTCTTTCAAATGTACTCAAATCCCCTACCAGTGGAAATCAAGAGTAGAGTGCTCTTGCTAAAAGGCAATTTTACATATTTTAAAAAATGGAAAATATGAATGAATGAATGAATATTCAGTTGGGACAAAGTTAAAATACCCAAGTGTTCCTGACATGCATTGAAAACATGACTCTTCACAGTTCATTACTTGATTCAACTAAATTACTTATAAAATGTTTTAATTAATTTCCAAAGGTGTTGCCAATGCTATTCCTTATTCCCTGTACAAATATTCATCTATTCTGATTGTTCTTAAATCTCTGAATAAATACAGGTACCTTTAATCCTACAGGAATAGCTGAATTTCAGATTCTCTTTTCTGAAGAATTACTCAATACAATTATAACCCACAAATAATTAAAATTTGTGTAAGATTAAAAAGAGGAAGATGAAATATACATTTTAGAAAGTGATGATGTTCCCTCTGTAGTCATACTTGTCCTAAGATCTGTCCATTTCCAGAAGCTTCTTTAAAGAATTAACCAGTGCCAACAACTGTATAAGTGCGGTCCCCTTTTGTAAATAACAAATACGATGTTGCAACTATGTGTAGTACAATGCTGTATCTGTTCAATACTGTATACTTGTTTAATTGGTTTATTCACAATTACTACATTTACGTGTTTACAAAGCTGTATCTGGGCAGAGGGGAGGAGCACTGCGTCATTTTCTTTGGCCCAGCATGTACACCTTGAGTCTAGGAAGCCTGGGAGATGGGAAGGTTTCTCCTTCCTTGAGGGCATCTGAGGGGAAGCCAGTGGGAATAAGGCAATGCTCAGCATTCTAGTGTCCGGTCCCAGAGTGCTTGCTTGGAAAAAGCACTCTAAATGATTCATCAATATCTAACCAAGCTGGGCATATGGTAACATTTAAAAATATATACATTTGGATAAATAAACACTTTGGGGATCACTTGATACAGTACTATCCTTTTTGACTTGAAAAACTAGTTTGAATTCTGATAACAGCAACAGAATTAGGGATCTTTGGTTCAAATCTGTTTGTTCAAAACCTATCAGGAGTAAAGAAATAGAGATGGTTTTATGTCCCACAGCTACAAGGCACTTTTGGTCAGTACTCTGCCACAAACTCTCTCATGACTTGTGTTTTTTTGTATCATATCAGGTTTTGGGATCTTTTGTGTTTCCTTCTGTGTTCTGGCTTGCTTTTGCCTCTTTCCAAATACCTCCCTGGCTCAGATAGACCAAATAAAAAATATTCCACCTAAATAGCTCCAACTTTTAAGTGATTATACATATGTCTTTCTCTCTATTTGGAAAAATTTAATCTCATAAGTTTCTGCAGTCGTAAGTGTAGGGCAGGACTATATCCATACTCGGCTAAGCTTTTCCCTAAGCTTTATTAGCTTTAAACTAACAAGTACCTAATTTATTTTCTGTTCTACAAAGCAGGCTATTCCTTTATTCACTTTGAGTTTCCCATTAAAGATACTGTGTATCCAAACATCTTTTTTTTACCTCAGCATCTTTATTGTCTTGGTACATATCAGAGGTATTTCTTTGGTATTGAGATGTATTTATTGCAGTGACAACAAACCCTTCAACCTTCTCTGTGACAGAAATTCTTTCATTCTTCTTTGGCCAAGTGGTCCTTAGGGAAGTTTGGAGATCAACAACTGGCAAAGGCTGGTGACCTTTCTTCTGGGAGTCATAATATGTGGGTTTGCTCCTTCCAAGGTAGATGGATTTGGGTATCCAACTTCTGTGTGTCTCCAGCTCCTAGGTACTTCATAGAACAACTATGTTTTTTGGTGGTCTTTTTTCAGTCTTAAGCAGCTGACTGATTCTTCTGAAACGAGATTTTTTTCACATCGTAAAAGCTGACAGCTTTTCCCTCCAGCTGCTCTCTCTTTTGAAAGTGTTATACAAATTCTTTTCATTGATGTATATTACCTTTCAACTTCAGTCTAAATGGGTATTCTCATACGCATTTGTTCCAGTGCCAACTTTGTTTTTTAGTTTAAATAACTCTTCTCTCCCTGTTATTTTTCTTCCTAGCACATAGAATTCCCTCCTAGACTTTCTCATACAAGCAGTGCTCTTCCTGTTTATTTTCTTCAAATATGCTTCCTATTCCCCTTCTCTTTACATGCTCAGTTTAAATTTGTCTTTCATGAAGTTCATCTGCATAGACTTCCAGATAAGATATTAGGAATCATTCTTGGTCCCCGCCAACACATGACAATTTTCATTTAAGGATCTGTGTTTGGAAACCACCTCATGAGAAAGTAGAATTTGAGCATTATAATTCTATCCTTCCTTTTAATTTCCAAATAAAGACAGACTTGAGATCCCTCAAAGAGCAAGCAGATAAACCACATCCACATGAATCTCATGACAAATGTTAGCAAAGAACTATCAATAAGGTGGAAAATTATGAAAAGTTAAATGCTGTGGAGCATCACATTAAAAATGCATAGCAAATCTGAGGGTTACCTAGAATAATAATTATCCTGTTTTCCAGAGGAGGGTGAGACTTTTTTTAGTCTTCTAGACATAACCATGTAATCTGTTGTAAAGGAACTTCCCAGGTTTTTCTTCTAAATGAAGACAATGAAGTAGATATCTCCTACAAAACATTTTTTTGCACGATTTCATGTCTTCCTTTTTCACAAGCAATAAGTCATCTGCTTCACACCAGCAGTTAAACAGGCACTTAACTCATTTTTTTGCATGAGTAGCTATCAGAAATATATATATATATATCCCACAGTTTGGGGGATAAATACTCCACCTAAATCTTTCCAGTCATGGTACTGAATTGCAACTAAAAGACAATTAAATTTCATGCAACCATAAAGACACAGCTGTGTTAAACTGATTGGAATACTAGGACCACAACCTTCAGGATGCTGACACTGTTAGAAAACAGGGTTCAGAAGAAGTTAATTTTTCCCTGCAGTGTTGAGTTCATAGGCTGAATGTGCAAACAAACTTTGCCCAGCATGAGCTCCACTCAAGTACAACCAAGAAGTGTTAAAGCTTAATGCGTTTCATTCCTTGTATTCGTCCCAGATGCTTCTGTCCCTCCTGATTGCAGAATGCAGGTTATTTCTATCCCTACTATTCACTCCATATAAACAGGAGTAATATGGCAGATTTCTGGGTGAAGGTATATTCAGGCTTTGAACATGCTTCAGTTTACATCTCCATGAATTTGCTTTCTATCCTTTTAGTCTCCTGTTAGTCACCCTGTTGAATTCAGCTTCCCAACAGTATATGATTCCAGGGAGAATTAAATACAGAAGCTTCAGCCACAGGAATGCAACACTCCTTCTTGTGGCAGGCTTAACAGAACCTCATTATTTTCTGAGAACTCCTCAGACACACTTGTTTTGAAAATACAGTGAAATAGGCTGCATTTAAATATGTAGCATGACTATAAATGCAAGTTATCCAATTTCAACAATCTCTGACCAAATTAAATTGACTCCTGGAACACTGGGTTAATTTATCTGCATTTTGAAATCTTTGTGAACTGTACTCAAAAATACAAGACAATTCTATAGGAATATCCTATCAGTCATGCTATCAAGTATGAGTAAAGCCAGAGAAAATCACAGAATCACAGAACCGTAGGGGTTGGAAGGGACCTCGAGAGATCATCAGGTCCAACCCCTCTGCCAAAGCAGGTTCCCTAGAGCAGGTTGCACAGGTAGGCATCCAGATGGGCCTTGAATATCTCCAGAGAAGAAGACTCCACAACCTCCCTGGTCAGCCTGTTCCAGTGCTCCATCACCCTCACCGTGAAGGAGGTCTTTTGCATATTGGTGCAGAACTTCCCGTGCTCCATTTTGTGACCATTGCCCCTTGTCCTGTCCCCACAAACCCCTGAAAAGAGGTTGGCCATATCCCTTTGTCTCCCACACTTAAGGTGTTTATAAGCATTGATAAGGTCCCCTCTCAGTCTTCTTTTCTCCAGGCTGAACAGACCCAGGTCTCTCAGCCTTTCCTCACAGGGGAGATGCTCCAGGCCCCGTATCATCTTTGTGGCCCTCCACTGGACTCTTTCCAGGAGTTCCCTGTCTTTTTTGTACCAGGGAGCCCAGAACTGGACATGGTACTACAGGTGAGGCCTGACCAGGGCAGAGTAGAAGGGGAGGATCAGCTCCCTTGACCTGCTGGCCACACTTCGTTTAATGCATGCCAGGATCCCATTGGCCCTCTTGGCGACCAAGGCACACTGCTGGCTCATGGCCAACCTGTCGTCCACCAGGACCCACAGGTCCTTCTCCGCAGAACTCCTCTCCAGCAGGTCATGTCCCAGCCTGTACTGATACATGCAGTTGTTCCTTCCCAGGTGCAGGACTCTACACTTGCTCTTGTTAAACTTCATTTGGTTTCTTCCTGCCCAGCTCTCCAGCCTGTCCAGGTCTTGCTGAATGGCTTCTGTCACTGTGGTGTGTCAGCCACTCCTCCCAGCCTTGTATCATCAGCGTACTTGCTGAGGGTGGACACTATTCCCTCATTAAGGTCGTCAATGAAGATGTTGAACAGGACCGGACCCAGCGCTGACCCCTGGGGAACACCGCTAGTCACAGGTCTCCAGCTGGACTCTGCACCGCTGATCACCACCCTCTGAGCTCGGCCAGTCAGCCAGTTCTCAACCCACCTTACTGTCCACTCATCTATCCCACACTTTCTCAGCTTTGTTAGCAGGATGTCATGGGAGACAGTATCAAAAGCCTTACTGAAGTCAAGGTAGATGACATCCACTGCTCTCCCCCCATCTAGCCAGTTGGTGATGCCATCATAGAAGGCTATGAGGTTGGTTGAGCATGATTTCCCCTTGGTGAATCCATGCTGACTACTCCTCATAACCTTCTCTTCCAATTGCTTGGAGATGGCATCCAGAACAAGCTGTTCTAACACCTTTCCAGGGACAGAGGTGGGACTGACTGGCCTGTCGTTTCCCAGATCCTCCTTCTTGCCCTTATTGAAGACCGGAGTGACACTGGCTATCCCCCAGTCTTAAGGCACCTTTCCTGTTCTCCAAGACCTTTCAAAGATGATAGACAGCAGTTCGACAATCCCTCAGCGATCCCTGCCAGCTCCCTCAGCACATGTGGATGTGCCCCATCAGGGCCCATGGATTTATGTGCGTTGATCCCACTTAGATGCTCTCGAACCACTTCCTCCTCAACCAGAGGGGAGCTCTCCATTTCCCAGGCTCTTTCTCCTCCCTTCAGGGTCCAGGAGTCCTGAGGGGGAAGTCTTTGAAGCAAAGACCAAAGCAAAGAAGGCATTCAGTATCTCCACCTTCTCAGCATCCCCCATTACCAGGACACCCCCCTCATTCAGCAGGGGACCCACATTATCCCTAGTCTTCCTTTTACTGTTTATATACTTTAAAAAAAAAAAAGGCAAAAAAAAACCTTCTTATTATCCTTTATCTCCTTTGCCAGCTTCATCTCCAGGTGGGCTTTAGCCATCCTCGTCACAGCCCTGCAGGCCATGACAACACTCCTGTACTTCTCCCAAGGGGACAGGCCCCTTTTCCACATTTCATAGACCTTCCTCTTCCTTTTGATCTTGTTGATGAGCTCCTTGCTCATCCACGCAGGTCTCCTGCCCCCCTTCCATGATTTCCTACTCTTAGGGATGCACTGATCCTGAGCTTGGAAGAAGTGCTGTTTAAAAGTTGCCCAGCTCTCACAAGCACCCTTGCCTGCTAGCAATCTAGCCCATGAGATATCCCCAAGTAGGTCCCAGAAGAGGTCAAAGTTGGCTCTCCAAAAGTCCAGGGTAGCAATCCTACTTTTTTCCTTACTTCCTCCACCAAGATCCATCTTGAACTCCACCATCTCATGATTGCTGCATCCCAAGCTGCCCCCAACCTTCACATCCCTAACAAGCCCATCCCTGTTGGTAAGAACAAGGTCCAGAAGCATCCCCTCCTCATCAGATTCTCCACCACTTGCATCAGAAAATTATCTTCAACACATTGTAGAAACCGTTTGGACTGTGCGTGCCTGGCCGAGTTGCTTACCCAACAGATGTCCGGATGATTAAAGTCGCCCATGAGAACCAGCATCTGGGATCACGAGGCTACTTCCAGCTGCTTGTAGAAGGCCTCATTGACCTCCTCCACCTGATCTGGTGACCTGTAGTACACCCCCACAACAGTGTCACCCATACCAGCTTGCCCCAAGAGAATAAGAAAAAAAAAAATAGTGACAAAGCATATCTTTGTACCTCAAGCCCATAGCTATATTTCCTTTATATGCCTTTTATCAATGAGAGTACATCCAGATTACAGCATCCCCCAGCCTGATTCAGAGCAAAATCAACAAAATGTCAATGTTGGCTAATTTTAGTAGAGGTAAAACTGAATAATTTCAAACTTCTCATCTCTTCAGTGTCAGCTTTCCAGCATAGGTGAGCCTCATCTTCTTTTTCCCACTCCAAAACTTTACCCCTGCTTATACCTGCCCTTTTATTTAAAACAAAAACAAAACAACAAAAAACAAAAACAAACAAAAACAGAAGAGCCACACTAATCTCAGCTTCAGAACTAAACTCAAGCCCCCATGCCACTCCTTATTCTCTTGATTGCTATGGAGCCTAGCTTGAGAGTACACAGTAGATGTCTATACTATACATCTCTGGGATGTGTTATAACAGCATTGCTAAATGAAGCCATTCAGGAACTGAAGCATTTGGAAGATGTGATTTTGTGTGGAAAAAAAAATCACAGACCACTCAAGGGTGCCAGATGATTTTATAATTCACTTAGAGAAAAGATTTTGTTGTTTTTTGGACAGATTTTTAATTCCTATCTCTCTAAGTTTGTACACTTTCCCTTTAACAGCCATTAGCCTGATTCTTTGCTCAGCCCAAATGAATACATTTTATTACCATTTTGCCTAGTTGGAAATGATTGAAGAGATACAAAGTAGTAAAAAGTGAAGCTCCATCCCCCAGATGCAAACATTTCTTCACCTAAGACTAAGAAAACCTTAAAGGTGAAGTTGAAAGACTATGTGAAATCCAAATAAAAAATTAAAAATATATATATTTTAAAAATATATAAAATGTCCAGAGGAGGGCAACAAAACTGATAGAAGGGTTGGAAGGCATGTCCTATGTGGAGAGGGGGAGGACATTGGGTCGTCTAGTCTAGAGAAAATAAGTCATAGAATCATAGAACGATTTGGGTTGGAAGGGACCTTAAAGATCACTTACTTCCAACCCCCATGCCATGGGCATAGACACTTTCTACTAGACAAGGTTGCTCAAAACCCCATCCAACCTGGCCTTGAAGACTCCCATGCATGGGGCATCCACAGCTTCTCTGGACAACCTGTTCCAGTGCCTCACCACCCTCTGAATTTCTTCCTTATATCTCATCTAAACCTACTCTCTCTTAGTTTAAAGCCACTATCCCTTGTCCTATCACTATATTCCCTGACAAAGAGTCCCTCCCCAGCTTTCCTGTAAGCCCCCTTCAGGTACTGGAAAGCAGCTATAAGGTCTCCCTGGAGCCTTCTCTTCTCCAGGCTGAACAACCCCAGTTCCTTCAGCCTGTCTTCAAAGGAGAGGTGCTCCAGCATTTTGATCATCTTTGTGGCCTTCCTCTGCACTCATTCTAATACTTCCTTGTCCTTCTTGTGCTGGGGGCCCCAGAGCTGAACACAGTACTCCAGGTGGGGTCTCATGAGAACAGAGTAGAGGGGGAGAATCACCTCCCTTGACCTGCTGACCACACTTCTTATGATGCAGCCCAGGAACTGGATGGATTTCTGGGCTGCAGTCATGCACATTGCCAGCTCATGTTGAGCTTCTCATCAACCAACACCTCCAGGTTCATCTCATCAGGGCTGTCCTCAATCCATTCTCCACCCAGACTGTATTTGTGCTTGGGATTTCCCTGGCCCAGATGCAGGACCTTGCACTTGGCCTTCTTGAACTTCATGGAGTTCACATGGGCCCACCTCTCAAGCCTGTCCAGGTCCCTCTGGATGGCATCCCCACCTTCCAGCATGTCGACCACACCATACAGCTTGGTGTCATCAGCAAACTTGCTGAGGATGCACTCAATCCCACTGTCCATGTCACCAGCAAAGATGTTAAACAGTGCTGGTCCCAGTACTGACCCCTGAGGAACACCACTTGTTACTGCTCTCCACCTGGACATAGAGCAGTTGACTATAGCTCTTTGAGTGTGACCATCCAGCCAATTCCTTACCCACCAAGTGGCCCATCCATCACATCTACATCTATCCAATTTACAGACAAGGATATTGTGGGGGACCACGTCAAATGCTTTGCACACATCCAGGTAGATGACATCAGTTGTTCTTGTCCTATCCACCAATGCTGTAACCCCATCATAGAAGGCCCAAAATTGAACACGGTACTCAAGGTGCAGCCTCAAGGTGCGGCCTCACCAGAGCCGAGTACAGGGGGACAATCACTTCCCTACACCTGCTGGCCACACTGCTTCTTATACAAGCCACGATGCTGTTGGCCTTCCTGGCCACCAGAGCACACTGCTGGCTCATATTCAGCCGACTATCAACCAATACTCCCAGGTCCTTCTCTGCCAGGCAGCTTTCGAACCACTCATCTCCCAGCCTGTAGCTCTGCTTGGGGTTGTTGTGCCCCAGGTGCAGGACCCGGCACTTGGCCTTGTTGAACTTCATAAAGTTGGCCTCAGCCCATCGGTCCAGCCTATCCAGATCCTCCTGCAGCGCCTTCCTACCCTCGAGCAGATGGACACATGCACCTAACTTGGTGTCATCTGCAAACTTACTGAGGGTGCACTCGATCCCCTCATCCAGATCATCGATAAAAATATTAAAGAGGACTGGCCTCAGTACTGAGCCCTGGGGAACACCACTAGTGACCGGCCTCCAACTGCATTTGACTCCATTCACCACAACTCTTTGGGCCCGGCTATCCAGCCAGTTTTTAACCCAACGAAGCGTACACCAGTCCAAGCCATGAGCAGCCAGTTTCTTGAGGAGAATGTTGTGGGAAACGGTGTCAAAAGCCTTACTGAAATCAAGGTAGACCACATTCACAGCCTTTCCCTCATCCCCTAAGCATGTCACTTTGTCATAAAAGGAGATTCGTCAAGCAGGACCTGCCTTTCATAAACCCATGCTGACTGGGCCTGATCGCCTGGTTGCCCTGTAAGTGCCACGTGACGACACTCAAGATAATCTGCTCCATGAGCTTCCCTGGCACTGATGTCAAACTAAGAGGCCTATAGTTCCCTGGGTCTACCCTCTGGCCCTTCTTGTAGATGGGCATCACATTTGCTAGCTGCCAGTCGACTGGGACCTCCCCTGATAGCCAGGACTGACGATAAATGACGGAAAGCGGCTCAGCCAGCTCCTCCGCCAGTTCTCTCAGTACCCTTGGGTGGATCCCACCCGGCCCCATCGACTTGCGTATATCCAAGCGCTGTAGCAGGTGCGAACCACTTCCTTCTGGATTATGAGGGCCACATTCTGCTCCCCATTCCCTTCCAACAGCTCAGGGTACTGGGAATCCAGAGAAAAACTGGTATTGCTGCTAAAGACTCAGGCAAAGAATGCATTAAGCACCGCAGACTCTTCCTCATCTCTTACTCATCTATTTCTTTACTGTGAGCGTAGTAATACACTGAAACAGGCTTCCTAGGCGGGTACTATATGCCCCAAGCCTGTCAGTGTTCAAGAAGCCTTTGGAGACTGCCCTCATTCATATGCCTTCTCTCTTCATTAGCCCTGAAGTGGTCGGGCAGTTGGACTGGGTGATCGTTGTGGGTCCGTTCCAACGGAACTATTCTGTCACGCTCAAACGAGTGCCCACCATCCTGTCTAGGCAACTGGTATGGGAGCTTCAAAGGCCCTAACACTGCTGGTCGCTAACAGTCTTTACGGCTTGCCTTTTGTACGACTAGGGGTGGACGCACAGCCAAAAGGTGCATTTTCTTGGTTAGCAGGCCATGTAGGACTCAGCCCTGCCTCGGCAGAAGTCACCCAAGAGGAGAAGAGGGAAGGAGCAGGCTTGTGAGTCTCCGTTTTTATTTTTCAGAGCAGTTTGGAGGGGGTTCGGAGCCCCTGGGAGCTCACTGCTCTTGGGTTAGTAGGTTTGGTGTGCCGGGGCCTTGGTGTCCAAGGCAGCCGTGCGTCAGCTGGGCGGTGGGGCGTCTGTGACACGGCTCTGACGCCTGTCACATGTCAGAGGACATGTCACAATGGAGAGCTGTCCTCAAGGGAGCGAGCGCCAGGCAGCGCGCTTCATTTGGACTTGGGCGGTCGGTGAATATGGTGTGTGGGGGAAGGCTGGGCTGGGCAAGGGCCGCGGCTCGCGTCGGGGGTGGGGGGGGGGGGTGGTTCTGAGCCTGCACCTGGGGCCCAGACACTCAGGGCCGCACCGCGGGCAGGGCACGGTGCTGCCACAGGGGCTGGGAGCAAGGCTAAAGGGACTCCCAGAGAGTCTCTGCCCGGGGCCTGTGTCCCCTTCCAGCCTGCCAACACCCAGACACGCAGTGCTCACAAGCCCTGCTTTTGCCCCCTCCAAGCCCACCCCTCTTACCAGCCCCGCTCCCCCAGCCACCAGATCCCTCCCAGACAGACCCACTAACCCCCTTTCTCTCCCCACTCCTCCAGGCCGTGGCCGAGTGGATTGTCTTTGCCCTGTCTGTGCTGGGAAGCCAGTATGTGGGGCATGTCAACGAACAGGCTGACATGTCCACGCTTGAGCAGATGTGGCAGCGTGAGGAGCAGCTGAGACGGGAGATGGCTCAGCTGCTAGACGAGATGGAGCGCAAGGTGGTTGTCGAGGAAGCCACGCTCTCCACTGTGTTCCAGCAGTGGCATATGTGGGCCATTGTTGGAGCCTTTCTCGTGCTCTGCGGGCTCTGCTGGCTGGCCAGGCGAAGGAAGACCAAGTCTGCCAGAAGCAGAAAGGAGCTCAGCTCCAGCAGTGATGAGGAGGGGGAAGAGGACAACAAGGAAAAAGTCCGCAGTGGTGCACGGCGTGCTTTCAGGTCTTCAGCAAAGCGCACCTTTGGGCCCATGCAAGAATTGGCCAACTTATGCAAGGAGCTAGTAGGAGACCTCCTCTGCGTCAGCCAAGCACTTTGCAGGAATATTGTCATGCCACAGCTGCAGCTAGCCACGGGGACGCGCAGCACCTACAACGGCTGGAGTCTCCAGCAGGATGGCTTATTCTACCGCGTGCATGTGTTCCTGGATCCACCTCCCGGGTTCTCCTTCCTCCTCGACTTGGACCCCACAGGGCAGCGGCCAGCAAGGCAGTCTGACGTCCGTCTGGAACTGAATTGTGTGTGCTCCAGGGAGAGGCTGCTGGGGGACGTGAAGTGCATCCTCCACCATCTCAATGACAACGTGGGGAAGCATCAGGCCTTGCGTCTCCTACGCACCCTCTGCACCGAAGTCTACCTAGACACGGACAAAGTCGCCTCCTGGGTCCAAGTGCTGGTGAAAAAGGCCTGGGTGCTTTTGCCTATGTCGCACCACTGCCAGCTAACAGTGCTGCCCTCCTCCCACTCCTGCAAGTTAGAGCTGATAAGCGCCTCCCAGAGGTCCATCTTCATCGAGATGATTATTGCCATGCAGCAAGCTGAATAGGACTCCTTCTGCTGCAGCATCAACTAGGCAGGGGCTGGCTTCACCATCAGCACGCCGTGAGAGACAACATCACATCATGACCATCAGCTGCGCTTCTTCAGGCTCACGGCGAGACACGCCTGCCAGAACAGCTTCTACCTCCTATGTCGCAGCTCCGCACCATATCCTGGAAGGCGCAGACTGTTCCACCTCTTCCTCAAAGGCAGCTGTGATGCACCTCCTGATGACGACACCCTTGCCAAGATGGCACAGGAGGTTTCCTGCTGCAGCTGGATGACATCCTCTGGTACCCATGCTGCTGCCTAGAGGAGAAATACCGTTGACCCTTCCTCCTAGGAAATAAAAGGGTGACCGAGGACGTTGTCTTACCCTCGGTCTTCTGAACAACCATCCTGCTCAACCTCTCGCAGTGCCTGGTGCTGGAACCAGCTGCCCAAGCCCAGGTGCTGCACAAGTTCCAGGAGCTACAAGACCGGCTCAAAGTGTTGTCAACCTACGGACATCAACAGAGGTCTCCACACAAAGCGCTGTGTTTGTGGGGTTCACAGACGGCAGTGGACATTGACCTCATCCCTCGGGGAAGAAAAGGAGAGAACGTGACAAATGAAACCCCCCAGCAGTAGCAATGTCTTCTTCTGGACGATCCTTCTTGTTCAGCAGGAAATGAAGACAACAGCAGCTACAAAAAAAACGACTTTCCCACTCCGTTCCCCTTGCACTGGTTTGGCCTGGGTGACAATTTCAGGCACTGGGGCAGAGCATCTGCTCAGCCCAGAGACTCTCTGGGGAGAACTAAGTACTCTGCACATGAAGAAGACAGTGGGAATGGATCCTCACGCCTGGGAACAGTTGTGGAGGAATCGTGCATGTGTTCTGGACTGTGGGCAAGCTGGATTAGAGGAATTCAGCAAAAGCGGAGTCTGGGGAATCTCACCCAACCCACACCAAGAAGCCATTGCAAGCGGGCTTACCACAGAGCACCCTGTCACCTCCTGGACAGTGACTGCCCAGCCTGTGTGAGAGAGTCAGTTCCCTGGGGGACCTTCAGCTTTGCAAAGACGACAATAAATTAGCTCTCTTCCTGAATGTCTATGCAATACACTTTATTGGGGAAAGTAGGCATAGGTTGCTACCTGCTCAGCTGCAGCAGAATCAGGGCACCATTTGGAGGTGATATGTACCAAAACAGAATGCTTCCCCTCTCCCCCTCTTCTCTTTCTTTTCCGGTTTTCTAGACTGCTTCCCTTTTCAACAAAGATGTCTTTGTGTATAAATACCTGATGGGAGGGAACAGAGAGACAAGGCAGAAAAACTTTTCTCTGTAGTGCACACTGACAGCAATAGGACCAAATAAAAACCTTGAAATTCCACCTGAACACAAGAAAGCATTTTTTTTTACTCCACGGGTGCATATTCTCTGGCACATGTGGTCCAGAGAGGTTGTAGAGTCTCCATCTCTCACGATATTCAAAAGCCATCTGGACACGATCCAGGGCAACCTTCAGGCGGTGGCCCGGCTTGAGCAGATGGGTTGGACTTCACGACCTCCAGAGGTCCCTGCCGACCTCAGCCATTCTGTGATTCTGATGCCTCGGATTAGTAAGAATCAGGATGGAAAGGAAGGAGAACCTTTGCTGCCCATCCAATACCTCATTGTTTGCCTGCCGCACAATGGCTTCCAGCTCCTCCTGTTTGTTGCGCATGCTGCGTGCATTGGTGTAGATGCACTTGAGTCACATCATTGCCCTCACCCTCAACCCTGGGACTGCTCCCCCAGGCTCATCTCCATTGAGCCTCATTTCCCCCTCATCCCCCTTCATACCTAGTTTAAAGCCCTCCCAAGGACCCTTGCCAGCTCCTGGACTAGAGTCCTTTTCCCTCTTTGGGACACGTGGGACCCACCGGCAGCCATCAGGCCAGGTGCCCATGCCTGTCAGTGTTCAAGAAGCCTTTGGAGACTGCCCTCATTCATATGCCTTCTCTCTTCATTAGCCCTGAAGTGGTCGGGCAGTTGGACTGGGTGATCGTTGTGGGTCCGTTCCAACGGAACTATTCTGTCACGCTCAAACGAGTGCCCACCATCCTGTCTAGGCAACTGGTATGGGAGCTTCAAGGGCCCTAACACTGCTGGTCGCTAACAGTCTTTACGGCTTGCCTTTTGTACGACTAGGGGTGGACGCACAGCCAAAAGGTGCATTTTCTTGGTTAGCAGGCCATGTAGGACTCAGCCCTGCCTCGGCAGAAGTCACCCAAGAGGAGAAGAGGGAAGGAGCAGGCTTGTGAGTCTCCGTTTTTATTTTTCAGAGCAGTTTGGAGGGGGTTCGGAGCCCCTGGGAGCTCACTGCTCTTGGGTTAGTAGGTTTGGTGTGCCGGGGCCTTGGTGCCCAAGGCAGCCGTGCGTCAGCTGGGCGGTGGGGCGTCTGTGACACGGCTCTGACGCCTGTCACATGTCAGAGGACATGTCACAATGGAGAGCTGTCCTCAAGGGAGCGAGCGCCAGGCAGCGCGCTTCATTTGGACTTGGGCGGTCGGTGAATATGGTGTGTGGGGGAAGGCTGGGCTGGGCAAGGGCCGCGGCTCGCGTCGGGGGTGGGGGGGGGGGGTGGTTCTGAGCCTGCACCTGGGGCCCAGACACTCAGGGCCACACCGCGGTCAGGGCACGGTGCTGCCACAGGGGCTGGGAGCAAGGCTAAAGGGACTCCCAGAGAGTCTCTGCCCGGGGCCTGTGTCCCCTTCCAGCCTGCCAACACCCAGACACGCAGTGCTCACAAGCCCTGCTTTTGCCCCCTCCAAGCCCACCCCTCTTACCAGCCCCGCTCCCCCAGCCACCAGATCCCTCCCAGACAGACCCACTAACCCCCTTTCTCTCCCCACTCCTCCAGGCCGTGGCCGAGTGGATTGTCTTTGCCCTGTCTGTGCTGGGAAGCCAGTATGTGGGGCATGTCAACGAACAGGCTGACATGTCCACGCTTGAGCAGATGTGGCAGCGTGAGGAGCAGCTGAGACGGGAGATGGCTCAGCTGCTAGACGAGATGGAGCGCAAGGTGGTTGTCGAGGAAGCCACGCTCTCCACTGTGTTCCAGCAGTGGCATATGTGGGCCATTGTTGGAGCCTTTCTCGTGCTCTGCGGGCTCTGCTGGCTGGCCAGGCGAAGGAAGACCAAGTCTGCCAGAAGCAGAAAGGAGCTCAGCTCCAGCAGTGATGAGGAGGGGGAAGAGGACAACAAGGAAAAAGTCCGCAGTGGTGCACGGCGTGCTTTCAAGTCTTCAGCAAAGCGCACCTTTGGGCCCATGCAAGAATTGGCCAACTTGTGCAAGGAGCTAGTAGGAGACCTCCTCTGCGTCAGCCAAGCACTTTGCAGGAATATTGACATGCCACAGCTGCAGCTAGCCACGGGGACGCGCAGCACCTACAACGGCTGGAGTCTCCAGCAGGATGGCTTATTCTACCGCGTGCATGTGTTCCTGGATCCACCTCCCGGGTTCTCCTTCCTCCTCGACTTGGACCCCACAGGGCAGCGGCCAGCAAGGCAGTCTGACGTCCGTCTGGAACTGAATTGTGTGTGCTCCAGGGAGAGGCTGCTGGGGGACGTGAAGTGCATCCTCCACCATCTCAATGACAACGTGGGGAAGCATCAGGCCTTGCGTCTCCTACGCACCCTCTGCACCGAAGTCTACCTAGACACGGACAAAGTCGCCTCCTGGGTCCAAGTGCTGGTGAAAAAGGCCTGGGTGCTTTTGCCTATGTCGCACCACTGCCAGCTAACAGTGCTGCCCTCCTCCCACTCCTGCAAGTTAGAGCTGATAAGCGCCTCCCAGAGGTCCATCTTCATCGAGATGATTATTGCCATGCAGCAAGCTGAATAGGACTCCTTCTGCTGCAGCATCAACTAGGCAGGGGCTGGCTTCACCATCAGCACGCCGTGAGAGACAACATCACATCATGACCATCAGCTGCGCTTCTTCAGGCTCACGGCGAGACACGCCTGCCAGAACAGCTTCTACCTCCTATGTCGCAGCTCCGCACCATATCCTGGAAGGCGCAGACTGTTCCACCTCTTCCTCAAAGGCAGCTGTGATGCACCTCCTGATGACGACACCCTTGCCAAGATGGCACAGGAGGTTTCCTGCTGCAGCTGGATGACATCCTCTGGTACCCATGCTGCTGCCTAGAGGAGAAATACCGTTGACCCTTCCTCCTAGGAAATAAAAGGGTGACCGAGGACGTTGTCTTACCCTCGGTCTTCTGAACAACCATCCTGCTCAACCTCTCGCAGTGCCTGGTGCTGGAACCAGCTGCCCAAGCCCAGGTGCTGCACAAGTTCCAGGAGCTACAAGACCGGCTCAAAGTGTTGTCAACCTACGGACATCAACAGAGGTCTCCACACAAAGCGCTGTGTTTGTGGGGTTCACAGACGGCAGTGGACATTGACCTCATCCCTCGGGGAAGAAAAGGAGAGAACGTGACAAATGAAACCCCCCAGCAGTAGCAATGTCTTCTTCTGGACGATCCTTCTTGTTCAGCAGGAAATGAAGACAACAGCAGCTACAAAAAAAACGACTTTCCCACTCCGTTCCCCTTGCACTGGTTTGGCCTGGGTGACAATTTCAGGCACTGGGGCAGAGCATCTGCTCAGCCCAGAGACTCTCTGGGGAGAACTAAGTACTCTGCACATGAAGAAGACAGTGGGAATGGATCCTCACGCCTGGGAACAGTTGTGGAGGAATCGTGCATGTGTTCTGGACTGTGGGCAAGCTGGATTAGAGGAATTCAGCAAAAGCGGAGTCTGGGGAATCTCACCCAACCCACACCAAGAAGCCATTGCAAGCGGGCTTACCACAGAGCACCCTGTCACCTCCTGGACAGTGACTGCCCAGCCTGTGTGAGAGAGTCAGTTCCCTGGGGGACCTTCAGCTTTGCAAAGACGACAATAAATTAGCTCTCTTCCTGAATGTCTATGCAATACACTTTATTGGGGAAAGTAGGCATAGGTTGCTACCTGCTCAGCTGCAGCAGAATCAGGGCACCATTTGGAGGTGATATGTACCAAAACAGAATGCTTCCCCTCTCCCCCTCTTCTCTTTCTTTTCCGGTTTTCTAGACTGCTTCCCTTTTCAACAAAGATGTCTTTGTGTATAAATACCTGATGGGAGGGAACAGAGAGACAAGGCAGAAAAACTTTTCTCTGTAGTGCACACTGACAGCAATAGGACCAAATAAAAACCTTGAAATTCCACCTGAACACAAGAAAGCATTTTTTTTTACTCCACGGGTGCATATTCTCTGGCACATGTGGTCCAGAGAGGTTGTAGAGTCTCCATCTCTCACGATATTCAAAAGCCATCTGGACACGATCCAGGGCAACCTTCAGGCGGTGGCCCGGCTTGAGCAGATGGGTTGGACTTCACGACCTCCAGAGGTCCCTGCCAACCTCAGCCATTCTGTGATTCTGATGCCTCGGATTAGTAAGAATCAGGATGGAAAGGAAGGAGAACCTTTGCTGCCCATCCAATACCTCATTGTTTGCCTGCCGCACAATGGCTTCCAGCTCCTCCTGTTTGTTGCGCATGCTGCGTGCATTGGTGTAGATGCACTTGAGTCACATCATTGCCCTCACCCTCAACCCTGGGACTGCTCCCCCAGGCTCATCTCCATTGAGCCTCATTTCCCCCTCATCCCCCTTCATACCTAGTTTAAAGCCCTCCCAAGGACCCTTGCCAGCTCCTGGACTAGAGTCCTTTTCCCTCTTTGGGACACGTGGGACCCACCGGCAGCCATCAGGCCAGGTGCCCATGCCTGTCAGTGTTCAAGAAGCCTTTGGAGACTGCCCTCATTCATATGCCTTCTCTCTTCATTAGCCCTGAAGTGGTCGGGCAGTTGGACTGGGTGATCGTTGTGGGTCCGTTCCAACGGAACTATTCTGTCACGCTCAAACGAGTGCCCACCATCCTGTCTAGGCAACTGGTATGGGAGCTTCAAGGGCCCTAACACTGCTGGTCGCTAACAGTCTTTACGGCTTGCCTTTTGTACGACTAGGGGTGGACGCACAGCCAAAAGGTGCATTTTCTTGGTTAGCAGGCCATGTAGGACTCAGCCCTGCCTCGGCAGAAGTCACCCAAGAGGAGAAGAGGGAAGGAGCAGGCTTGTGAGTCTCCGTTTTTATTTTTCAGAGCAGTTTGGAGGGGGTTCGGAGCCCCTGGGAGCTCACTGCTCTTGGGTTAGTAGGTTTGGTGTGCCGGGGCCTTGGTGCCCAAGGCAGCCGTGCGTCAGCTGGGCGGTGGGGCGTCTGTGACACGGCTCTGACGCCTGTCACATGTCAGAGGACATGTCACAATGGAGAGCTGTCCTCAAGGGAGCGAGCGCCAGGCAGCGCGCTTCATTTGGACTTGGGCGGTCGGTGAATATGGTGTGTGGGGGAAGGCTGGGCTGGGCAAGGGCGGCGGCTCGCGTCGGGGGTGGGGGGGGGGTGGTTCTGAGCCTGCGCCTGGGGCCCAGACACTCAGGGCCACATCGCGGGCAGGGCACGGTGCTGCCACAGGGGCTGGGAGCAAGGCTAAAGGGACTCCCAGAGAGTCTCTGCCCGGGGCCTGTGTCCCCTTCCAGCCTGCCAACACCCAGACACGCAGTGCTCACAAGCCCTGCTTTTGCCCCCTCCAAGCCCACCCCTCTTACCAGCCCCGCTCCCCCAGCCACCAGATCCCTCCCAGACAGACCCACTAACCCCCTTTCTCTCCCCACTCCTCCAGGCCGTGGCCGAGTGGATTGTCTTTGCCCTGTCTGTGCTGGGAAGCCAGTATGTGGGGCATGTCAACGAACAGGCTGACATGTCCACGCTTGAGCAGATGTGGCAGCGTGAGGAGCAGCTGAGACGGGAGATGGCTCAGCTGCTAGACGAGATGGAGCGCAAGGTGGTTGTCGAGGAAGCCACGCTCTCCACTGTGTTCCAGCAGTGGCATATGTGGGCCATTGTTGGAGCCTTTCTCGTGCTCTGCGGGCTCTGCTGGCTGGCCAGGCGAAGGAAGACCAAGTCTGCCAGAAGCAGAAAGGAGCTCAGCTCCAGCAGTGATGAGGAGGGGGAAGAGGACAACAAGGAAAAAGTCCGCAGTGGTGCACGGCGTGCTTTCAAGTCTTCAGCAAAGCGCACCTTTGGGCCCATGCAAGAATTGGCCAACTTGTGCAAGGAGCTAGTAGGAGACCTCCTCTGCGTCAGCCAAGCACTTTGCAGGAATATTGACATGCCACAGCTGCAGCTAGCCACGGGGACGCGCAGCACCTACAACGGCTGGAGTCTCCAGCAGGATGGCTTATTCTACCGCGTGCATGTGTTCCTGGATCCACCTCCCGGGTTCTCCTTCCTCCTCGACTTGGACCCCACAGGGCAGCGGCCAGCAAGGCAGTCTGACGTCCGTCTGGAACTGAATTGTGTGTGCTCCAGGGAGAGGCTGCTGGGGGACGTGAAGTGCATCCTCCACCATCTCAATGACAACGTGGGGAAGCATCAGGCCTTGCGTCTCCTACGCACCCTCTGCACCGAAGTCTACCTAGACACGGACAAAGTCGCCTCCTGGGTCCAAGTGCTGGTGAAAAAGGCCTGGGTGCTTTTGCCTATGTCGCACCACTGCCAGCTAACAGTGCTGCCCTCCTCCCACTCCTGCAAGTTAGAGCTGATAAGCGCCTCCCAGAGGTCCATCTTCATCGAGATGATTATTGCCATGCAGCAAGCTGAATAGGACTCCTTCTGCTGCAGCATCAACTAGGCAGGGGCTGGCTTCACCATCAGCACGCCGTGAGAGACAACATCACATCATGACCATCAGCTGCGCTTCTTCAGGCTCACGGCGAGACACGCCTGCCAGAACAGCTTCTACCTCCTATGTCGCAGCTCCGCACCATATCCTGGAAGGCGCAGACTGTTCCACCTCTTCCTCAAAGGCAGCTGTGATGCACCTCCTGATGACGACACCCTTGCCAAGATGGCACAGGAGGTTTCCTGCTGCAGCTGGATGACATCCTCTGGTACCCATGCTGCTGCCTAGAGGAGAAATACCGTTGACCCTTCCTCCTAGGAAATAAAAGGGTGACCGAGGACGTTGTCTTACCCTCGGTCTTCTGAACAACCATCCTGCTCAACCTCTCGCAGTGCCTGGTGCTGGAACCAGCTGCCCAAGCCCAGGTGCTGCACAAGTTCCAGGAGCTACAAGACCGGCTCAAAGTGTTGTCAACCTACGGACATCAACAGAGGTCTCCACACAAAGCGCTGTGTTTGTGGGGTTCACAGACGGCAGTGGACATTGACCTCATCCCTCGGGGAAGAAAAGGAGAGAACGTGACAAATGAAACCCCCCAGCAGTAGCAATGTCTTCTTCTGGACGATCCTTCTTGTTCAGCAGGAAATGAAGACAACAGCAGCTACAAAAAAAACGACTTTCCCACTCCGTTCCCCTTGCACTGGTTTGGCCTGGGTGACGATTTCAGGCACTGGGGCAGAGCATCTGCTCAGCCCAGAGACTCTCTGGGGAGAACTAAGTACTCTGCACATGAAGAAGACAGTGGGAATGGATCCTCACGCCTGGGAACAGTTGTGGAGGAATCATGCATGTGTTCTGGACTGTGGGCAAGCTGGATTAGAGGAATTCAGCAAAAGCGGAGTCTGGGGAATCTCACCCAACCCACACCAAGAAGCCATTGCAAGCGGGCTTACCACAGAGCACCCTGTCACCTCCTGGACAGTGACTGCCCAGCCTGTGTGAGAGAGTCAGTTCCCTGGGGGACCTTCAGCTTTGCAAAGACGACAATAAATTAGCTCTCTTCCTGAATGTCTATGCAATACACTTTATTGGGGAAAGTAGGCATAGGTTGCTACCTGCTCAGCTGCAGCAGAATCAGGGCACCATTTGGAGGTGATATGTACCAAAACAGAATGCTTCCCCTCTCCCCCTCTTCTCTTTCTTTTCCGGTTTTCTAGACTGCTTCCCTTTTCAACAAAGATGTCTTTGTGTATAAATACCTGATGGGAGGGAACAGAGAGACAAGGCAGAAAAACTTTTCTCTGTAGTGCACACTGACAGCAATAGGACCAAATAAAAACCTTGAAATTCCACCTGAACACAAGAAAGCATTTTTTTTTACTCCACGGGTGCATATTCTCTGGCACATGTGGTCCAGAGAGGTTGTAGAGTCTCCATCTCTCACGATATTCAAAAGCCATCTGGACACGATCCAGGGCAACCTTCAGGCGGTGGCCCGGCTTGAGCAGATGGGTTGGACTTCACGACCTCCAGAGGTCCCTGCCGACCTCAGCCATTCTGTGATTCTGATGCCTCGGATTAGTAAGAATCAGGATGGAAAGGAAGGAGAACCTTTGCTGCCCATCCAATACCTCATTGTTTGCCTGCCGCACAATGGCTTCCAGCTCCTCCTGTTTGTTGCGCATGCTGCGTGCATTGGTGTAGATGCACTTGAGTCACATCATTGCCCTCACCCTCAACCCTGGGACTGCTCCCCCAGGCTCATCTCCATTGAGCCTCATTTCCCCCTCATCCCCCTTCATACCTAGTTTAAAGCCCTCCCAAGGACCCTTGCCAGCTCCTGGACTAGAGTCCTTTTCCCTCTTTGGGACACGTGGGACCCACCGGCAGCCATCAGGCCAGGTGCCCATGCCTGTCAGTGTTCAAGAAGCCTTTGGAGACTGCCCTCATTCATATGCCTTCTCTCTTCATTAGCCCTGAAGTGGTCGGGCAGTTGGACTGGGTGATCGTTGTGGGTCCGTTCCAACGGAACTATTCTGTCACGCTCAAACGAGTGCCCACCATCCTGTCTAGGCAACTGGTATGGGAGCTTCAAGGGCCCTAACACTGCTGGTCGCTAACAGTCTTTACGGCTTGCCTTTTGTACGACTAGGGGTGGACGCACAGCCAAAAGGTGCATTTTCTTGGTTAGCAGGCCATGTAGGACTCAGCCCTGCCTCGGCAGAAGTCACCCAAGAGGAGAAGAGGGAAGGAGCAGGCTTGTGAGTCTCCGTTTTTATTTTTCAGAGCAGTTTGGAGGGGGTTCGGAGCCCCTGGGAGCTCACTGCTCTTGGGTTAGTAGGTTTGGTGTGCCGGGGCCTTGGTGCCCAAGGCAGCCGTGCGTCAGCTGGGCGGTGGGGCGTCTGTGACACGGCTCTGACGCCTGTCACATGTCAGAGGACATGTCACAATGGAGAGCTGTCCTCAAGGGAGCGAGCGCCAGGCAGCGCGCTTCATTTGGACTTGGGCGGTCGGTGAATATGGTGTGTGGGGGAAGGCTGGGCTGGGCAAGGGCGGCGGCTCGCGTCGGGGGTGGGGGGGGGTGGTTCTGAGCCTGCACCTGGGGCCCAGACACTCAGGGCCACACCGCGGTCAGGGCACGGTGCTGCCACAGGGGCTGGGAGCAAGGCTAAAGGGACTCCCAGAGAGTCTCTGCCCGGGGCCTGTGTCCCCTTCCAGCCTGCCAACACCCAGACACGCAGTGCTCACAAGCCCTGCTTTTGCCCCCTCCAAGCCCACCCCTCTTACCAGCCCCGCTCCCCCAGCCACCAGATCCCTCCCAGACAGACCCACTAACCCCCTTTCTCTCCCCACTCCTCCAGGCCGTGGCCGAGTGGATTGTCTTTGCCCTGTCTGTGCTGGGAAGCCAGTATGTGGGGCATGTCAACGAACAGGCTGACATGTCCACGCTTGAGCAGATGTGGCAGCGTGAGGAGCAGCTGAGACGGGAGATGGCTCAGCTGCTAGACGAGATGGAGCGCAAGGTGGTTGTCGAGGAAGCCACGCTCTCCACTGTGTTCCAGCAGTGGCATATGTGGGCCATTGTTGGAGCCTTTCTCGTGCTCTGCGGGCTCTGCTGGCTGGCCAGGCGAAGGAAGACCAAGTCTGCCAGAAGCAGAAAGGAGCTCAGCTCCAGCAGTGATGAGGAGGGGGAAGAGGACAACAAGGAAAAAGTCCGCAGTGGTGCACGGCGTGCTTTCAGGTCTTCAGCAAAGCGCACCTTTGGGCCCATGCAAGAATTGGCCAACTTGTGCAAGGAGCTAGTAGGAGACCTCCTCTGCGTCAGCCAAGCACTTTGCAGGAATATTGTCATGCCACAGCTGCAGCTAGCCACGGGGACGCGCAGCACCTACAACGGCTGGAGTCTCCAGCAGGATGGCTTATTCTACCGCGTGCATGTGTTCCTGGATCCACCTCCCGGGTTCTCCTTCCTCCTCGACTTGGACCCCACAGGGCAGCGGCCAGCAAGGCAGTCTGACGTCCGTCTGGAACTGAATTGTGTGTGCTCCAGGGAGAGGCTGCTGGGGGACGTGAAGTGCATCCTCCACCATCTCAATGACAACGTGGGGAAGCATCAGGCCTTGCGTCTCCTACGCACCCTCTGCACCGAAGTCTACCTAGACACGGACAAAGTCGCCTCCTGGGTCCAAGTGCTGGTGAAAAAGGCCTGGGTGCTTTTGCCTATGTCGCACCACTGCCAGCTAACAGTGCTGCCCTCCTCCCACTCCTGCAAGTTAGAGCTGATAAGCGCCTCCCAGAGGTCCATCTTCATCGAGATGATTATTGCCATGCAGCAAGCTGAATAGGACTCCTTCTGCTGCAGCATCAACTAGGCAGGGGCTGGCTTCACCATCAGCACGCCGTGAGAGACAACATCACATCATGACCATCAGCTGCGCTTCTTCAGGCTCACGGCGAGACACGCCTGCCAGAACAGCTTCTACCTCCTATGTCGCAGCTCCGCACCATATCCTGGAAGGCGCAGACTGTTCCACCTCTTCCTCAAAGGCAGCTGTGATGCACCTCCTGATGACGACACCCTTGCCAAGATGGCACAGGAGGTTTCCTGCTGCAGCTGGATGACATCCTCTGGTACCCATGCTGCTGCCTAGAGGAGAAATACCGTTGACCCTTCCTCCTAGGAAATAAAAGGGTGATCGAGGACGTTGTCTTACCCTCGGTCTTCTGAACAACCATCCTGCTCAACCTCTCGCAGTGCCTGGTGCTGGAACCAGCTGCCCAAGCCCAGGTGCTGCACAAGTTCCAGGAGCTACAAGACCGGCTCAAAGTGTTGTCAACCTACGGACATCAACAGAGGTCTCCACACAAAGCGCTGTGTTTGTGGGGTTCACAGACGGCAGTGGACATTGACCTCATCCCTCGGGGAAGAAAAGGAGAGAACGTGACAAATGAAACCCCCCAGCAGTAGCAATGTCTTCTTCTGGACGATCCTTCTTGTTCAGCAGGAAATGAAGACAACAGCAGCTACAAAAAAAACGACTTTCCCACTCCGTTCCCCTTGCACTGGTTTGGCCTGGGTGACAATTTCAGGCACTGGGGCAGAGCATCTGCTCAGCCCAGAGACTCTCTGGGGAGAACTAAGTACTCTGCACATGAAGAAGACAGTGGGAATGGATCCTCACGCCTGGGAACAGTTGTGGAGGAATCGTGCATGTGTTCTGGACTGTGGGCAAGCTGGATTAGAGGAATTCAGCAAAAGCGGAGTCTGGGGAATCTCACCCAACCCACACCAAGAAGCCATTGCAAGCGGGCTTACCACAGAGCACCCTGTCACCTCCTGGACAGTGACTGCCCAGCCTGTGTGAGAGAGTCAGTTCCCTGGGGGACCTTCAGCTTTGCAAAGACGACAATAAATTAGCTCTCTTCCTGAATGTCTATGCAATACACTTTATTGGGGAAAGTAGGCATAGGTTGCTACCTGCTCAGCTGCAGCAGAATCAGGGCACCATTTGGAGGTGATATGTACCAAAACAGAATGCTTCCCCTCTCCCCCTCTTCTCTTTCTTTTCCGGTTTTCTAGACTGCTTCCCTTTTCAACAAAGATGTCTTTGTGTATAAATACCTGATGGGAGGGAACAGAGAGACAAGGCAGAAAAACTTTTCTCTGTAGTGCACACTGACAGCAATAGGACCAAATAAAAACCTTGAAATTCCACCTGAACACAAGAAAGCATTTTTTTTTACTCCACGGGTGCATATTCTCTGGCACATGTGGTCCAGAGAGGTTGTAGAGTCTCCATCTCTCACGATATTCAAAAGCCATCTGGACACGATCCAGGGCAACCTTCAGGCGGTGGCCCGGCTTGAGCAGATGGGTTGGACTTCACGACCTCCAGAGGTCCCTGCCGACCTCAGCCATTCTGTGATTCTGATGCCTCGGATTAGTAAGAATCAGGATGGAAAGGAAGGAGAACCTTTGCTGCCCATCCAATACCTCATTGTTTGCCTGCCGCACAATGGCTTCCAGCTCCTCCTGTTTGTTGCGCATGCTGCGTGCATTGGTGTAGATGCACTTGAGTCACATCATTGCCCTCACCCTCAACCCTGGGACTGCTCCCCCAGGCTCATCTCCATTGAGCCTCATTTCCCCCTCATCCCCCTTCATACCTAGTTTAAAGCCCTCCCAAGGACCCTTGCCAGCTCCTGGACTAGAGTCCTTTTCCCTCTTTGGGACACGTGGGACCCACCGGCAGCCATCAGGCCAGGTGCCCATGCCTGTCAGTGTTCAAGAAGCCTTTGGAGACTGCCCTCATTCATATGCCTTCTCTCTTCATTAGCCCTGAAGTGGTCGGGCAGTTGGACTGGGTGATCGTTGTGGGTCCGTTCCAACGGAACTATTCTGTCACGCTCAAACGAGTGCCCACCATCCTGTCTAGGCAACTGGTATGGGAGCTTCAAGGGCCCTAACACTGCTGGTCGCTAACAGTCTTTACGGCTTGCCTTTTGTACGACTAGGGGTGGACGCACAGCCAAAAGGTGCATTTTCTTGGTTAGCAGGCCATGTAGGACTCAGCCCTGCCTCGGCAGAAGTCACCCAAGAGGAGAAGAGGGAAGGAGCAGGCTTGTGAGTCTCCGTTTTTATTTTTCAGAGCAGTTTGGAGGGGGTTCGGAGCCCCTGGGAGCTCACTGCTCTTGGGTTAGTAGGTTTGGTGTGCCGGGGCCTTGGTGTCCAAGGCAGCCGTGCGTCAGCTGGGCGGTGGGGCGTCTGTGACACGGCTCTGACGCCTGTCACATGTCAGAGGACATGTCACAATGGAGAGCTGTCCTCAAGGGAGCGAGCGCCAGGCAGCGCGCTTCATTTGGACTTGGGCGGTCGGTGAATATGGTGTGTGGGGGAAGGCTGGGCTGGGCAAGGGCGGCGGCTCGCGTCGGGGGTGGGGGGGGGTGGTTCTGAGCCTGCACCTGGGGCCCAGACACTCAGGGCCACATCGCGGGCAGGGCACGGTGCTGCCACAGGGGCTGGGAGCAAGGCTAAAGGGACTCCCAGAGAGTCTCTGCCCGGGGCCTGTGTCCCCTTCCAGCCTGCCAACACCCAGACACGCAGTGCTCACAAGCCCTGCTTTTGCCCCCTCCAAGCCCACCCCTCTTACCAGCCCCGCTCCCCCAGCCACCAGATCCCTCCCAGACAGACCCACTAACCCCCTTTCTCTCCCCACTCCTCCAGGCCGTGGCCGAGTGGATTGTCTTTGCCCTGTCTGTGCTGGGAAGCCAGTATGTGGGGCATGTCAACGAACAGGCTGACATGTCCACGCTTGAGCAGATGTGGCAGCGTGAGGAGCAGCTGAGACGGGAGATGGCTCAGCTGCTAGACGAGATGGAGCGCAAGGTGGTTGTCGAGGAAGCCACTCTCTCCACTGTGTTCCAGCAGTGGCATATGTGGGCCATTGCTGGAGCCTTTCTCGTGCTCTGCGGGCTCTGCTGGCTGGCCAGGCGAAGGAAGACCAAGTCTGCCAGAAGCAGAAAGGAGCTCAGCTCCAGCAGTGATGAGGAGGGGGAAGAGGACAACAAGGAAAAAGCCCGCAGTGGTGCACGGCGTGCTTTCAGGTCTTCAGCAAAGCGCACCTTTGGGCCCATGCAAGAATTGGCCAACTTGTGCAAGGAGCTAGTAGGAGACCTCCTCTGCGTCAGCCAAGCACTTTGCAGGAATATTGACATGCCACAGCTGCAGCTAGCCACGGGGACGCGCAGCACCTACAACGGCTGGAGTCTCCAGCAGGATGGCTTATTCTACCGCGTGCATGTGTTCCTGGATCCACCTCCCGGGTTCTCCTTCCTCCTCGACTTGGACCCCACAGGGCAGCGGCCAGCAAGGCAGTCTGACGTCCGTCTGGAACTGAATTGTGTGTGCTCCAGGGAGAGGCTGCTGGGGGACGTGAAGTGCATCCTCCACCATCTCAATGACAACGTGGGGAAGCATCAGGCCTTGCGTCTCCTACGCACCCTCTGCACCGAAGTCTACCTAGACACGGACAAAGTCGCCTCCTGGGTCCAAGTGCTGGTGAAAAAGGCCTGGGTGCTTTTGCCTATGTCGCACCACTGCCAGCTAACAGTGCTGCCCTCCTCCCACTCCTGCAAGTTAGAGCTGATAAGCGCCTCCCAGAGGTCCATCTTCATCGAGATGATTATTGCCATGCAGCAAGCTGAATAGGACTCCTTCTGCTGCAGCATCAACTAGGCAGGGGCTGGCTTCACCATCAGCACGCCGTGAGAGACAACATCACATCATGACCATCAGCTGCGCTTCTTCAGGCTCACGGCGAGACACGCCTGCCAGAACAGCTTCTACCTCCTATGTCGCAGCTCCGCACCATATCCTGGAAGGCGCAGACTGTTCCACCTCTTCCTCAAAGGCAGCTGTGATGCACCTCCTGATGACGACACCCTTGCCAAGATGGCACAGGAGGTTTCCTGCTGCAGCTGGATGACATCCTCTGGTACCCATGCTGCTGCCTAGAGGAGAAATACCGTTGACCCTTCCTCCTAGGAAATAAAAGGGTGACCGAGGACGTTGTCTTACCCTCGGTCTTCTGAACAACCATCCTGCTCAACCTCTCGCAGTGCCTGGTGCTGGAACCAGCTGCCCAAGCCCAGGTGCTGCACAAGTTCCAGGAGCTACAAGACCGGCTCAAAGTGTTGTCAACCTACGGACATCAACAGAGGTCTCCACACAAAGCGCTGTGTTTGTGGGGTTCACAGACGGCAGTGGACATTGACCTCATCCCTCGGGGAAGAAAAGGAGAGAACGTGACAAATGAAACCCCCCAGCAGTAGCAATGTCTTCTTCTGGACGATCCTTCTTGTTCAGCAGGAAATGAAGACAACAGCAGCTACAAAAAAAACGACTTTCCCACTCCGTTCCCCTTGCACTGGTTTGGCCTGGGTGACAATTTCAGGCACTGGGGCAGAGCATCTGCTCAGCCCAGAGACTCTCTGGGGAGAACTAAGTACTCTGCACATGAAGAAGACAGTGGGAATGGATCCTCACGCCTGGGAACAGTTGTGGAGGAATCGTGCATGTGTTCTGGACTGTGGGCAAGCTGGATTAGAGGAATTCAGCAAAAGCGGAGTCTGGGGAATCTCACCCAACCCACACCAAGAAGCCATTGCAAGCGGGCTTACCACAGAGCACCCTGTCACCTCCTGGACAGTGACTGCCCAGCCTGTGTGAGAGAGTCAGTTCCCTGGGGGACCTTCAGCTTTGCAAAGACGACAATAAATTAGCTCTCTTCCTGAATGTCTATGCAATACACTTTATTGGGGAAAGTAGGCATAGGTTGCTACCTGCTCAGCTGCAGCAGAATCAGGGCACCATTTGGAGGTGATATGTACCAAAACAGAATGCTTCCCCTCTCCCCCTCTTCTCTTTCTTTTCCGGTTTTCTAGACTGCTTCCCTTTTCAACAAAGATGTCTTTGTGTATAAATACCTGATGGGAGGGAACAGAGAGACAAGGCAGAAAAACTTTTCTCTGTAGTGCACACTGACAGCAATAGGACCAAATAAAAACCTTGAAATTCCACCTGAACACAAGAAAGCATTTTTTTTTACTCCACGGGTGCATATTCTCTGGCACATGTGGTCCAGAGAGGTTGTAGAGTCTCCATCTCTCACGATATTCAAAAGCCATCTGGACAGGATCCAGGGCAACCTTCAGGCGGTGGCCCGGCTTGAGCAGATGGGTTGGACTTCACGACCTCCAGAGGTCCCTGCCGACCTCAGCCATTCTGTGATTCTGATGCCTTGGATTAGTAAGAATCAGGATGGAAAGAAAGGAGAACCTTTGCTGTCCATCCGATACCTCAGACCAGACCCAAAGCCCCTGCTACTCAATGATGTGGTGGTTTCATTTTGACGGGCAGCTCAACTCCACCCCCACCTCTCTCTCATTTCCCCTCCTCAAAGGAAGAGGGTGATAAAATATGATGGAAAAGCGCTCAAAGGTTGAGGTAAGGACAGGGAGATCAGCCACCTGTTACAGTCACAGGGAAAACAGACTCAATGCAGGGAGATAATAATGTAAGTTTTTACCTATTACTAACACACTAGAGCACTGAGAAACCAAAAGCAAACTAAAGATACGTTTCCCAACCCCCATCCACCTTCTTCTACCTCCTCCTCTTGTTTTGGCACAGGGAAATGGGGAAAAAATATTTTTCTTTTTATAATAGCAACAATAAAATTAAAAAATAAAAATAAAAAAAATTGCAAGAGTCACTTATGAGAGTTGGCAGCATTGAATACAATGGTGTTTTTCTAATCATCACAACTAAATTTGGAATTATATGCATAAAATCAGAACAAAATCTGGCAGAAATATTTCTATCAGCCTTAATTCATAATCGTCTGTTTAAATGCAATTTACAAGCCAAAACTAACTTGGCATAGACTCTATAAACCAGAACAAGGAAGAAACTTGTAGTCTACTATGAATATTATTTAGGAGTGAAAGCTGCCCTGAATCTCTGTGAGAATAATTCTGTTGGAGAAAATAAAACATTTATTATTTTATTTTCCTTGTGTCTTGTCTCTGTAGTGATTATTTAGTAATCTATAGAAATGGAGTTTTAAAGACAGCATCATTTACACGTAAAAAATGAATAAGAAATGGGGCCTAATTATGCTTCTTTTCCTCATATAAATATAATCACAGTATAAAATAATTATCATAAGCCATAACTTCTGAGAAAGTGGAAGAGAGACACACTCTGATTATTTGTCAGTAAGATTATGATTTTTCTCTTACAGTACTTAACACTGATGCTTTATTATAGCACACCGCTAAGAAGCTTCCTTTTCAGAGCTTTCAGTTTGTTTTGAGCTGGGGTCTACTTGAGACCCCCCCCAAAAAAAAACATATTACAGTATCTGAAACATGTATCTATTTGCTTAGGAAAGTAGTTATGTTACTACTAAGAAGTAGTAATAATTGTCTGGGGAAAAAAAAATGCTAAAGAATTTGGTATTATCCACATCTGTCTCTTGCATATACACAGCAGCAGTGGAATGAAGTACTTAATGGAAGTTAGCTTGTGAGCAGCCTTCTCAAGTCACATTTTTTTTTACTTTAAGTCAGAAGGTCTCACTCTGCAGAAGAATATTTCAAAGAATTTTGCAGAGTCATCTCTCTTAAAACAGCTCTTCTTTTTAATCACTGTTTCATTCCATGCAACTGAGGAATCATTCTGCAGGCTCTTTGAAAGAGCCATCTGCATTTCCCATATTTATGCAATAGTAAAGTACACTACCGTTCATAGATATACACTACTTGCACACATATACAGACACGCACTGCCCAGTTTGGTGACACAAGCATTCAATATAAAGTACCAGACATCGAAGTCCTTGAAAACATTTTCTATAAACTTGTCTCCTCAGGAATCTTATGTGGTTCAGGAATTGCTTATTTGTGAAGGGTCGGCACTGAGGTTTTGGTGTAGGACACTGCTGAATTACACCCAGTCACTTATCACTGCTGTGATAAGTGGTTCTTCAGTATCTCTAAGGAACTTATTAAAAAAAAAAAAAAAAGCAATAAATGTGACATTTGCATAAGACGATACTGACACTCATTCTAGCTTATTCTGAAAAACTGGTTCTTCTTCCATTTGCTAAATGTTTTTGATCTCATTTAGTATGAGAATAGGCATTTTTAGGTTTTGTACTAGAAAAAACGACCTTTTCTCTAGTATGCAGGAGGGAATTATATATTGGAGATTAAAATATTTTAAAGATTCATTTCAACTTAGTAAATATATAAAGCAAATATATATATATATATATGTAAATGCAAAACAATTACAAACGTATAAAGCAAACCAGGTGGTTTTCTTGTAAAATAGTGAATACATTGTATACTACCAGACTCCTAGAGTGATATTTCCTCTGTGTTTTAATAGAGTGACTGAGAAAAATATAGAAACATTAACCTGAAAATTATTATTTAGAACTATACTGTCAGTACATGAGACTCTTCCAACAGTGACAGACTAGTTAGAGACTGTCAACAAACAATTATGAACCAACAGCCACCATTAGTGGGACCACTGCTAGCAGTGCTGTGCCGTCTCTGTTGCCTGCAGATGAAGGATGTGAAGGCAGTTCAAAGGAAGGCCAAAATAATGAACTAGGGGATAGGAAAAATAAGCTGCATGACAGGAGATCTAAAGAGGTCAACTTATTTTGTAAGTGCTTGATCATGAATACATGAAATAGCTACTTGATAGTTGGCCTTTGAACCTTACTGACAATGACATAACGAGATCCATAACTAGAAATGTAAATTAAAGAACTCAACTTCAAAGTAGGTAAACTTCACAAAAGATGGAATTTCAGAGAAATGACAGTGATTAAATACTCCAACAATTTAGCTTTACTAACACCTTGAGCCTGTAAAGTGCGATTAGATATATTTCTCCAAAACAAAATTAATTTCTCTTTTGGAAGAAATTCCTTGGCTTGTGATCATGCCATGAAGGGGAGGTTAAGGCTGGAGAATTTTTCTGGGTTCAAACTTCTTGAGCTGAATTAATATCACTCATGTCTTTTATTTCTTAGCCCCAGGGTGACCAAGACTATATGCACAGTCCCCATGTGCTCTGTACTTCTATATTAAGGTAAGGATTACAGCATGAAGTTGTGTACCCAGGGAGGTTCAGAGTGGATATTAGAAAATAAGTTCTTCACTGAAAAGGTGGTCAGGCACTGAAACAGGCTCCCCAGGGAAGTGGTCACGGCACCAAGTCTCTGGAGTTCAAGAACTGTTTGAACAACACTATCTGATTTTGGGGTGGCCCTGTGTGGAGCCAGGAATTAGACTCAATGATTCTTGTGGGTCCCTTCCAACTCAGAAGATTCTATGATTACAAATTTCATGTTTTGGGATTTGTCAAAATGCCTGTAAAGAACTGAAAATAACAGTTTTTCCTCAACATGAAATTTGGTGCCAGTGGGACAAGGGTTCAACCTTCTTCAGAAGCAACAGAGTTCAGCTATGGGGAAGGGTAAGACATTGACAAGGATAAGCCTCCAAGCCTCCCAAATAGTATGCCTTATTCCAATTCTAATGAACATAAATATATAAATAATCATTGGATTTGGAGTATGAAATTTCCTCTCAAGTGAAAATGGCAGAACCCGTCAGTTTTCAACATTTCTGACTTTCTAAAATGAGTGATTCTTCTCTATCCATGTCTCTCCATTCTACCAGTCACAGTAGAAAACTCAGACTTCGATTGCACTTAACAGTGTATTGGCTTTACATGGCAAGGGTTTGGTAGCTGGGGGGCTGCAGGGGTGGCCTCTGTGAAAAGACTCCAGGAGCTGCCCCATGTTACATAAACACCAGTTTCAGCCGGCTCCAAAGGGACCTGCCGCGGCCCAAAGCCAAGCCAGTGAGTGACGCTAGTTGGGCCTCTGGGAGAGCAGATTGAAGAAAGGGGAAAAACTGCTGCGGCACAACAGCTGGGAGAGAGGATTGAGAAAATGTGAGAAAACCAGCCCTGTAGGCCCCAAGGTTAGTGCAGAAGGAGGGCAGGAGGTGCTCCAGGCAGGCAGCAGCAGTTCCCCTGCAGCCTGTGGGGAGGCCCCTGGTGGAGCAGGCTGTCCCCCTGCAGCCCACGGGTCCCACACGGAGCAGATCTCCACGCTGCAGCCCGTGGAGGAGCCCCCGGTGGAGCAGGTGGATGTGGCCTGGAGGAGGCTGCGGCCCATGGAGAGCCCCCGCAGGAGCAGGCCCTGGGCCGCGGGAGAAGGGGGTAAATGTGGGTATGGTGAAGGTGTCTCTAGTTTGCTTTTAGTTTCTCACTGTTCTAGTCTGCTAGTGATAGGCAAAAATTTATATTAATCTCCCTGTGCTGAGTCTGTTTTGTCTATGACAATAATTGGTGAGTGGTTGCCCTGTCTTTATCTCAGCCCATGAGGCTTCTTTTTTCAATCACATTTTCTCCCCCTTCTTTGAGGAGGGGGTGGGGTGAGAGAGCAGTTTTGGTGGAATTCAGCTGCTGAGTTTGGTAAAACCACCACAACTGTTACTTCTGGTAAACTTTTGTTCTCTGAATTCTGAAGTATTTCAGTAGTCTTTGCCTGATGATCTCTAAAATAAACAAAATAAAACAAAATATTCATATATACTACTGATCTTTGACCTTGTTAATTAATTTGAATTAATTTAAAATTTAAAAAATAATAAAATTAATTAAATATTCACTTGTGTTCAAGTGTTCACTTGGCAAGTGTTCTTGTAAACAAGAGGTGGTATTTGTATATGTACATGTATATACATGCTTTTATATCTATACATACATATGTGACTAAAGTGCCTAAGTAGAGCAATTTCATGAACATAACCTTTTTTCCTACTAACATTTGATCAGGTTTCTGTATGTACTATTACTAACTCAACTCTTATTGATTTTATGTTCATATTACATTAGCACTTAGAAACTCAGAATTCAAACCAAGAAAAAAAACATTTCTCATTTTATGTTTCAGCCCAAATGACTTTATTATTTCAAAGATGAATACTGAGTGATTTTAATATTTTGTCCATGTTAAAATATATATATATACTATTTTAACCATGTGTGAATACTTTTATGTATACCATTTTATGTACTACTTTTATGTACACTATTAGTATACTATACTATTATGTATACTATTTTATGTACAAATCTATCATTCCAGCACCCAGACTTTAAAGAAAGGACTTAAGATGGGACACAGAAAGGACATTTATTCTAGAGATATTTTTTTTCTGTGAAAAAGGACCATATTTCAAAATTTAACGCAAACAAAATGCTTCCACAAATATGCAGTTGATTAGCTAAACTGAGATGCAAGTTTCCTGAGAAACTCAGGGAAGTGCCCTCCTTGCAGAGTCCTCTCATGTTCTAAGTCCCAATTCCAGAGCAAAGAGTCTAGAAACCAAGAGGAATAAGGTATGCTGAGTAGTTACTTGATGGTCCCAGAGTCCTTTTTGTGAAGGTGAGGGCTGTGTGGCTAGAGCCAGGGTTGCTCAGTCAGAGAGGCTCTGTTCAAATGGTGTTGCCTAAGGTGGTCTCTGAAGTCATGTGTGACAGGTTGTCCAAGCACTGGGTCACCAGAGCTCCCATACCACCCACCTCTGGGAAGATCTCAGGCAGAAAGGACTCAGTGTCTCCAGAATGCAGTGTTTCCCTTGGGAAATGAGGCACCCAAGGATTTCAGAGCATCCAATATGGGCCTGTCCCAGAGCTGTAGAACTACCATGCAGCCCATCATAATCACAGGAGAGATTTTGTCAGCCTTCCCCTAGCTTCACTGATATTTCCTTAAAGATAGAAGGCTACAAATGAAACATTTAGGGTTACAGTTGTTTATTATATATATTTTTTAAAGTGACTACTTTTATTAACAAATCAGAGAGCTGTACTGTGGATAAAAGGAGTGCTATAGAAGGATAAGCACTCTGAAAAATTAGATTTTTTGTCAAGTTAGAGTCAACTTTCAAAATTAATGGAAGCCTTTGAATCTCTCAGTTCCTCATCAATCAAATTTGAATAATATCATGCCAGCACCTCCCAAGGGTGCTGTGAAGATTTATTAGTTAATGTTTATGAAGCACTTAGAAACCATAGTGATGATTCCTTGACAGACATAGGGAAGTCTGTCAAGACTGTCAAGAATGCAATCACTGTTTTCAAAGCAGGTTTCCAACAACATACAGTAAAAAGACAAGGCACAAACTGAACAGTGAAGAATGAATCATAGAATGGTTTGGGTTGGAAGGGACCTCAAAGACCACCTAGTTCCAACCTCCCTGCCATGGGCATGGACACCTTCCACCAGACCAGGTTGCTCACAGCCCCATCCAACCTGGCCTTGAGCACTTCCAGGGCTGGGTCAGCCACAGCTTCTTTGGGCAAACTGTTCCTCTGCCTCACCATCCTCATAGTGAAGAATTTCTTCCTAATATCTAATCTAAAGCTACTCTCTTTTAGCTTAACACCATTTCCTCTTGCACTATCACTATATTCCCTGAAAAGAGTCAGCATCTTTCCTGTAGCACCATCTAAACACTAGAAGGCCACTATACAGTCTCCCCAGAGCCTTATCTTTTCTAGGCTAACTAACCCGAACTTTCTCAGCCTTTCTTCACACGAGAGGTGCTCCAGCCCTGTGATAATCTTTCTGGCCCTCCATTCTAACAGGTCCACATCGTTCTTAGGCTGCAGAGCTGAATACAGTACTCCAAGTTGGGTCTCACAAGTGGAGAGTAGAAGGGGAGAATCACCTCCTTCAAGGAAATTGTTTTTGATCAAATCCCACTCATGAATGTACTTAACATGACATCCTAATGCCTTTTTTTTTGTTTTAATAAATTGAAATTAAACTGGGAAAAAGGAAACTGAAATAAGTTCACCCACACAGAAATTCTGGTATTTTTTAAATTCCATGCGCTGAGTGTGCAACCTTCCCAAAGCTCTTCTAATGCTGAATCTTTGTACAGTGTCTCAGAATCTCTCTCACATACTTGGAGGTGTTTTTGCAATTTTTCATGTATTTAATCTGCATGTACATCAAAACACATGCAGTGGGATGTTTTAATCTTTATATTTACCTGAATGAGGATCTAGCTGCAGTAAATGTTCATTCATCAGGTAGTTTTGCTAGCAAAAACCGTAGTTCTGGCAACCTGTTCCAGGAAATATGACCAACCACAAAAAGCTAAAATTGAAAGAAAAGCACCTACAGAAAATGTGAGTATATGTATAGGTCTTCAGGTTGTGGGTTTTTGCTTGGGTTCAATTGTTTTGTTTTATTTTCTAAACTGCAGTGTGAGGTTTTACTGACTTCTCTGTCTAAAATCGGTCATCTCAATTTGAACTGGTTAAGCGTGTCATCAGTAAAATTTTGAACTAATCAGTCTCAAGTCAAACTCAGTCATGGGATACATTAATTTTGTTAACAAAAAATAGAATTAAGGTGTGATCATAAATTGCAAATGCAGTGCTCACAATTCACTGTTTCAGCCATTGACTTGCTCTTTCTTAACAGGACATCAACTAAGTGCTTCTTTTGGTGAAAACAGCTGAATTTGATATGTGTGCAGAAACCCAGTGAGAGGCATTGTATTCTTACACTCACAGACAAGCCAGCTCAGCTCGTCTGACTCTTTTCACAAAGGAAAAGATGAGTAATCATCTGGTCAACAGCATCTTGTCTTGTGAACAAGAGAGGCTCCTGGTTTGTGCTTCCTGCTGAGCTTTGAACTTAGCAGTAAGTCCTACCTAACTTCTTTCCTTCAGCTGCATGCCAGGCCAGAAGCCCATGCTTCTCAGGGAGGCAAAAAGTCATTAACCAGCTACTGTCACTGTGATACTCCAAACTGCAGGTATATAATGCCTAATAAGAGCAGTGTAGCTATGCCAGCCAACATTAAATCAGTGCGATACTGAGATGACATTATGTTTGTTTCTTCACTACTTGATACTGAGGTACACAAGGTACTGGTGAGCTAATACACAGAAGGCTATGATTTTTTTTGTTATTGTTATTTTTTATCTGATTGAAAACTCTTCATAGGAAACTGTTTCAGAGCCAGCATAAGAAGTTAAATAAAAAATGCTTTTCATCTTTGGAGTAACACTCAGATTGACTTTATTTATCATTTAAAAAAAAAAAAAAAAGAGGCAGAATATGACTTTTTATTTTAATATCTGAATAATGTAGTAATGACATTGAAACACAGACGAATAGAAAGATACAGAAAAGCAACTGCCCCAATTGCTCAATTGCTCCTTCATGCCCTAATTAGACATGAGACACTGAATAAGTTATCTTGTCATATCAGTCGAATTAGAAAAGACACAAATAAAGCAGTTTTTCTCAGCGTTTTAAAGGCACAGCAATCAGCAATGCTTCGCTGATTTGCAATCCCATATTAGCACCAGGCAGCTGTGTGACAGAATATATCTTGCAGGTTCCTGCCTGCTCCCAAAGGCATGCTCAGGTTGACACTTTCAAAATATTTTGCTTAGATATCCCTGGGTTTACTTCAAACTTACTATTAAACACCTTTTCCCCAAACTTAAGCTTGAGCAGAGAGATATTCATTACAATTTACATGGACTAATCCAAACACCTTTTTTCAGAATTGGTTTCAGCACCTTTTACCCAAGACCGTATTTGACAGCCATGCAGTTTAAAACCACAAGTTGAGTACAACATAAGTTTAAAGGAGCTAAGATACTAATGATTTGTGCCAAGTTCCTAAATTAGTATATTCTATTATTCTTGATTCATGAATATAAAAATCATTGTTATTTTAATAGCATGCTTTCTAGAGGTAGGTGACAAAGATATCTATGGACACTATTTTCATTGTTCAGTAGGCCTGAGAGGTTTTTATTTCTTAACCAGTATTAAAACATTCACCTGATTAAAATCAAGCTCCCTAGGAGGAGAGGAGAGGAGAGGGGAGGGGAGGGGAGGGGAGGGGAGGGGAAGAGGAAAAAAAGAGTTAATTAGCTTAATATCAGTGAAGTTTTCATTTGTACAAGTCAAAATCTGTATGTTTTGTTTCAGCAAAATTTTATACCTCACAGACAGGCTTTTAAGCTGTATACAAATACCACGTTTCTAGTCAACTTGGAGCAAAATGGATAACTGTAATGAAAAGAAGATGACCTAAAAGTCAGAAAGTGACCAGTGATAGGACCCGCAGGAATGGTGTCAAACTGTGGCAGGAGAGGTTCAGGCTAGACATCAGGAAGAGGTTCTTCACTGAGAGGGTTGTCACGCACTGGAACAGTCTCCCCAGGGAAGTAGTCACTGCACCAAGCCTGTCGGAGTTGAAGAAGCATTTGGACTATACACTTAGTCACATGGTCTGAATTTTTGGGTTGACGTGTGTGGTGCCGGGAGTTGGACTCGATGATCCTTGTGGGTCCCTTCCAACTCAGGATATTCTATGATTCTATGATAAAATATTCATAAATTTGATCCCAGTGTGATGTCCTTGTACCTAAATGGCAAAACTTACTTTGTCAAGAATATTTTTGTCATACACTTCAAAACAAAGTGAAACTTTTCAACATCTAGTTGGATGAGTAGAAAAGAGATTGATACCAACCCACACAAGACATTCACATCCTATTGAAGACCCCTGTGCAGTGAATAGAAAGAGTCAGAGTGCTTCGCAGAGGACATGAAAAGATGCTGCTTGAAATCATTAAGAAGAACTCAGTCTCTCTCCATTGACCACAGAGCTAGTAGCCTCCTGCTTCAGCTGTGGAACGTGTCCAGAGAAGGGCTACAAAGCTGGTGAAGGGTCTGGAGCACAAGTCCTATGAGAAGCAGCTGAGGGAACTGGGGTTGTTTAGTCTGGAGAAGAGAAGGCTCAGGGGAGACCTTATTGCTCTCTACAGCTGCCTGAAAGGAAGGTGTGGGGAGCTGGGGATCAGCCTCTTCTCACAGAAAACTAGTGATAGGACTAGAGGGAATGGCCTCAAGTTGCGCCAGGGGATGTTTAGGTTGGAAATTAGGAGGCATTTCCTCTCAGAAGGAGCAGTCAGGCACTGGGACGGGTTGCCTGGGGAGGTGGTGGAGTCACTGTCCCTGGGGGTGTTCAAGGAAGGGTTGGACCTGGTGCTTAGGGACATGGTTTAGTGGGTGATACTGGTGGTAGGGGAACAGTTGGACCAGATGATCTTGGAGGTCTTTTCCAACCCTAATGATTCTATGATTCTATTCTATATCTAAAACTTAACACTGTACCAATGAAAAAGGTTAAACAGTTATCAGCTGAAACAAAGCTAAACACGTCATTGTGCACCAAAATTTCATTTTTTTCACTTCTGAAAGTTATTTTTCTTTCTTTTTTGACCTGTATTGATACAAGTTTTTTTTTTTCCTGTTTATTTCAATTTATTGGTCAGTCCATCAAAGCAAACCCAATTGTTTTCACAGCTCTATCAACATAATTTCCCTAACAACTCTAAGAAAATACAGTAGCAGTTGTGTATTGCAGAGTAATTAAACAAAGGCTCCCATAAGACTTCCCTGGCATTACATTCTTTAATTTACCTTGGAAGAATACATTTAGGTTAAAAGAAAGATATATCGTGACCTTATTTATATTGACAGAGTTGCTATATTACTGTAAACTGTGTGTGCTTGATTGAATGTAGACATTTTAATACAGAGGCAGTCTCCAGCCAAAAAATAGCAGAGGTATACTGTACACAAACCTTCCCAACAGAATATGCCAGCCTTTTGCCTCAGCATAACATTTGCTGGGATTTACTGATCTGTAGTTTGGCTTTGTAAATGACACCAAGGAATCTATAGGAAATTAAACCAAGAGTCAGCAAAACCCACTGTAGATAGATGGAAATACTCTGCTTTTCCAAGCAATAGAATGGGGGGGGGGGGGGGGAGGAGGTTTCTGTAAGGGATTGAATATCCACCTTCTTAGAAAGGTTTAAATATAATTCTGTAATGCTCCATCCAGCTCATTGTTGCTTCAGGGCAGCAATCCGCAATATACATGTTACCTGTATATTAGAATTTCCATTATTGTTACAGAATTATTATTATTAATCGGATTTATGTGTAAAATTATCTATCACCAAAACATGATCATAAACAAAAAGAATGGAAGAATTGAATGACTTGTGTTTCTTTGGTTTTATGCTGTTTTTGCTTTTTCCCATTGACTAAAACATGAAGGGAAAGCCTGTCCTACAGGATGTCAGCTGTAGGACACATATTAACAGTGTTTAAATAATGAGTCTTCCTTCTATAGGTTCCTCATTCCAGCTTTCCTCTGTACAGAGTTTCGATGTATCCCAGTTAAGACAGAAGATTCCTCTTAAGCATCCATTCATTTAACCCCCTTATTTATTTATTTATTTTTAACTCCTTCACTGACATAGGAAAACCAGCAAGCTTTTATTCCATATATCTCAAAGGTGAGTTTATTTTTCATTCCATTTTCTCTAGATACTATTAAATTGTGTTGTAAAAACTGTCTCTGTGTTTACTTTCCCATCATAATTCATCAGCACTTACACAAAAATAATTATGTCGTTAGAAGCTGAGTTTGGCAATTCTGGCATTTTATTCTGTGTTGATTGATGTATTTTAAAGTGTGAGTGATGTTCACGTGTGGTCATTAACAAAATAGTTGACTCAAAAGAAAAATAAGAGGTGCAGGTATAAACATCAAGTAAAATGGACATCTAAACATGGGCGTTTTAGTTCTTCATCCAAGAACCGAAGGGAATAAATAGAACATTCAATGTCTCCCCAAAACAGAAAAGGCAACGTACAACCCATTCTTCCCTCTGCTTTGCAAAAACAAATATTCCTTGTCTGTACTGTTCATTAAAGGGCATCTCCACTGATCCTTTTAAGCCTCAACTCTCCAATAGAGTAAGCCTGCAAGAGCAGCTTTATATAGGTTGGGAGAGCATCCTCCACAGAACAGAAGAGCTTGTAGGTCCAAGGATGCCCAGGGTGTTTGTGCACATTAAGCTTGTCCCACAGGCAGTCTGCAGGCTGTGTACCAAAGCAGCCATGCAGACAGAAAGATTGCAGGAGGCAAATCATGCTGTGTTTACATCTGCCCTGGGATGTTGCTCTTTCAGAGGCATAAAGACACAGCCATTGAGTCCTTTCCCCGTAAATGAAACATTTTCTTACAATGAACAGATTGGATGTTAAAGTACCATTTACTAAAGGCAAAGTCATACTGATATCAATTATAACATTAAAGGAACTTTTTCTGAGAAAAAGCATACTTAGAGGATATTTATCATCTAACTACTTCAAGATGCTGTGAAATTTTCTGAGAAATTTTCTGAAATTTTTTCAACTTCCCTGATTGAAATTTCCCTTAGTATTTACATATTTAAGCCCTAGTCACCATACGTTCATCTGGGATGACTGTTACACAAAAAAATGTTGAGACTGCTCAATCCACAGCAGTGGAGTATACCAATCTTCAATAGATATACATTTGTCACATATACTCCTGTATCATCCAGAGTCAGTAAGGGAGGCTTGTTCCTTTGAATCTGAATAGTGCTTTTATAAATAGTTCCTCCGTGAACTTGCTGGACATAGTTTAAAAAAAAATAGTTAATTTCAGAAATTTCAAAATAATAAACTGTTTCAAATTTTTTCTTCAGCTGAACTACCAGTGGAACCCAGTTTGCAAGTAGACATGGGTACATGGGTATTAAAATTATTAAAATAATTTTTAACTAGCAAATAAAGCAAGCCTAGGTAATAAAAAACTAATTATACAGTAACAAGCACAGCATGAAAAATGCAATCCCACCAGAAACTACCTCACAGCTCCAGAACCTTCTATTCTGTGAAACACAAGCAAGCACAGACAACTTGGGGGGGGAGGGGAGGAGGAAGGGGTGTCAAGTTAGCATTTACTTAGTCAGATGAAACACAGATATGAACAGAAAACAAAGAGAAGAGAGGAAAAAGAGCTGCAGAGTCACTCAAGAGTCACTTCTGCAATATGCAACAAGAAGGGTCCATCCTGCAATGGACAGTAGTAAATGGGACAGAGATTGTAGTGTCACTGTTGTCCTAACTCTTCCTAGGAATTTTTGCAGTCATTCTTTCTACTCTTTATAGCAGAATAAGGAAAGGAAAAAAAAAAAAGAATTTTCAGGTTGCTTTACAAGGAAATTAATAGGGTTTATTTTTATTCTCTAAAAGAACAATTAAGGACAATAGGAAGACTTCTCCTGACTCCATGTCCTGGTTTCAGGCTGGAATAGATTTAATTTTCTTCCTAGTAGCTGATATGGTGCTGTATTTTGGTTTTAGGGTGAGAATAATTCTGATAATACACATATTTTCATTGTTGCTGGGCGGTGCTTACACAGAGCCTAGGACTTTCAGCTACTCGTGCAGCCTGGCTAGCAGGGAGGCTGGGGATGCACCAGGAGCTGGGAGAGGACAGAAAGAGGACAGCTGGTCCAGACTGACCAAACGGATGCCCCATAGCATATGGCATCGTGCTGAACCATAAGGGCTGGGGAGGTTGGCTGGGGAGGGCAACAGCCACTGCTTGGAGTCTGACTGGATGTCAGTCAGCAGGTGGAGAACAATTGCATTGTTCATCACTTCCTTTGTATATTTCTTTATCATAATTATTATTTCCCTTCCTTTTCTCTCCTATTAAACTATCTTTATATCATCCCCTTAATTCCGCCCCTCCCCCACCCCAATGTGTTTTTTTTTTCCTGATTCTCTCCCCCGTTCCACTATGAGGGGAAGTAAGCAAACGACTGTGTGGTGTTCAGCTGCTGGACAGGTTAAACCACAACACTGCAGTTTATGCTAAATCAGGACTCTAGTTTTGGAGCATATAAATGGGGAAAAAAAATGAAACTATAGTGTAACTATATGAAACTATACTGTAAGAATAAGCATATTGTTCCCAAAGTATTTGTTTTGCTTGTGTTGTCTTTTTTTTTTTTTTGAGGAAATAGATTTAAAAAGTAGTTACACATATCTCAGAATAATTTATAAGCTCTTTAAACAGCTTGAGAAATAAGAAGATAGAAGATCAGGAGCAATAATCATTTTTCCCAATTAAATAAAACAGCTGCATATCAGAAGAAATTTCTTTTTTTCATGCTAAGGTTTGGAACAGCTATTGTGACACTGAGACAGAATTGTTGAATGTAGGTTAAGGTAGAGAATACATTCATCCTATCTCACTTGAGGCAGATGCACAGATAAGAAATGATGGGTATTCACTGGTCAGCTCACATAGTGCTGATTGGTGCCTCTATGTGCGCTAGCCATCCACAGGAAACTCACCAAAAAGCAGCAGAATACTCATCCACTTGCGCTGAGCATCACTGACCTCCAGGTAGCTTGGTGAGGCATTTAGCAACAGCGTACAATTTTTTGTACAGCTTTACAGGGGAAAACATCTCGGCGTTGTTCTAGCTCAGAGCCCACGCGCCTTAAAGGAAAGCAACTGTGAGTTGCCCTTGTTTCTTCCTATGCTCTTCTGCTTTGAAAATGTTTTTTGTCTTTTAACCAAGAGATTAACTTGTGTATCAGTGTGGTTTTGTTCTTACAGTGTAGCTTTCTGCTATGGTTCAAAACATTTGGATTGCATTAGCAGTCGGTCCATAAAACTGCCATACCCCATTGGGCAGCCTCTCAGCCTACAGCAAATGCTCATGCCTGCCTTCTTAAACCATTTTCTTCCCCTTCTCACTCTAAGTAAATCAATAGAGCCTTCACTTTTTTTTTTTGTGTGTGTGTGTGGCTAATTCATCTGTATGTGTCTTTTGCTCTGCTGATTTGTATTTCTGGGTAGAAGTCATGTATTAAAACAGAAGTGCAGTATATTTTTACACTTAATAAACCAATGCAAATAGCTTCCTAAATAACTATCTTTACAGAGAAGTTTCATGGTTCCTATTAGAGATATATTTTGTTTCTATGAAACTTCTGGTTGCATTTCTGGCAAGAGAAAGAATCACATTAATGTGCTATTAAAACAAATTGAGCAACATGCTAATTATTGCCAGAAAAAGATTAGCAAAACCAGATTGTATTCATTTAAATCAGATAAGTACTTCCTGCTACATGTAACTGTTTTCTGTTGTTGTGAAGACAGACTCCGAAAATAATCTTGACAATGCCATTTGACAACTGCTTCACACTTGCTCGTAAAACGACTGTTTCAGGTCCTACCACTGTGCCCCATTGTACTCACTACGATTGGCCTTGTACTCCAAAGCACTTCAAAAGAAGGTAGAGTGGGACACTGGCAGCATGAAAATTGAGCTATCCAACATTCCAGCACCTTAACTGTAGTCTTGTAAGTGATTTTCTGAATCATGCACACCGCAACTGTCATACATTTCCATTAAAATGTGTTGTAAGAAAACAGACAGTCAAATGAGAAAGGATAACCAGTATAAGGTTTATGTGCAGTCTCTACAGTGTCACAGTCACTGAATGGCTCCTGGTAGATATTTTTAGCTAATTATAGGAATTGATAATTATTTGAGTTTGATTATTTACAGAACTGAAAACCAAATTCTCCCATGTTGTCTGACCAAGAATCTGGCTGTGCTGTGAGCTGGATTTTCAAACCTGTTTTTCGAAGGTGTCTTAATGATTTAGAAGCTTATGTCCCGATTTCAGAAGCAAAGTATTCACTTGCTAACTCATGTCTGATTGGAGAAAATATAAAAATAAAAACATCTTTCTGCACCATAACCATGCATGCTTCATTTGCTTGTTTTTGTTTAACCTGTAGATTTTCTTCTTATTCAAATAAAAAAGGCAAAAAAGCTTGAAGTGCTAACTAGCACATACTGTCTAGCAAGTTTTTTATAGGACTAATTAGCATTAAGTGTTCATGTGAACAGAGTACTCCATTCTCAAACAGAACATCTCTGTTCAACATTTTAAGATATCGGGCATTCACAATGACCCATTGGGAATTGGGTCGTTCCCAATACTATAAATACTGTAAGTTCATGTGGCTTGCTCCATTCTGTTCTGTTTAGACAGCCAACCCATGAAATTTTCTAGGGATGCCTGAAATCTGCTGGAACTGTGCATCCTTTCTCTCAAAGTAAAAGCCCTAGGAAAACCCTCAATACTCTCCAAGCGAGCCTTCAAAAAAATGTAAGATTTGTTTGGCTTTTTTTTTTTAATGCAAGTTTTCTCACTTTGTCCTGCCTCTAATTTAGACATCGTGCTTTTAAGCTCCATTCCACACCAAAATGCCTACAGAGGAAAAAAAAAAAAGTTTTATAACGAGAGAATTATGAATAATTCTCTCATTTGCAATACTATGAGTTACTAGTAATTGTTGGAATTATTATACAGTTACAGTTTGGCTCATGCTATCTTATAGCTCTAGATATCTGAAAAGAGCTAAATATTCAGAGGAAAGCTATCTGAATCAAAATACCCAATATTTAAGTTAGGAAAAGTAGCATTTCTACTCTGGTTACTCCATGACAGAAATCAGCATTCTGGTGAGCTTTTACAAGAGTAGACATTTAGGCAAAAGCACTCTTTTTTTTTTCTTTTTTTTTCTTTTATTATAACATCTTCCAGAATTTTTATTCCATCTTAACTTTCAAAAGTAATCAAGGAGTCATTTTTCTCAGTCAGATGTACATCTGCTTCTACTATTGCTGCTTACCGTAAATCACAAGCCACCGTTGGCTATTTTGGCTATCACAAATACATTTTTGTGGATTTCAAATTGAAAGCAACCTATCTTTTTTATTCAATGTTTGCAGAATTCTTGTTAATTAGCACAGTAAAACATCAGGATAAAATTAACTTTAGAAAATAAAACAGTTTGGCTCACTACAGATATATAGCAATAGCTAAAATTAGGTTAAGGCATTTTAAACTGGACTGAATGTGCACACTCCCTTGTAAAGAGAAAGCTTTAAAATTTCTGTGAATGAATTTAAGGCTAGTCTAAAATGAAAACACAAAATAGAGTGAAGATGATAGAAAGCTCAGAAGCAATTGGTATACATAAGGTTGCAAGGCCCTGCCGTTTGACAAGTGGCTGCACATTAGGAGAGAAAAAAAGACCATTTTTTACTCTCATTACAGTTATTTTAACTGATAAAAAGTAATGGCAGTGGACAAAGATAGAATAAATGGAAAAGTTATAAACTCTATTTGTACTTCCAAATTATGGAACTACTAAGGCTCCGATTAGGAAATATTGGGCATAGACAAGCAGACAATTGGAAAACTGATTGTGTCATCAACATAAAAGACATGGCAATACAATAGCTGACGACTCTGAAACAGTCTTTAGAGTTTTAGATTTCTCCAACAAAATTGCAAAACCAAACTTTAAAAGTGTGTTTTCACATGTATTTATTTTCATATCACCATTTGTGACCAAGAGTTTCACAAGACCTATAATGTCTAGATATGGTTTTGACGAATTATCTTCAAACTTTATGTTTGGTTCTTAGAACTTAAACTTCACTTCAAATTCTCACAGAAATACAGATCTGTACGTACAAATTCTATTACTGAGTACACAGATGGCAGTGGTAGAACAATGTACACAAAAAACATAGAATCATAGAATCACCAAGGTTGGAAAAGACCTTGAAAACTTGTTCAAGTACACCTGGAGATTTCATTAACACCACCTTTAAAAACATGACCACGCTATACACTTTCTGATGCTGGTCACAGTCATCATCACATCTTTGAATACAGTACTCCTGCCAAAAGTGAAGCATTTTCTCTTTGAATAGATGACATCACAATTTATTTTCTAGCTTCGCAAAAAGTTATTCTATTTTTTTGTTGTTGTTTGGTTGTTTTTTTTTAGGAGGGTGGCAAGAAATATATACATCTAGATTTTTAAGACTCTATATGCCTTGTATCCTCACAGGCTCATTTGAAGATTTGCATTTCCATGAGTCAGGAATCATGAGCATGGAGTAAGTATTGTACCTGAACATTTGCCAACCTCTTTGGCACTCTGTACTTAACAGCTACTGCATTTTGTTATTGATGTTAATTTTATGCTTCACTTATGCTAAAAGTTACATGGCAGTCTCACAGTCATCCCAAATCTTCTGTAGTCTGTTACTGCCTTCTACCTTAGTTCTTTCTGAAACTGTAGTCTCCTGCCTCACCTAGTTCTCAAATCATTGCTCCAGGAAGATTTCTGAAGGGTATCCTTAACTCTACTACACTTACCTCTGTGTTTACGCACATTGAGTGTATAAACCTCATTCCTCTCTGTCAGAGCATTTCATGGAGTTTAAAGAAGGCTGGTCACAAAACACTAGTGACAGTGCTGATGGGATGTCATTAGGCAGTGAAGCCAGGCACAAATTGCATGCAAAAAATCTCTGCAGACCTCAAGAAAAAGGTAAGCCCAAGGATCTTCCCATACCTGGGAAAAGCACCTGCAACACCCTGAAGTTAGCTTGTAGGAAGCTCTGGTATTAAGAGCGCAGATGGGCGCAAAGTCTAGGCTTGATTCTGAAGCCAGTTTAAATGCACTGAATGCATGGCCAGAGTCAGTTAACTGAAATCATACCGGAACTGAGTAGTGTATCCCAGTATGCAATGAAAGGTTTCTGAATCCCACTCTAATGTCCTTCACCAAGAAACACTGCCTCCCGTGTCTCTTTCCAACAAGGACATTTGAAGATAAGATTTATTCAGGCTGTTCCAGAATCACATATTAGTGGATAGAGCTACAAGTATGTTTAAAATAACCTGAATCCACAATTTTTTTCCACTGATAATAAGCGGACTTCCTATTCAGCAGCAGCCAGAAGTTTTTGGAGGGTGGTAGGTGCTACTTTTTAACTTTGTTCTGGCTGGGGTGCATCAGTCAGGATCACCTCACATTTCCACAAAGGTCAGAGGACCTGTAGCTTCTGCTTACCACCCCCGCAGAAGTGATAGGGATACGTGACAAAGCTTTTCCATAGAAGAGCTCAGTCTTGCTTCATTAAATTGGTCTGAGTATGGGCTGCTGTTCAAAAGCCCTCTGAACTTTTCCAGTAATTCATTTTCTGTTTACTGAATGTAAAATGCTGATTTTCACAGGAAATTTTGATTTTGCAAACTTTGAGAACTGGCTTTTTTGTTGTTGCTGCTGTCTTTAAGCACTCCGGCCACCAAGAAAAAGTTACTTCAGAAATATCCTGTAGCTACCAAATCTTGTGAAGAAATTAGCTGAAACTACTCACTTTCTACTCACAGCTCACAACTGATAGCAATGCACCCAAAGCAGCTCACTGCTTAACCACCTACCTGAGTATTTCCAGGTCTCCATCTAAAACTAGCTTTGTTAGATTTGCCTGGGCTTAGATCCCTCTAGAAACCAAAGACATTCAGTTACGTTTTATGTGGGGAAGGGTGGGAGATGAATTTGTGGGTGTGTAGGAACGTTAACATAATAACCTAGAACAAATGCATGTTCTGGCAGGAAATTCTTGATTTTTCTTTTTTTTGCCAGCTCTTTGCAGTAAAAGAGAATTTGTATAATAGCTGGTATCAGTTCATACTGTCTGAAAAATGATATCTAGGCTGCACTTAAGTTTTCTTGTTCAGCTGGGGGAAGGGAAACTTTCAATTCTCAGAACTGAGGCTTAGCTAAATGAAAAGGTTTCATAAATATCCATTTTCTGAGCTTTCACAGAAAATAGAATGGATGTTGTAGAGAGTTAGACTTTCAAAGGACACTGGACTTAGGAACAGGAAGGGGCAAATCTGATAGTTCCTGATGTCTTGACAGATTAATCGGATATATTCTTTGCTATAGCTTTTATATCTGCTAATTATGTAGCTAGTCAGTTCTCCATTCTAGCTTACCTACCTTTTTTGAGGTTGACTGATTAGTAGCAGTCCTCGCCCTATGTAAGTCTATAATTTTGAGCATGTTTTAAAAAAATCCAAAATTTTAGAAATATATGAATTTGGACCTTGAGTTACAGCACTCTACAAATACCCAAATTCGGTAATCACTGAATGAACTAGTGTAGTCCCTAGATCTGCGGGCAGTAAAACACATGCCTGGCAAACTGGCCAGTATAATATTTGTAGGAGAAAAAAAAAAAAAAAAAGAGTGTATAAAGTCATTTAGCAATTCTAGTATCAGAGTTATAGTCAGCATAATAATAACACAATATAAAAAAGAATTAAAAACACATAAGAGATGTACATATTTTTGTCACCTAACTTAAATAAAAACAAAGCCATTTATTCCCTCTAACTTGGAAATCAATGGGAAGTAAATATTTAAATCCATGGACTTAAACTAAGTTAAAGTCAACATACCCTTTCATCCTTAAGCAAAGTCATTTCTCAGATCTCTCCCAATTGTGTTTCAGCTAGCCTTCTAGCTCAAGGAGTAAAGGTATAACCCAGTATTCTTGATACTTTTAATTAAGACTGAGAAGGAAAATAATGTGTAAGATGGTACCATCTTTGTACAAGATGAAAGAACATCAGAGAACATATAACCTTTGCTGTTCACCTTTTTACATATGGTCATTCTATGGGTGCAGCCTAGGAATCGGGGTGACAGAGTTTCTGGAAGAGCATACTAGCCTTCTTTTCTATTTTGTTTTTTTCATAAAGCTGACCAGAAGGAAAGAAGTATATAGAAAAGAATGTGTGGCTATTATTATCCTCTTCAAGGTCTTACAACAGCCATACAACACATCACTTTAAAAACATTTTTAAATGAACAAGACGCCCTCAAGGCTGAAGACTCCTGAAACCTCCTGTGCTACATAAAACACATCACTTTCGGTTTCAGCTAGGGCCCCTGCTGCGGCTTCTCTTTTGAAGTGCTCACAGGTAGGGACAGCTCAGCAGAGAAAGCCCTGCTGGTTTTCACCAAGGAGCCTGAACCCAAAGAGCTTACTTTATGCTTGTTCTGGAAAAATTCCTGGTGAGCAGCAGGCAGAGATATTCAAAGAGAAGGGTGATGGGTACATTTGAAACACTGCAATTGATTAAATGACATTTTGCATGGGAAAGAGGCTCAAATTTAAGCTAAGGTCTTTACACATAAGAGTAATAAACTGAATTTAAACTTGTGTTTTAAAGCTGGTGGCTTACCTTTGCTATGGGAGTAAACTTTTAACTACACCTGAGACTGAAGATGTTGTGGTGTCACTAGCCTTTGAAGCAGATACAAAGATAGCTCTCTGCAATGAGAAGCAAGTCTTTAAGTCAAGTTCCAACTAAGCTACAGCAAATTTAAAGCCTATGTTTTTAACTAGCAGGTTTCTTTGTCTGTAGCGAGGAGCTTCAACCCCAGCTGCAAGTACTTCAAAGGCATAGATTCCACAGCTGTAAATGTAGCTGGAGGATGCCAGCTTCATCACACCCTAGGTTTTACAATATAAAGTTTTCTAGCATCAGTTATAGAACTGTACAAATTTTATTAAACTAGAAGTTATCTATAACATTAATTTGCAATTTTGAAAGAAGTTTTAGTGGAAAATAGAGCTACACTCTAAAATATTATTTAGATAAAGTAGATGCTTTAGCATTTGTGAATTATTTACATTTGACACAGGTCTTCTTTTCCAAAAGGCCACAAATATACCTTTTGTAGTTCTCTAAGGTGCTGCCTTTTATTAGCACGTCAGGTAGAGCTGTTCCTATGATCAATCAAGGCTTCTGAAATATTTATACAATATACCAAGGAATTATTTCACAACCTAGCCAAGTACAGTGTTCACTGCAAAAAGGCCAGTGCTGCTATGCAGAGGGATGACTTTATTACCCAAATTTTGTTCAGAAATTGCACAAACAACACTTCATGCACACCACTGAGTACCTGGAGGGAGAACAAAGAGTGAGATTGTGGCTTTTGCTGCTCTATAAAATATGGTGAGGAGACACTGTCTTCAAAGGAAGCATTCTCTGAAGAAAAGCACAGATTTTATAATATTGAAAAAAAAAATGGTTCTTATGATACATTTCTAAATGATGTCTCCTAGATTAATCCACAGACCCCTCCTTATCTTCTCCCCGATTCATGGGTATGTATGTCAACCGTTTTCCTCTGCCTTGTGAATTTGGAGTCAGGAGAGGATCCAGACCTGGCCAAGGGAAACAAAAAGAAAACTCCCTGCTGGTTCATTGCCTGCAGGGGGTATTGAGCCAACAGAAGGAGTGGAAAAGTATCTTAAGAATAGGCTTTTAGGGGGCTGACAGTTCCATTTTTAAGTCATGGGTTTTTATTTCCTCTGAAATGAAGCTTTACTTTTAAGAGTTTGCCCTTTTATTTTTAATGAAAATACTAAATCAATGATTTACAGCCTTCCTGACAAAAAAACTTCTCGAGATTTCCTTGGTGAAGTAGCTTTATTTTACTTTGTCTCAATTATTTGATGAACAAAACCTTCTAGTTCATTTGGCTTTAGTTATGTGTTTCTCTCCTTCAGAAACAAAACTAACAAAAAAAAAAAGAAACACAAAAAAGAGAGAATGGAATGAAATCAGGAGAAAAAAAAAATAAACTAGAGACAGCCACATGCTTCCTAAGAGTACTTTCTACATACTCATTACACCTCCTATTTCCTCCCTTCTTCCTCTGGGCAGGAGGCAATACTCCATTTTACTAGCCCTTTGTGAGAAGCAATACAGTGTTTGCTATCTGGCCAGTCTGGAACTAGTGTCAGTTAAGCAGTTAAGCTGCTCTGTGCAAGAGACATTAAAGAGTATCTCTTATTCCATAATGGGGTTTACATTTTGTCTACAGCTGTGAAGCTTTTTCAGTCTTTTTAACAAGGGCAGCACAATGTCTTTGGAGGGATTATATGCTTGCCCTTTTCTTACTGTGACTTAAAGTATAATAGGGAACTATGGAGTAAATATAATGCTGTAATTAACTGGAGTGGCTCTGCTGATGTTATTAACCATGAGCGTGTAACTCAAGTGGCTTCTGAATAGCCACAAAACCCCAAGAGTGAAATACAACTCTGTATTCACTTCATAGCCATCTGTTATTTTTAAAGGATGCTGGATTTTCCCGTTAATGCTGAAAGTTTTAAAGTAAGGCGCTGCTATGAGACATTACAAAATGCTTTTGTAGATGGTGCATGAATAGGGGAGCAGGCAAAAATGATAATTCACTGATTCTAAACTTTAATTTAACTGTGTCACAGCAGAGGCATGCTTGTAATGCTGATTACCCCTTTTTTCCCAATGCAATATTCCTTTCCATTCTAATTCATCCTTCTGAGCAGCTTATGTACATCTAACATAACTATAGCCTGCATTATGGGGGAGTGGAAAACATACAGTTCAAAGCCATTATGGCTCTCTCTGCTCTGCAGTACAGAGTCCAGTTGCAGGAGTTGTAGCTACATTAAGGTCAATGTTCCAGCAACTGGTACAGCAACTGATGCTCCTGTGGTTTTGATCTGACGATTTTCTTTCCATCTGCTTTCCCTCTCATATTAAACTTTTATATTTCAAAAAATGTATGCTTAAAATGCTTCTCAATTCATAGGGAAGCACGTTAAAAATGTTTGATTTTTAAGATGCTTATGTCAATTCTAGACCCTAAGAAAACATGGGAGGAACTGTAGCTGCAAGAGCAAAGCTTTAGCAGTCATCAGGCCTTATGCTTTTAGCACAGAATTGGAAATTCCTGATTTATTTTTTTTTTCTGTTTCCCTTATTATATGCAACATTACTCTGGTTCTGTATCTAAATGGAAGATATTCCAGGACAAATCATTGAAAATGTGAAGTTGGTCACAACAGGGAACTAATCACTCAAAGGAATCAAAGGAATGAACAGTGCTAGGTGGACCTCTGCATTTTCCTTTATAATACCATGACCAAAAAGTCTCAAGTATCCAGCCAAGTATTCACAAGTCTCTGTCAAACCACTGTTAGTTACACAGAAAGAAATGGGGACTGAGACGAGAGCAGTCAGTAGAAGTCTGGAGCCAGCTGATGATGGGTGGATTGTAGAGACACAACTGTGGAGAATTTTTTAAATTTTTGGGTTACAGTCAGATCTGGTACTGGAGTTTGAAACTGAAGGAACCAGACCTTGTTTATCACAGGACTCTGCAAGGCATTTGGGGTTAGATGAAGGGTGCTACTGCTGTAGACAAAGAACGTTTGTTTGGTTTGGGTAATATTAAAATCACTGTTAAGTAGTATAGTGTTCTCAGATAGGAAGAACTGGAAAGGTTGTTGTGTGGCTGAATGCTGGTGGAAGCCAAGGGGCCTGGATGACATAATTCTTGCCAGCAAATACTTATTATTGGAACTGAACTTAGTACATTGGTGGATTTTACCGGAGCCAGGATGAGGGCTGTCCCAAGGGTCAGCAAGCCAGGAGCTGAGGAGCATAACAGGGCTGTCAGGCAAGAGGCTCACCAGCCAGGGCCCATTCCACCATCCCAGGCAGGTGAGCAGGGCATACTGAGGGGTAGCAGCCAGTTTCAGCCAAGGGTCCCAATCATCAGGCATGGAGCTGTGTCAGGGTTATGATCATATCTGGTGAGAGTAATCAGGGTCAGACACAGCCCAGCGATTACTGAGCAGCTCCAATGTGATGAAAGAGGTTCAAGGTCAGGCTGGGAAGTCTTTCTGTAGGTTGGGTCTGAATCAACAGAGTCCATGGCCAGACATGGGCATGGCTGTGACTGAGCTGGGAACTGACAATTTGATGACATAGTTCATTGGGTAGAGTCTGACAGCTCTGGGCTGAGCTGAAATGGGGCTCCAGGCCCGTAGGCACGAGAGGTGAGAGAGGCCGGTCAAGGCCATTAAAGCCTATTACCGCCCTCAGGGCCCTGACAACAGAAGGTGATGAGTAGTTTGCAGGGGTCCCTAAACTGTATTTAAGGTTCCAAGTTGGAATTGAGGTTTGAGGCCTAGATTAAAGAGCTAGCTTTAAGCTGTATCTGGTAAACCCCACAGAATCTGGATATAGGCTGACAGCAACAGTATGGTTAGGTAGATGGGAATTTTCCTGTAACCTTATTTGGCTCTAGATCATTCATTAGATTATGAGTGAAGTTGATGATTAAATAGTGGAATTTTAATGATTCTGCCATAGACTGCAGAAGTAGCAGAGATAAAGTAGGTGTTTTTAGAAGTTTATGTCATTAAGTTAGCACTATTGATTTTTACCAAGTAGCCTGTTACGGTCTCCCCAGGTACTAAAGCACTCTGTCTCTGCTCCTCTAAGCAATATCTGACAGCAACTAAAGTTGCTACATGCAGGAAATAAGCACAGAAATAAAAATAAACCATTGACCATAGGTGGAAGTTAACTAGCCCAGTGTGGATCCAAAGCCCACACCTGGTCTGATTCCAAGACTATTTCACAGCACAAAGGATGGACAACTTGAGGACTGTTTAAATTTTATCACCTTCAAATTCCTGTGCACCACAGGCAAACTTGACCTAGTAACTTTATGCTGCTCCATTATGAACATACAGAGTGCTCAGTTATTGACAGAATGTTTATTTATTTGTGGTTCTTGGAATCTGTTTCTGCTTCTGTTGAATGGTCTTCAAGGAGACAAGAACTTGGATAAGGATTAAATATTAGGCTGCAGTTAGCAGTGATGATTTCAGAAACCTTTTCTAAAAGGAATGTTGTGCTGCTTGTGAAATGCATCTGGTTTTCATCTTTGCCAGCTGCCAGAGTCAGGCACTTATTCACAAAGACTCCAGAAACAGCATAGCCTATGCCAACACAATCCCTATCCTTTGGTAAGCTTTTTATGTAGACATACAACATTTACCTATCTACATGTCTGTAGCTGTCAGGCAAGGTGACCTGAAATCCCACGAAGCCACAATATCAGGCAGCTGGCAGCACCAAGCAGATATCCAGATACAGAGTGGAGTACAACTAGAAAAGAGTGGTCAAAAGCAATAAGAGGGATATTCTAGGATTAATTAGGAACAGAAACTGATAGGAATATAGGACTGTACAAAAACATGCTTTCTTACATCAGGCTGGATAATCAAGAGAGAGAGGGAAAGGGGGAAAGAAAAAATCTCTAAAGTTGAGATTTTTTTTAAATATTCAGAGGCACCTGGCTACAGCTAGAGAAAATCCAGTCTTTTCAAACATGAATGCCTACAGTGAGTCAGTAACAGGTTAATTCAAACACCTAATTTATATTTCACGATCCCAATCTTAGTGGCACGAATGTTTAAATAGGCAAATATATCCCATTCAGCAAAGCACCTTCTCTTTCTTCTAAACTGCATCATTCCTTAATTTTTGTTTGTTTTGTTTTTGTTTTGTTTTGTTTGGAAATATTGATTGTAGTTTTGCTTAAAAAATATATATATATATTGTTTGACATCTGCTCATATAAGTATATAAATAAAAAAATGTAAACAATAACTGAAAAAAATGCTATAAAGATACTTGCTTGCTTTCATTTTAACTTAGAAGTGTGACTGCCATATGTACCTTTAACTCAACATGGAAACCATTCCTGTGAGAATACGTGGAGTGGCCATTTTTATCCAACTCTAAACAGGATTTCATTGGCAACCTGTAACTGTGGTGTAATGTGTGATTCATAGATATTAAGGACATGGATATAGGTTTACAGTGCAGTAGCAGTAAGCTGGAGTCCTTTTATATATTTTCTTTCTGCTTTGGACAGGATAATTTTATTTTTTCTGAGTACTAAAAGCCATACTTTAGGCTAGACTCTATGTCTATGGTGGAAGCATCAACCACTTGTACTTTTGTTTTTATATGGAGATTATTCCACCTCGACTCAGATAGAGTGAAATTAAAGTAAAATCTGCTTATCTGTCGGCTCCTTCCTGGCAGCAGGTGGACAGGGAAGGACAGAAATGGCATATTCTTTCAGTTCCGTACGGTTAAGTGTCTGTCATGTGCAATGGGTTTGCTCAGCTTGTTTTACAATTTGCTGTTGTAGAGCAGAAGCAAACCAGCCATATAACAGCAATAAGGAGGGAATTTTGATACTGATACTTAACTCAGAGTCAAACATCTCCTGAAACAGGAGGTTTGCCTGGGGCTATGGTAAAATTGCCAGACTCCCATATATGCTAGAAAAGGGTATACATAATGACAACACCCCGGGCAGTTCTGGTTGCACAGTGCCTCCCCAGATTCTCTGGCAGGTAGCTCCAGCCAGCACTACATGCTCTGAGATAAGATGTCATCTGCTGCCTTCTTGTCTTCTCCCAGGGTATTGCTCATCTGTGCAGGAGGAAGGAGATGATAAACCTTCAGCTCCTCTGCCTGCTCAGATTAAATACTTCGGTATTCTTTTAAGAAAGTGGAAAGCTAGAAGGCTTTGGGTTCCTTTTTCACTCCCAAGCACTAGGGAGAGAATTAAGAAGTTAAATATTTTTCCTCAGACATCCCCGTGTGTACAGGGATTTGCACTTGTCATTGCAAGATATAAGGGCATCTTGCAAATAAGCAGAGTATCCTAATGTATGGACTTAAAAAAGCCAGAAAAAGTCAGTAAAAATAACTTGGTAGGTAGCTACACAGAACACATCTGGAAACAATACTGCTTATAAAAGGCAAAAGAAAAATTAGTTAAAATCTATATATGAACCTTCTGAAAGACATATATTGCAGGCAGAATTGCCTTCAGAGGAAATGTTTTCAAATTTTGCAAGTCCTCGGAGAGTATCTGTTACCAGAATCTTCACAAAAAAAGTAAAACACATTCGCTTCCCATTCATATCTTTACTCTTCATTCCAGAAGAAACTCTCTACCATTTAGATGTCAAAAATCCCAAGGGGCTGCACAGAAACTATGGAATATGAAAATGAAAATAGTCACAGTGATGCAACCCTACACCTCTAGGAAGTATTAATATCACCCCAGGACAAAATTCAGATGAGGCATTGTACTTGAATTACACTGATTTCTATGGTCACAAATCACGGTGCTTCTAATGTATATCTTTAATATTATTATGTCACTGTAAACCATTTTATATGCATTAAGGTCTTCCCTCAGTCTTGCTCATTCACATTACTGTTTAAGTACTTGGATTTAAAAATGTGAAAGCCCTATCCACATGATATATTTGGTTCATCAATGCTTTTCCTGATCTTCTCATAGAATATATGATTTCAGGTGAGTTTAGAAAAACTCACTCATAGACCATTTTTATTCACACTTAATAAGCATTTCTATTTCAAGCCACTGTTAGCCTAATCTCCCTGGTCTATATTATGCCGTGACAGAGCTGTTTTAATAGATAAGAAAGTGCTTGGCATAAACATGCATAGTAATATGAACAGTAACCACAGGTACCAAAAGCCTCCCACTAGCATTTTTTCAAGTGTCAAATGTCTGTGGTTACCTTTCAGGTATCCAAGGTCCCTGACCCTCCTGACAACATATGCTCAGCCAGCTTGACAGTTTTATTAGGGGTTCATGCTGCTGGCCCTAAGTGTTTGCACTGAGGTGACAGAACTGATTGCTATCCTTAAACAAGTACATATTGTAACGTATAATATAATATACAATATTTATATTATAATGTATATAATAGATACTATATGCAGAGAGAGAGAATATATGTATTCTACTCTTTTGTATATATATATAAATGGTCTATATGTGTATACATACATACGCAATGTGTACATATATAGAGAGAGATTATATATATGTATATATATACACAAGGTTCTGCCTTTTGCGTTGTATTCCTTTAAGGAGACATACAGGAATGGTTAGGCATGGAAGAGGCAGCCCCATGGTTCATACTCCTTTCTTCAAGGGCAAAATGTCCGTGCCATACCTCCCTGAGGAAGCTTTGCAATGTGGTTCGTATTATATTGAAGCACTTGGCTTGAAGTGTCCCAAAACACTGTTGCTGTTTGAATATGTTTTGCCTGATTTGATAGCAGAGTTCTGGGGAGGAATCTCTGCCAAACTCCAAATCTTTTCCAGGCATTTCTCTCCACAGCATGGTATCACGCACAACAACAAAACATAAATCTACATTTTGCAACAGTAATTTCTTAAAAGGGCCAGTCTCTCTAAGTGTTTGCAAATAAGGCTGAGTAAAACCTTTCCTTCTCCTTAAAGATCACAAAGCTTGGCTTGAAATGTGCCTTAATACTGTCCCGTCTTTTTCTTCAGACACAATGGGTTATCATTTTTCTCTCCTTTTAATCTCTTTCAACCTGTGCAAAATCACCTGGCTAGGATTCATTGCAGCCACTCCAAACCAGATGAGGCAAATAAAAGTGTCTTCTGTGTGTCTTAATTGTCAGTCTGAATACCTGTATTACCCAGTAGTAGAGAGGTGGGAATGATACCATGTTCACCAAAGGAGCTGTTTCCTGATAAAGGTAACTTTAAAATCTTTTAATATTTTGTAAGTGGAGTTTCAAAGAGCTGGCATTTTGCTGATTGCTAGTGCAGTTTGGCACTAAGGAAATGTTTCTGTTCAACACTTCTAAAATCCGTATTTAATCAATAGGATAACTAATTATTGTTCACTTTACTTGTGTTTCTGTGGGTTTATTTTAACTGATATTATAGTGATCGGTTGGTATGTTTATACATCTATATATATCATTTTAAAGGTTGCCAAGGAAACCTACAGCATGTTTATTTTTTTTTAAGAAAATAATTCAAATGAATTGTGCCAGTCAAAATTCAAATCATTTTGCAAATGAACTGTTACATAATTATACTAAGAGAATATAGCCTATAACATTTATTATTATGCTCCTAACATTCACTTTAGGTTAAAAAAAAAAGATATCCTTGGAGACTTGGAGGATCACAGCTGAAGTCATTTAAAGATGTTAATCATATAAGCATCCGTTTTAGGCAGCTTTTTGTCTGATGTCACTGCACTGAGTACAATGCTTCCACAGATGATCTTATTACTGATTCATAAAAACTGACCTTTACAAATTAAAACAAACCAAAAAAAAATAAATAAGAGCTAATTTCCAGGACAGTGTCTGGGACTGATTTCAGAAAAGTGGTTGGGCCTCTGCGTCAGACCTGCAGGATGCTTATGTGCCTGCATTCAAAACCATCAACCTGAAAAACGTGATGCAAAGGTTTTCACTCACCATCTCCCACGGGTAGGCCAATGCCTAAAGAGTCTCTAAGCAGTGGCTATCTCCCCCAAAAACTTCCTTTAAATTTTAGTGCTGAGTACAGCGTCATATGTTGTGGGACATCCCTTTGGTCAGCTGGGGTCAGCTGTCCTGCTCTGTGCCCTCCCAACCCCTGGGGAGCAGAAAGGGAAGAAAATTGAGCCTTGATGCTGAGCAGTCACTGCTCAGCAACAGCCAAAGCAGTGGAGCATTATCAACATTGTTTGAGCCACAAAGCCAAAATACAGCCCCATATGGGCTGCTGTGAAGATGATTGACTTCATCCTAGCCAGACCCAGTACGGCACACTGCAAATTATATCAAGTACATAGAAAGGTAACTATGCTGGCCCAAAACTACCTCAAAAGGACTTAAAAGCTGAATGTGTGCCACAGGCAATTTGGAGTACAGAGGCTCCATGTTAGCCTGTTAAAGGTTCTAAATAACCCTGCTCAGATGTTCTTCCCATGTGTACCTCCTACCCACCACTGGCATCAGTCCCAAAATTACTGTTTCTGCCCCTAAGTGGGATGGTAGCAGTAGGAAAGCTCTCCCGCTGCCCTTCTGCACATAATTATGGGATTCAGGAAAAGGAAGATTTGGACTCACATCCTCCTGAGCTCCAACGGGAGGCCAGGCGGGGTGTATTCAGGCACCCAAAATGTCAATGCATCCCTGCATTGAGGCAACTTTGAAATCGTCTTCAGTAGTGAGCTAGCCCAATCAAGCCAGATTCATGATCTCTCTTATTTCCTGTCACTTCCAAAAGTGAGCTAACTCTCTTCCATGCACTCCGTGAGAGGTTTTTGTGAGTGTTCTCTGCTGTTAGATTTAAACATTACTTCTGCCCTACTGACTTCAGTTGTGCTTAATCAGGGCCACAACAGCAGTAGCCAAGCCTCCTCCTAAGCCAAACCCTACTGCTAGGTAACGTCTGTAGAGAAAGATGTTACCAGAAAATGAGTGAACAGTATGATGCACTTTCAAACCACCTCATAACAGAATGGCCTTGCGATTGCAACATTCCCAAAATCTAATCACACTGCCATGTGCAGTGCACACAGCACATTTAGACACAATTCAGGAAACAAACTGTGTTTTGAATGACACCGTCCCTTATTAATTTCCCTGGTAAACATTTTTATTCAGAAAATTACTTCAAGGCATGGATTGGGATAATCAGAGTGAAAAACACTAGGATCTTTCTTTTGTGTTAGGTAGACAATAAAATGTAATATTTATCTCTTTGTATAGTAGTAACGATACGAAGATTGCTTTCTCCTTCCACGGGCCTGACGGGTACCTAGGTTTTCACACCAGGGACTGACCCCCTTCAGATGTCTACAGTTATCACAGGGTTGCATACTCCATGATTTCCTCCTTTCCTTCTAACCAAACTTTATTTTTGCCTTCAGCTTATTGTTTTGTTCCCTATTTGTTGGTGGCATCCACATCTTTTCTTGTTTTATGCATTCTTTGACTTTACGATTGTGAATCATCCAGCACAGCGAAGATCTATTCTTTGAGACGAGCTCTCACAAATTTCTGCCAAAACAAATAAATATGCAAATAACTGCAAAAGTAAGTAACTACGGAAACAAATAACCACAATAATGTTTAACCAATAGGGAATTGCTTCTGAATACTTTGGGACGAATGATGGTATTTACAATCTCTCATGAAGAAAAATTTGACGCAGGAATATGGCAGGGTGTTTGGAATGTAGTAATTGATGGAACAAAGCATCAGGCAATATTGAACTGCTTCATGTAAAGTATTGCCTGCAGAGGAGAACCGATATGATAGCTATTTTTGTTCTTCTTATTTCACTGCTGAAATAGAAGAAAAGAGAGAGAATAAAGGTAAGAAGAAAAGGATTTGTCTCTCTTTTTACCGTCAATATTTCAGCTACTGATTTAGTCATTCTTTACTCCTGGCAAGTAAAATTTACCCTAGTAATTATCCCCTTAAATGCTGGGAAGTAAGTAAACTTCCAGATGGAGTAACATAGCTACAACTTCTGTGACTCTGGGAAATTCTGAGATTTTGAAACAGGAACTTTTATACATCCAATTCGTCATGAATTAGTCATAACTTATTGCAAGAGAACTCATCAAGAGGAATTCAGCTGATATTAATGTAAATGTTATTTTTATTGCTTTAGGTGCTCCATTACAGTTTGTCTGCAGTAAAATATTAGTCAACCATCACTTAACAGGAAGTCTACCCTAGATTTTCTTCTTGGTATGTCTTCTGGCCATATACAATGTAACCTGGATCTTGAGCTAAATAGGTTTTGCTGATCTCTCTGTGCCACTAAAGTGCCCTGTCAAAGACATGCAATTTAGGTTTCTGTATCTGGTCAATCTCAAATGAGTAATAGATGAAAAATGTTCTAAAACGTAGCCAGATAAATGAAATTCTACATATCCCTTACGTTAGAAGTGAAAGGGTTTTATAATGCGTAGAAAAAAAAAATGCCTTTTGCAGAAGGTGGGAGAAAAATCACTGTATTATTGCCCAGAGAATGAGGAAAATTCCATGAAAGCAAAAATGCATTGGCACTGTAATTAGACACAGGGATTTAAGAAATGGCATATCTGTATTTTAAAGAAAAAAATGGTGAAATGGGCTTTTTGTAATCTTTCTGGGCAAGGGAGGGATTTTGTTAACATAGGTCACCCAAAAAGCGCAGAATGTCCCCACGATCTGAACCCATGATAAGCTTCTGACAAATCCTGTACCATTAACAGTATTAGTTACCTTTAACATGTCTGTGGTTCTGAAGGACTTATGTAGGTAACCATCAAAAGAGGTATTTAACCTCCGTGCTGCATCTCACATGCAGAAAAAAAGCATACAAAGGGGACTAAAATAGTTCCATGCTGCAGGCAAAGGAGAACTTGCAGAAGGTCACTTTTCAGGTGCATGTTGGGAAATTCACCATGCAGAAGGGTTGGTGACAAATGCTGCAAATTCAAGCACACAAAAATTGCATTCACTGTATTTTAGAACATTTAAATGCAGTAGGCATTTGCATTTGGAATAGATACTTCAGTAAGTGGAATTGGGGAAAGTTTTGCAGAGAATGAAATTGTTCTCTTAAAGGAAAAACAAAAAGTTATACATGAATGATAAAGAGAATAGAGCTGACAGAAATCAGTTACCTGTTTGTATTTCTGACATTCTAGAGAGATAACTCAGCAGTAAAAATTTAACCATTTACACTTCTGGTGGCTGGGGAATACAACAAGATTTTTAAAAGTCTTGACTGGCAAACTGAGAAAAAGGCAATGTCCAAAATTCTCTGCAGTTATAGCCACTGTTCGAAAATATCTCTCATGCCAAACAAAATCATGTCTTCTCTTTGTGTTTGTGACCATTAGTATTTGCACACTGACAGAAAAAAATATTTATCAATGTGTACATTCAAATATTGATTAAAGGATTTTTATTTTTTAAAATGAATTTTGGAGCATGTTTATAAGGAAAAATGAAACTTGATTTGGCAATACTAATTATAGGATCTATGAACTTAGAGTAATTAGGGCAGGACTGAGCCCAAGTGAAATTGTTCAAGAGAACATGACCAACTTGACTATCTGTAGGCATTATTTAGCAAGAAAATCCTAACTCTTTTGCTGCAAACACTGAAGTCTCTGGTAGTTAAATGGTAAAAGTTGAAATCTTTTCAGTGTTTCAAATTAGTTTATTTTACATGAGTAAAATTATGTAATCTGTTTCTACATAGGGCTCAAGAGCAACCAGAAGTGGGGGACCAAGAGAAGAGGTCTCTGGTACTTTGATACATACGTTGCTGGTGTTTAGCAAGTGTTTTAGTATCAAAAGAGATCTTGGATAGGTGCCCTGTGTTTTAATTCCTATTCAGCTATACAAGAGTTTACTAAGTACCGTACAGTAAAGAAACCAAAGCACTGGATGCAGGAATTCAGTTCCTAGACTCCCATTCTCTCAGCAGGAAAACACTTTAGTTATAGTGTTTGGGGTGTTTTGTTTTGTTTTTTACAAATCAGAAAGAAAGAAAGAAAGAAAGGTCAGCAAATATATTCCACCAGAGGATGGAAATGTTTGAGGTAGAAAAAGCAATAATTTACATAAATGTGTTTCCCAGACTTGAAAATTTGAAAACTCACTTTTCTTTCCCATTTACTGCTACTTGCTAACAATAGACTTTGTTCAATTGTGTCAGAGCTAACAGGAAAACCAGAGTACAGTGCCTGACAGATTCAAACAGCATAAAGAAAACTATGCCAAAAAATAGGTAAGTGAATAAATTACCTTTTAAGGCATCCATAAGTAACTTTAATAAAAGCCGTAGTATTGATACGCCCATGTTTTAAGCAGCAGACAGCAAAGACCAGATGAATCTAGTGTGGTTTACATACTGCTCGCTGAACAGGAAACCACTCAGCTTCACTCTGTTCAAAAGCTGCTGCTAACCTAAATTATGTTGTGATTCCAAGAGTGGGGCACTTGAAGCTCAAAGTTTTACACTGATATTTTTGCAAACTTTAGGAAGTTCCAAGAATGGGTCATCAGAAAGTAGGTAAAATAAGTGTGTATTACTGTACTCTTGATGTGAAACCTGTCTGCATATTCATTGTAAAATAATAATTCTTGTTGTTTCTGAATACTAATTACTGTTACTGTGAAGATCTATATATGCTGCTGGACAGAGTGATACAAAGTCCAGCGGGTAACGAGGGTGATGGTGAGAAAACTGTCGTCCACAACACCAGGGTTAGGTCAAGACCTGTCAATGCATTTCTTCTGCACTCAATATATCTCATATATTCCCTGTGTCTGAGTAATAGCAGGATTGAAGAATGCCATGTCAGAGTTGGGGGAAATCGTGATACCTGTGGGGGTTGGCAGAAGGGGAAGGGCACAGCTGCATGCTAAAAGGAAGGTTTAGGTCCTATCTCTCCAAGCAAATTCATCCCTGAAATGATATACTGAAGATGCTGTCAATAAGGCAGTTACAATATTTATGCCTAAAATTAATATTAGCAATATCAGTAGAGTTCTCTTTAATTGCACCAAATTTGGGGCTGTAAATGATTAAAAAAAAAAAATAGTACAGTTTGACCAAAATTGTTGAATTTCCATGTCTATTGAATTGTTTTTCAAATGTAAATTGTTATTCTTGCAACTTTCATTCATTCTGTTATACTAGATTGTATGTAAAGTTTAATAGAGCAGTGGTAATTTCTAATATTTAAATTTATTTATTTATTTATTTTATGTTCTTAGGTCTTGTCCAAACATACTTGCAGAAATGAATCTGGAAATATATCCAAAAGGTAAAATTCATTCAGTACTGAAAAAAAAAAAAAAAGAGTGCTATAACATATCTTTTTACCTTACTGTTTATTCAGTCAGTGATGGTTTCTAGTATGCAAGGAACAAAGGGCCAGAACATTTTAATGTGATTAAAAAAAAAAAAAAAAAAAAAAAAATTGTAAGAAAAAAAGGAAAAGAAAGCTAACTTCTTGGATACCCACTAATGAAGAAAAAAAAAAAGAAAAAAAAATAAGAAGGTGTTTATTTCCAGGCTGCTCCAAAAAAATGTTGGCTTCATGATGTTATATACTGAAAAAAGCCACACATAAGTTATCTTCTTGCTGGAAACTGAAAATATTACATTGGCTGATGACTTCTAGAAAGCAATTGAGGGAATTTAAAAACTCACCTGTTTTAAAACAATCACTTTTTTGTTGTTCCAAAACAGTGGGACAATGACACAGGAGCTCTAAATGTGATTCCATGACAGTTATGGTCAATGTTAAGCATGTGTTTAATTCCCATTGACTTCATAAGTAAAGTATTGCTTCTTCTCAAGTCAGTGGAAAATGATACCGTATTTCACAACTTCAGCTGAGCTTAGAGATATTTAATGCAAAGCATATAAAATTATCTAAGTAAGTAAGTGCAAATCTGTTTAGTATACCATATATTTATTGTGTTATGTGAAGTTTTCTTAAATGTATATCAGTACAATACAGAAGATTTAGATTTAAGTCTGGAAAAAAAAGTAAAAGTGGTTCTGGGAAAATAAAACCCAACAGTCTAGCATCTTACTGCAGGTCTTTTATTCCCTCTGGATAACTGACATATCACAAAAGCTTAACATAACTGGCATTTATTCACATACCTTTTTCACAGTCTCTGAGGAGAAGCCTGCCTAGCCTTTTCCTTGGTCCTGGAATTAAATCTGTGCAATTTATGAAGGTTCTGCTTGTCTTGCCTAGCTCCTCTAGAGGCTAAAGGAAAATGCCAAGCATTTTACACAGTACTTTTGGACCTGACGGAAAAAAGTGACACTGAAAATTCCTGTGAAGGTTCTTCCTTGCAGTATTCCATCCTTTTTTTTTTTTTTTTTAATTTCTTTTTCCTTCTGTTGAAGAGGTTAGGAGACACCCTGTAAGTATGACAAGGTTTATTGAAACATAACCCACAACACTTTATTGTTTTCTGTCACTTGCTGAAACACCACAAAAATGACTGAAAAAACCACAGCACATTCACAGACCCACAGAAGTCTGTGGGGATAGATTTATCTTCTGCTTTCTCATTTAAATATGGACTAGATTTCTGACATTAGATTTACATGCACGAATTGTTAACCAGTCACTCTTTTGGTCAGACTTTTTTTAGGTCACATTGAAAAGCAAGCTAGATGGTCACAAAATGCACACAATTTTATTCCGCTACAAAGTAAATAAATTTAATTTCTTCGCTTTTGTCCTTTGACAAGGACAAAAATGTCCTTCTCTATCAGCTGGCAGAAACACACCCACACATATGCCATAGAAATCCAACACCTTACTGTTGTTACAACTGGTATACTCCACCTATTAATTTCACAGAGGATGCAGTGAAGCAACAAGAAATTTTAAGACTGATTATGACATGTTCAGTCTCTATAGCTTGAGGAAACTCCCACCAGTTGCAAGTTGTTAACTTCACTGAAAAAACATTGATGTGAGAATGTCCACCTGATTGCAAACTACCTGACACAAAGATGGAGAGAGACTAAGAGTGCTGGCGTTGTTCAGCCTGGAGAATAGAAGACTCCAGGGAAATGTTATAGTTAGTTGCTTTATGTTACAGTTAGTTGCCTTTCAGTAATTAAGTGGGCATACAGAAAAAATGGAGAGAGACTTTTTACCAGGACCTGCTGTGACAGGACAAGGGGCAAGAGTTTTAAACTGAAAGAGGGTAGATTTAGATTGGATATAAGGAATAAATTCTTCGCTATGAGGATGTTGAGGCACTGGAACAGGCTGCCCAGAGAAGCTGTGGATGCCGCATCCCTGTATCACAGTATCACAGATTTCTAGGTTGGAAGAGACCTCAAGATCATCGAGTCCAACCTCCGACCTAACACTAAGTACTCCACTAAACCATATCGCTAAGCTCTACATCTAAACGTCTTTTAAAGACCTCCAGGGATGGTGACTCCACCACCTCCCTGGGCAGCCCGTTCCAATGCTTAATAACCCTTTCGGTAAAGAAGTACTTCCTAACATCCAACCTAAAACTCCCCTGTCGCAACTTTCGCCCATTCCCCCTCGTCCTGTCACCAGGCACGTAGGAGAACAGACCAACCCCCACCTCTCTACAGCCTCCCTTAAGGTAACTGTAGAGAGCGATGAGGTCGCCCCTGAGCCTCCTCTTCTCCAGGCTGAACAAGCCCAGCTCCCTCAGCCGCTCCTCGTAAGACTTGTTCTCCAGACCCCTCACCAGCTTGGTCGCCCTTCTCTGGACTCGCTCGAGCACGTCCATGTCCTTCCTGTAGCGAGGGGCCCAAAACTGAACACAGTACTCGAGGTGCGGCCTAACCAGAGCCGAGTACAGGGGCACAATCACTTCCCTAGACCTGCTGGCCACACTGCTTCTTATACAGGCCAGGATGCTGTTGGCCTTCTTGGCCACCTGGGCACACTGCTGGCTCATATTCAGCTGACTATCAACCAATACTCCCAGGTCCTTCTCGGCCAGGCAGCTTTCCAGCCACTCATCTCCCAGCCTGTAGCTCTGCTTGGGGTTGTTGCAGCCCAGGTGCAGGACCCGGCACTTGGCCTTGTTGAACTTCATACAGTTGACCTCAGCCCATCGCTCCAGCCTATCCAGATCCTCCTGCAGAGCCTTCCTGCCCTCGAGCAGATCGACACACGCACTTAGCTTGGTGTCATCTGCAAACTTACTGAGGGTGCACTGGACGCCCTCATCCAGATCATCGATAAAGATATTAAAGAGGACCGGCCCCAGTACCGAGCCCTGGGGGACACCACTAGTGACCAGCCTCCAACCAGATTTGACTCCATTCACCACAACTCTCTGGGCCCGGCTATCCAGCCAGTATCTAACCCAGCGAAGCGTACGCCAGTCCAAGCCCCGAGCAGCCAGTTTCTTGAGGAGAATGTTGTGGGGAACGGTGTCAAAAGCCTTACTGAGGTCAAGGTAAACCACATCCACAGCCTTTCCCTCATCCACCAAGCGCGTCACTTTGTCATAGAAGGAGATCAGGTTCGTCAAGCAGGACATGCCTTTCATAAACCCACGCTGACTGGGCCTGATCGCCTGCTTGCCCTGCAAGTGCCGCGTGATGACCCTCAAGATAATCTGCTCCATGAGCTTTCCTGGCACTGAGGTCAAACTGACAGGCCTGTAGTTCCCCGGGTCTACCCTCTGGCCCTTCTTATAGATGGGCGTCACATTGGCTAGCCGCCAGTCAACTGGAACCTCCCCCGATAGCCAGGACTGCCGATAAATGATGGAAATCCCTGGAAGTGCTCAAGGCCAGGCTGGATGGGGCTTTGAGCAACCTGGTCTGGTGGGAGGTGTCCATACCTGTGGCAGAGGGTTGGAACTAGGTGATCTTTAAGGTCCCTTCCAACCTAAAACATTCTACAAGTCTGTGATTCTGTTCTCTTTTATACCTGTACAATAGGGAATAGAAGCCAGGGAATTGGAAGTTCCAGGGCAATATATATAGTAAACAGCAGAAATTGTCTCTCCCTAAGTGGTGAGTCTCTTTGACAGTCTTCCACCACCCAGATGGCAATCAGCACTTTTCATTCTGCAAACCCAATATGTCTAGCGTAGTTGACAAAATGAAATATTCATCCTCGCTTCCAAAATGTCATCCTTAAATAACAGGAGGAGCAGTTTCTGTCTGGTTTGCACTCCTCAGCTAGCACAGAGCAAATATTTGGGAACTCACCTTATGTAAAGGGAATGCCCACAGAATAGCACAACTCTCTCTCTCCCTTCACTGGCATTGTGCAAAGGGCTGCAGTTCCTCCAAACTGTGGTGATCCTTGGGTAACAGAATAGATTATAGACTAACCTGGACATCAATTTGTAAATCAATGTTAGATATCAATAAATCGACCCAAAGGCTCACGTCAGCCGTTTTTTGGCAGTAAGCATGAAATGTGCATCAATAACTTTGATGTTTACCACTATTTTTCATTTATGTTGTTCACTGTTACTCTGTGGGAGATAAAATGACCATTTTTATTAACAGATGTACAAAAGTGACAATTTAAAGACACTGACTGTTTTTTCATTGTTATATTGTCACCATCTAATTATCCTATCATCTCCATCGGTTTTACTCAGTGTCATTGATTTAACTGGCCTTACTTCTGATTTACACCAGCATAACAAAACAGAAAATCAGATAACTATTTTGCATGAATAATTCTCCTCCTTGTCAATGACCCTCTGAGTAGAGATAAGAGCACTATGTACATTGTATAAATGAACATTGAATGCCATCTGCTGGGGCATACAACACTCTGCAATACCAGGCTTATGTGCTTTTGAGACCTTAAAAAGAAAAACATAATAATAATAATTAATAATAATAATAATAATAATAATAATGGAGCTGGTAAAGACTGGCTTCTCTTAAAACACGTCTGGAAGGGAGGGCTGTGGGATGCTGCCCATCCTTCATATACTTGCACAGAGTACTCATTGGGTCTTGTTTTAACTCTCTCCTTGGCATAGAAGAATTTCAGTCCACAATTCTCCCTTCCTTCTAAGCATTAGATCACGTTGTAATTATGTTAGTCTTGATAGAACCTTCATTCTCTGCTTTTGAAACCAGGCCATTACGTAGGCACAGGTGTGAGGTTAGTGAGGCTAAAGGGTCATTTCAACAGCTCAGAACAAGAGCACTTACTGCGCAAGGACATACTATGGCCATTTTGCATTTACCAGTCACCACATTAAATGTGTAAACCAGGTTAAGGGTGAAAATAAGGACTCTCTTCTCAAGTGAACACACTGTCTGTTCACCAGCCCCTTGGCCCTGTAACATGCTTTCTTGGCTAAACCATGAAACAACATCTATGGGCAAACAGTCACCAGCTGGAACAGTTTACATCCTGGTAGATGGAGTGCTCTTATCTTGGGAATCATGGCTCTGAAGCTTCTCAAGCTGAAACCAGTCATATCTCCAGGGCAAGTGCCGCAAGTGCTGTGCTATTATCACAGAAAAGACATCAGCAGAACTCCTTTTCTCATTCAGTCTTGAAAGCAGGAGGCCACATTTGCTTGCACCACTAAAGGAACAAGATATGTTTCTATCCAGAAGAGGGATTTCCAGTCCAGGATCCCCAAGCTCAACACTTGGAGTTCTGCCCTAGGCAAGCAAAACTCAGAAGAGAGGTAGGAGATGGAGCACATCCTTCTCTGAGTGTTTTCTGTGGGTGCACTTAGAGAAGCTAGTGGTTGTGGATCCTATTTCTACATAGCTAGTTCCTTGTGCATTGTATAGGTCAAAAAACTCTTGGGTGGATTTGCTTCTGCTTCTTTGTATCAGTCACTGATCTGTAAAATACTGTGCCATTGACAAATTTTTATTACTCTATGTAATCTACTAGTTATTGTATCATCTTCTACAGAATGACATCTGCTGACATTTTTTCTCCATTTCATACAGAATATGAGAGGAGTGTTCCCACTAATGCACATTGTTCTGTAAGTACCATGCTGTTCTTCCTAGCATTTTATATTTCTTTCACTTCTAGATGTGTGCTAATATTGTCTTGGCTACAGCAGCGGTAACAGAACATGTAGTCCTCACTGTTAATGTAAAATAAAGCATGAGATTTTTTTAATTACATAGGATAACTTCAACTTTGTTTTAATGGGAGCTAGATAAGTGAAGTCCATCTATGGTATGCATCTAAAATGCATCTTTATCATAAGATCATGCAAAATTAACAGGAGTCAAGCTGAGCAAGTATGTAAATCATAAACTTTGAGCTTTAATACAAAACCAATGCAAATAAAAGCTGAAAAGATAACAGTACACATTTCAATATCTTCCAACTTGTATCTGAAATATGGTTTTGAGTTTCAGCTGTTAGGTGATGCATAAAAGAGTGCAAATACCTTACAAGTTACAGAAAGATGAAAAGAAAGCACAGGTCCATTGCATAATGAAGAAGTTAAACAAATAAATGATGACAGAAGAAGGCTGCTGTAATTGATACTGTGGCTGCTTCAGGTTTTGTAGAAAGCTTAATTACATTCACACACTATATGGATTTAATAAAAACTAGAAGGCAGTAATGGTGAAAAGCAGAACAAGGAAAGAACTGCTAGGAGAATATTTATTTATGCGAAAGCACTTAAGGAAATATTTGAAGTAATTTCTGAGATATTAATTTACTATCTTTGGGAACTCTTCAAGGAGTCATAGGTTCCTAAAACAGCGGAGAACAGAGGTAACATCAATTTCTTACAAGTAAGAAAGCAGTTTCTGAGGGTTCATTGGATACCTGGAGAGACTATTACACAAAGTCAGTTTGAATGCATCTTTTGGAAATATTAAGTATGTTTATTAAAAAAAAGCTGTTAGTGTGAACACGAAGAACCATTCATTGAACCAAAATAATTTTTTGGCAGAAATATGAGCATGCTGGGGAGAAAGAAAACAGTAGATGTGATATATCTTGATTTTTGTTAGGCCTTTGACAATTTGTAGGAGACTGTCTCACAAGCAAACTGTGGAAACCTGGCCTAGATTAATATGTATAAAGTGTTTGCACAATTGATTGGAAAAATATCCACCCTCAGTCTAGTTCACAGTGGGCCTGCTGCTAAACTGGAAAGAGTTACCCAGAAGAATACCCTGAAAATGCAGGTATCCTGCAGGGGGAATGTCTAGCGTGTAGTGGTATTTTTTTGTGCAATATGTACAGTTATAAAAAGGCATACCTCACCCTGATATGTACTGTCTAAAGCACTATATTCTTGGATGTCCACGTGATGTTTTCATCAAGCTGTGTACAACCTGGAGAGAGTTTCTAGGAAGGTAACGCTGGGGGTATGAGGTTCAAAATCCTTTTGGGGATATAAGGTTCAAAATCCTTTGAGATGTCTGAGCACAGAAAAGCTTTAAGCTAAAGCTTTAAAGAATTGTTCTTGTTTAGTCTAGGAATGAAAAGACTAAAAGGAAATATAATTATAGACATTAAACGTAATAAAGGTTGAAATAAAGTGGATAGTAATCAATTGTTGTGTGTGTGTATGTGTCCTTGGAGTGTGAAACAAATTGGCTTAATTTGTAGCACTCAAGAGAAAAAGCATTAACTGAAAGGATAGTTAACTAGTGGAAGAAGACACCTCAGGAAGCTATCGATTCCCTATTACTAGCAAATTCAAAACAAACATCAGAGAATATCCAAGTATGCTGTGAGTGGGTGGATGTACCTATACTGTCTCCAGTAGCAAAACATTATTAACTGAGCTGCTGGGTGCCCTCAGCTGAGTTGATATGGCAATAATCTCAGCTATGTGCTGCCTGTGCATTTCTCCTCCAGAAGTAAGCCAGCAGTGATGTCCCAGCATGTAAACAGTGAGTAAGAAGTGTGGAGCAGGACCCCAGAAAGAAATCTTGAGCAAACCTGGTCCAAGTATATAGACAAATCCAGAGACATCTTGAGTCAATTGGACTGCTAATTTGCTAGCATGAAATCCCCAAAAGAGTGCATGCTTTTATTTTAAAGCATGAAATTTATGATGAGCTAGTTGATATATTCTTGCAAGTGACATATATATGTAAACAGTCAGTACAATACAAACACCACATGGATAATATTATGAAAGGCATAGTTTCAAATGTCTGCAATGATCATAAAATTAAACATTCTCAATGCATTTTCAAGAGTGCTGACAGGGAGATTTAAGCTGCCTCCCAAAAGGTTATTGTAGGAATCAAAATCAAAAATGTAGAGCCTCAAAACTCTTGCTCAATTACTTTTCAACCCTTCAATTTCCATCAGAAAATGTACGGTGTACCAAAATATCTTGTTCTGGCCATCACCTATTTCCAAATCTGAAATTAATCTTGAACTTAAACTTATTTGCATTATCTGTATATCTCTACCTCTTTTATCCAGGACAAAAATTTCACAGGGGAGTATCAGGCTGACTTCAAATCATGCTCTAATCTATACGAGAAGGAAGAAGATGATTATGAGACAATAAATTCTTCCACTCTGGAACCCATACATACTTTGAGAATCCTTCCTCCCAAACCTGTACAGGAATCTGAATATGCAGGTATTTTTTTCTTTTTTCTGTTTGCTGAAAGCAGGCCAAACCTAAACATAAACAGGAACAGTACACATTTGGTTTTATTTCATTCTTGGTATTTATTTTAATGGTATAGTTTAATTGAAAAAATAAAGCACTAGTGAGCAGGATCAAGAGAGGAACTTTGTCTGCAGTTTCATATTCACCGCCTTTTTCCATTAGAGTATGTTAAATCAATACTTAGATGCTGCTTTTTGTTGTGTTTTTTTTTTTTTGTTTATGTGTTTGTTTCATTTTGGTATTGCTTTCATGGAAGAAATTCTATAATCCCACCTTCTAGAAGAAATTCTATAACCCCATTTGCAAAAACCGACTAGTCAAATCTACAACCTTTACAGAAAAGCTCACTGCTATTTAAGCATAGAAACCTTTAGATGGAAAGCATATTAAAAAAAAAAAAAAGTTTCCTCCAGATAATAATTTGCAGATGGATGAATGCAGCACTCTTTTTAAAGATATTTTCTGCTGCTTTTAATATCCGTAATTAACAATTACTTCGAATGTGTTTCTCAGAAGGTATTCTTAACTTTACAAGATAGCTGCATTAGTCAAGTTTTAGATTACTAAAGCAATCTGAAGTCAAATTTAATAACTAAACATGGCTAGAAGCCATGGGTTATAGAGATTCTAAACTATTCTCAAAATAAAAAGTACAAAAATGGAGGAAATCCTAGATGAGGAAGAATGGAAAACAGAAGCCAAACACAATCTGAATTTACAGGATATGTGTATACATATATATATATATATAAACTTGCTCCGGTTCCCATCAAAGTTTGTGAAGATTTTTCCATTGATTTTTGTATGAGTTTGATGTCTAAACAAATAAATGGCTTTTTATGTGAGAACTCTATCAGTGTGTGAGCAGATCACAATCAGTCTGAACATCCAGATATTCTACATAATGTTCCAAAGAGTCATTTGGGCATTTTGTTTGGAAAAGAGTTATGTCGGTTAGAAAAGATTTTACGTCAACAGCCAGTACCTTCTGTGGTTTATGTAACTGTCCCGAAATATCAGAAAGAAACTTTTGTTTTTTATGGTTTTGGAGAAAACACATTAAGCAAAAAGCTGCCTTTTACCTGCATGTTATGCCCAGTAACTATGATGTAGCATTGATACAAGAATGATGAAAAGGTACGAAAATGTATTTCAGAAAGGCAGAATTCCATGCTACCGTCCCATTTTGCCATCTTTCCTAGAAAAATAAAAATGCCCTTGAGATACAAAGTAATGACTTGAAAACATGCCAGTTAACAATCTGCGCATTTCCTTTAGAGGGCGATAAGTGCAGTATTTATTAGAGGCTAAAGTAAAAATTAAGATGTTCTCTGGAGACCCCCCCCCCTCCAACCCTTGCTAAACCCAAACAATCCATTCAAGAAGGCTGTTGGCATCTCCAAGAACAAATGTTCCAGTGAAAAACAGAATCACTGATATGTTCGCAGCCTACATCAAACATCTGCCTTAACTGTGCATCAGCTCACAAAGGCTTTTTTTTTTGCCTTTTTTTTTTTTTTTACCACAGTGAGGTATGCCTCAATACCATTACCAAAATAATGTGGAAGTTCAGAAAAGACAAAATGAAAATGCTATAAAAATGGCATCACCTGACCTCATAAACATGTTCTGAACCTATTCATATTGAGACACAGCATCACCGAATTACTAAGGTTTACTTTTTCTTCCTCTTTTACAGACAAACGTTATCTGATGCCTTCAGGTATCACTTCCGAGATGAGCAGCCAGCACCCCTCTCAGTCACCTCAATACTTGGCTGTAAGTAAAGACCTTAAACCCTGTTCACAAATGATATTTCCTCTTTTCTGTAACATCATTTAAAGCTACAAGCGGTCCAGTCAAAGTCTTAGCCACATAACATTTGATTTTTTCCAAAGTCACAAAGGTTCCTGTTTCACTTTGCAACAATGTGCTCTCAACTAACTATTGTTTGTTGATGCCTAAAGTCAAGACTGGATCTACAAAGTATATGGGGCATCCCAGTGAAGAATAAACGTGTTTTTACTAGCTACAGTTTCAAATAACAATGCCTAAGATCACCTCTTTACTTTGTTTTATTAACAGAAACGCACGTCTGCTCTAGAGGGGAGGAGCATGCTGACTATTAGAGGTATAATTAAAAAATCTGTTTCTGCAATCAGAAATAGAATATGGTGATTCCATATTTAGCTTTGTTATATAGGTACACATTGAAGATGATAGAAAAGACAGTTTTCAGAACAGCAGCTGCTTTCCAAATTAAATCTGCTGCAAAAGGTGGAATGCTGTTTCGACAACCAAATATTTAAGTAATTATTTAACAAAGGAGATACATTTTATCCCATGAGCACCTTGTTTCTCAATGGAAATATATTTATAAAAGCTATCTGACAACGTTCTCCTACTCAGAACATGCTAAATCTATAGTATTACCTGGTATATATTTGTTTCTCCACTGCGTTTGTTCTATTTCTTGTGACAAATTTGTAGACAGACTGCAATCTTATTCTTCAAGAACTTAATGAGGCCTCTGACTATTAAATCCTTTAATTTACAATTTTACTCAATAATAAGTTTATTTTAAAAGTATATTTCTAAATACTTTTCTATATACATTTCTATATGTTTGATATACTTTAGATATAGCAAAATATCATGAAACCAAGTACTGAAGAATTAAATATGATTCACCTTGAAAGGGAATTATGATTTTTCTCTTATCATTTCAAATCTTTGAACCATATTTGCTAAATATGGCCAGAAAAAAATGCAATTACCAAAATATGATCACTTTCTATGTTTGATGTAAAGGGTGATTTTCAGAGAGTAAGTATTACATTTGACCAGTCAGAAAAATAATACAAAGAATTCCATTAAAAAAAGAATCTGTTTAATTTTTTCCTTTTATTTCATACTTTAATTCAAAGCATTGAGCCAAGTAATTCCTACAGATGATGAGAAAGTAAGCAGTATAAGTTCAGAAAATGAAAGGTTAGACTGAATCTTGTGAGCAAATACTGATATAGCTTGTACGAAAGCTGAACTGAGAGAAATACCAAGCAAGGCAGCTTCAAAATCTGCAGAAATTAGTAGGAAAGGTCCTACTGACAGTTGGATAGTTTGATAAAGCCTCAAATTCCACAATGTTTTACGAGTTAGCTATATGTGTTTGCCTGCCTTCCTGAGATATGTGCTGACATCATTAAAGATGAACCAAGGACAACGCAGAAAGGTAAATTAAACTCTGCAATTCGAAGGTGTAACTTAAACATATTTTTGAGGACTTCCTGAGCTAACAGTGCTTGTAGAGTAATCTAATAGTTTTAGATAATAACTACACTATTATTAAATTTGTCTTAACATTTATTCTCATACACACAGCTATTAGTAGCTTTGCCACAAGATGGCATAAACAGCACAAAATAATTTTTTTCAACAGCTATTTTCTAGAATGGTTAAACATTTAAGGTGTCAGTATTTTTGTTCAGAGCAACTTTCTCTGGCTTACTTGAAGGAGAACTTAGCTTGTTTTGCATCACTTTTAACGTTACTTATGATGTCAGTATATAGAACTTCTGAAAATATTTTCAAAACCAAACTCTAATGCAAATAGAGTAAAATAATTTTTACTAGTAAGATGTCCTATGTGCATTTAAATAATCAGTCAAATTGTGGTAAATTTGGAAACAACAGCAATGACAAAAAGCATAGATTTACTTTCATTTTTAACAAGACAGAACAAAAAAAAGTCCTACATAACTTGATAAGCACACATATAAAGTCTCTGAACAGTGTTTAAATTTGCAAATTACATGAAAAAAAAAATCTCTCTTTCAAATATTTCATTCTGAAATCCAGAGGTAAAAACAAACTTTACTCTGTTTTATCAAGCATCATAAAGAGTTTTTAGTTTGCTTTATTTTATATTTTGAGCTGAGAAGCTGAGATAATCAAAAATACTTTTTGTTGTTTTTTGGTTGGTTGGTTGGTTTGCTTTGCTTTGTTTTTTTTCCTGCTTTAGCTTCAGGTAATTTCTAGTTATGTCTCTTATGAAACAAATGTTTGTGAGTGATATTAAAAAGATTTACCTGGCTACTATACAAGAAGACTCTCAATATTTCCAGGACTGCCATAATTATATAAGAACAAGTAGTCTACTCTTTAATTGGAGAGAAGCACAAATGGTTGAGAAGGAGTTTTAAATTGCATCTGAATCTATCTCCAAATCCATCCTTAAAAAAAGGCTAAATAAAGTACAGATTGAACAAAACCCACATGTGATGAGACAGCAAAGAGTTCTGGAGGTGGAACAGGGTGGCAGGTGGATGGGGGTGGACTGCCAATAATAATACTAGAATAAGCCTATACTTTTATTTGTGGATTATATGGACAGCATTCTATCAACAATTATTATCAATTTTCTTTAGGAGAAAGAGGGAAAATACATGGACCCCAGGTAAGCAGAATCTCTCATCAGTTAGATTTTTTACAGGGCATTTTGCCATTGAAAGTTTTTTAAAAGCACACTCCAATTTTGCTCGCACTAACTGAAGGATGAGAGAACTTGTATCTGTAGTCCTACATTATCTCACTTATTTGTATTCATGGTTTGTATAGGCATCTTTTACCCCTCAGTGATTTTAAAGTGGCATATTAAAGTATGATGTTATGTGTTGTGGACTACATAAAACTTTGACTGTTGACACAGACAAGACTGCTTAATCTAAGATAGCAATACTTCTTTTAGTAAAACAAGGAAGAAAAGCTTAAATGTATTTTTGTTTTCTCTCTTTCCTAGCAGCCTTTGCCTCCTCCACGGTAAGATCAATTAAGAGATGGCTTTTGTGCATTTCCCAAAACGTGTGCTCAGGGCACTGAGTGCTGACGAGCGCTCACATCCAGCTGTAGCAGTTGTAATCACTCCCACAGAAGACAGGCCAAGCTCTATTCCATGAATACGTATGAATACATTTTTCTATGATACGCCCACACCAAAAAAAAAAATCTTTTTTGATTTTTTTCCAATCTCAAACAATAATAATTGCTATAGTTAACAGATACTTTCAAAAGGTAATCCAAAAATTCCAAGCTTATTCTTCACCATCTATATTAAATGCAGTATGAGCTGTAAATCAGTTTTAAAATGTGATTAGAATTACAGACATTCAAATTATTTCTTAAGTAAACTGCAGCATATTCTGCAGCTGGGCTCTATACACAGCTGTACCCACCCAGAGATGTCAGCACTGAAGAGCTGTATTTGGCACATACCAGTGAAGTGTATGAAAGTACTGTTAAGTGGCACAGAACATAGTACAGTAATGTCTTGCAAATGTAGAATATTATCCAAAATTACTTTTGCTATTGAATCCTGGACCTGAGCTAAACTCAGAACAAATACATAGAAAAAATCTTGGAAAAATTCTGTATTTTCCTTTTTTGAGCTTGCAGTTACAACAGACATAACTCTTGTGCCTCCTTTATACCCTACAAGTTCTTCCAATTCTCCTTTGACTTCTTCAGGCCACTGAAGACACTGCCAAAGCAATATCAACCACTTCCTCCAGAGCCAAAGATAAGCAGCCAGGTCTCCCACACCAGGAAAACGCTCAGCCAAGCACATACCTTTCCAGTATCAGCAAAGCTCACAAGGTACTGCTGTGTTTCTTCATGCTGATTGCCTGAAAATTAAAACACTCTCCCTGGCAAAATCACCAGACTTTACCTCCATTGCACCTTTGCTTTTACTTAAGGAAAATAAATGTTGATTCTTTAGACAGCTGTGAATAATCAAGAGAAGGGGTATTTAGAGTAATCTGATACTAACATTCTTTAAAGAAAAAAATGCCAAAATAACGGTAAAGAAGTAAAGGAGCAGAAAAGTAGAAGTCGAAAAGGAGTAGAAAAGTAGACTAAAAGTCATGAACACTTAGTATAAAGTTTGTCCTACTTTTTTCCTGACATTTAGAGGTTTTGCAACCACTTCCAAGCAAAAATAATAGCACTTGCTTAGCACAGTTGGTGAACCGAGTAATAGCGAACCATGTGATGGGAATATACACTGACTGTGCCAGAGAAATACAGAAATATCTCCATAACCCAAGGATGCTACATTCAGCAAAAGAAATGACTAATCTGCAGCCAGAAATCTTGCTCCAGCCCGAGACCAGTCCTTTACACCAGATCCCTGTAGCCCATCCTCTGTTATACAACACCCAGCGGAGAATGGATCTGCAGCACAAACCATGTGTGTCCAGCTCTATGGCAGACCATGTGCATGTCAAGTTATGAGACTGTCTGCTTTTTTCATGCAACAAGCATGCTTAGGCACATGAGCATGAATGTATGCTGCTCACTGCCATGGAAACAGAGGCACTCCTGCTGTGTGACCAAAACACACATGTGTAAATGGGGAAGGTGGTGGGCATGTGCTGGGAACAGGAGTGGTACGTATCCTGGGGCCACAGGGTATAATGCTCAGATGCCTCTCTGTGAAAACCTGTTGCAGCCAGATGTTTGGGCCAAACGAAAATATGTCAGTTCTGTCCATCCTTCCAAAAATAGTTTCAATTTCAGTTCGTCAAGTTGGAATTTTGCTTCATTTTGCAAAAGTCACCACAGTCCAAATCCTATAGTACAAATACCACAGAGAAAGAAAAAAAAAAGCAGCTTACAAATCAATGAAGTAATCTTCTACTCCAAGTTAAGTATATACTTAAGGAGCTGACTCTAAGTATGTTTTATTTTTTCCTGAATGGTGCTTAAATTTTTTTTCATGGATTAAGTTACAGAAGCTTTCAGTTGTTAAGACATTTTATTAATATGAAGTAGCTTCATATTCAGATGTGTGACCTGACCTACAGCTGAGAAGTTCCAAATCCCATGACTGATCCCTTCCCTTCGTAGGACGGCATATAAAATTGAAAGCTGTGAGAACTATTTCAAGCTGTGTTTGCCAGCAGTCATCAGTATGCAAAGTGCTAGAATTCAAAAGGTCCCTTACAAAACCAAAGTCTGTAATATAAATACATGTAATTTCTTATTCTAGAAGTAAGGAGTGGCAGCAAAAATCATAACCACAATGCTCTGTATTGCAGTTATAAATACTAAAATATTTCTAATAGTCTTTTTTTTTTTTTTTTAAGTTGACATAGGGTTTTTTTTAATCACAGGAGTAAGAGGGGAGTGGCAAAGACTAAGACCACACATAATCTGGGAAGGCATTTCACAATTTCCGACACAAGCACTTCACTCGAAATATTTGTCACCCATCACCAATCCAGTCACAGCTCTGCAGGGAAAAAACATATGTATGGACTGCAGTATGGAGGAGTGCAGCAGTACACCATTGTCTGCCAGACTGTCAGCAAAGCTGTCAAACTGCAGGCATGATTTACGAGCGCACATCCTATTTTCCAACAAGATTTGGAAGACTTATAAAATTACACACCATTATTTATACACTCTATAAACATCTGCATAAAATATGGGCATGTGCAGGATGCTGGAATGTATCTGAGAAGCTTTGGCGAGATTTAAATGTGTGGTAAATGGAATGGGCCATACAAGTGGTGTGTCCCCTCGTAGAGGAGTCCTCCCTGCAAACACACCTTTATTACCTCCTAACTTTACTATGCACCCAGCATCCTACATATGGACTTTTCCTTGTCAAATAATGACCTCAGAGTCCAAGCTAACGAATTGCACGTGCTAACACAAAAGCATCTTTCCAAACCCAAAACAGCATGATGCCATTTCCCCTGGTCTTATCACTTGGTGCCTGGGAGAAAAGCCTGATCCCCACCTCGCTATAGCCTCCTTTAAGGCAATTGTACAGTGTGATAAGGTCAGCCCTGAGCCTCCTCTCTGCTAGGCTAAACAAACCCAGTTCCCTCAGTCGCTACTGTAAGACCTGTTTTCTAGACATTTCACCAGCTTCAATGCCCATCTTTGGACACGCTCCAGCATGTTGATGTCCTTGTTGTTTTATGTTCATAAATAACTTCTAAAATTTAGACCTCTATCTCTTTTGCTATTAAATGCAAGCTGCTGAAAAGTTTGTTCATCAAACCTAGGACATCCAATAAAATATGCCAGACTTGATACATTGTCCCTTTTGAGGGGGAGAATACTTTCTGATGATCCTTCTCACTAGGGGAAGGTATTCCTGTTGACCAGGCATATCAGGAGAAAGCAGAAAAATACCTAAATACCAGCTTGAATCAGGACCAGGAGAAGCATTCTACAATTCTCTTTATCTGTTTGCATCTTAAGTTCCTGGTTTGCATTTCCTTTTGTCTATACTTTGCGTTCTGCCACCATGAACGTTTCACTTTTGAAACTCTTCAGTCTTCGAGAAAATCTGTTTATAGCTGACTTTAAAGTTTCTAATAAGATTTTTAGCATGAGAGTAAGAGTAGAGAAGAAAGCTCATAATCCTTCATATCACTTCTCCCTCCCCCCAGAATCAATCCTTACAAGGACTTTTCTCATTTACCATAATGAATTCTGCGGATGCTGTTCTTCTTTTATGGATGTCCATAACCTTTTCTTGCAAATAATTTATGTCAAAAAATAACCAGCCTCTGAATTTCTATAGCAGTAATAAAATGCCAAGGGCTGTTAATTTTCAGTGATGATGTAACCAAAGTATTTAAATACTCAAAGTCATTTTTTATTTTATGATAATGAATTTTTTTCATATATTTCTTTCTTTTCCAGGCATATATCTCTTAGGGAACTGAATGAAGTAAGTAATCATCTTTGTATACATTATTACCACCAAAAGCATACACATTTCATGGCTGTGTAGCTTCAGAAGTACAATTATTTCAGTCGCAACTTAGCCTGTTAGGTAGAAACAGTATAATAACCATATTAGCTTTGGGTCATAAATATATCTATTTTTAATGTGTGTAGTACTGCCAAAATGGCTACTCTGTGAATGACAGCTAACATCCTGAAGTTGTTTTCAGAAATAAAAACACAAACAGTGTATAGCAGCCTCCCCAGGTATCCAAATAAAAGCACATCTCCTAAGTGCCAAATGCTGCAAATGTCTGAAAAATGTGCGGAAGGGAGGCACTCATGCTCTGAAGGCCAGTGACACTGAGCTCCTGTGTGCAACAGAGGCTATAAAGGCTCTCGCTCCCCACTCTCACCTCCAAGCTGAGCTCCTCTCCCAGTGCAGCCTGCAGCCCCGTACCAGCTGCCTGTGGCCAGAGGGCAGAAACTGAGAGATGATGCCATGAACTCACCTGTAGGCATAAATGCAACATAAAGCATTATCTTTTCTCAGAGACAGGTAAAGGCAAGTGATTATTTTTTCAGATCCCAGTTTCTGTAAAAAAAAAGTTTTTAGAAAGTTTGTTCACCACCTAATCTATCTGTCAGTGAAGTAAAGCAGAAAAAATGGGCTTAGCAACAAAAAAAAAAGGGGGGGGGGGGGGTACTTATGACAAACAGAAATTTCTTAGTGGTTTACTGTAAGATGTATTAAGAGATACAGTCCCTACAATAATGCAGAATGTTAAAGGCTGTAAAATTCAGAGATGATAGGTTATAATCTACATCATTTTGTGTTTCTTACTGTGTTCTATTTGTTACAGTAATACATTTGTAAAATGTTTTTATCTCATTACAAGAGAACAAAGGAAAAAAAGTAATTTCTACACTGGTTAAGTCCAGCCATTTCCTATCACAGAAGCTGTATCACAAACCCATAAGCTGATCTAGCTCTAACTTCAAAATCCTTTGAATTTTTCTGATCCACAGCTCTGAATGGGAGGCTATCCCAGAACCTCACCCCTCCCATGGCTAGAAACTCCTTTGCTTTGAAAGATTTTTACAAAACATGCTTTGATTGTAATATTATAATTAACAATTAAAGCCAAAAAAAAAGAGCTACTGCCAAGAAAGATAATATTTTAACACAAAAATCTTTGTCTTCTCCTAGATGATGACTCATTACCAAGTATAAAAATAACCCCAAGAACAACAAATATCTTACATCTGTAATTAATATTTCTGGCTGGGCACTGTACAGCTGCACAAATGCTGCAGCTCTTAGTAAGCTCATTGTTTAGCTACATCTTAAGGAGAAATACTGTATATTTCATAACATGGATCACTTCCCATCTGTATAGCTCCTAAGACATAGATAGCTTCAGTGTGACCCAGAGGAGACAGGATATGCTCTTGTTAAGTTTTTGGACATCAAACTGCGGGTCAAAATGGTTGAGAGCAGACCCAGACACAACAGGACCCAGATGAGCTGTAGGAAAGGGTCACCAGAGCACATCTGGAATGCTGCACAAGGAGCTGCTGGCAGGCAGGAGCGGGATTATGAGGGCAATTTCAAGAGTGTTGGAACAGGTTGCCCAGACAGGCTGTGAAATCTATGTTCTGTGGGTCTGCAAGACTCAGCTGGACAAAGCTCTGAGCCCTGGCCTCATCAACTAGCTTAGTCTTTGAGCAGTCCAATGACCTGCCTAGGTCCTGTCCAATATGAATAGCACTATGAATTTCTAAGTAATGCAAAAACATTAATGGGGAGGTAAGTTTTAAGGAAGACTAAAAAAAGCACCATTTACAAAGAGTATTTTTTTTTCTGTTTAATGCTTATGTATTATATTCTCATGTGTATCAAATTAATAATCAAAATAATTACTATTCTTGTGTGAATCAAAATACTACAGAAATACAGTGAAAGTTTATCCAACTGTGGTCTCTAGACACCTATCTATTGTTCACTTCTCTGCAATATAATATGCTGTACTGAGACTCCCCACACGGTGTTTTTGAACGAAGTATCTGCCATGACAGTTAAAGTAATTGTTCTACTAAAGGGTCTGAAAAGAAATGACTGATTTTAATCTTTGGATAGTGTATCTCCAGTCAATCAAAATCAATCTCTTGAATTCATAGAAAATCAGTTAAGGAAAGCCATATTGTAAATTAAGCTGATGCACGATAGTGATCATGAAAATGGTGATCATTGTGATACACCTTGTGTTCACTTATACCCCTAAACATTCATTTCTCATTGTTGCCAGTGGACTGAGATGAAAATTCAGCCTGAGGTTTTGACAAAGTGATCAGGTATTTATAACTGAATGTCTGAATTTAAAATGAAAAGATAGTTGAGTTTGTTCTGGTAAGTTCAAGTTGATAATCAAAAGAAAAATATTCACTGTCTATGTTATCATTTTATATAGGCATCTGGAAGAGAAAAAGGTTAGTATTTAAAAATATATTAACTTGTTTTCTTTCTTTCATATCCCAAGAACAAAATATCCTATCATTAAAACTCCAGATGAAGTTCTCAGTACAGGAACCTGACATCTATCCTACTGTACGGGATTATGCAGTCTGGCTCTGAATTAAAACTAGTAATAGACATCCCCCAGGTATACATCTGCTGGGAACTGAGAGATTTAGAGTGACCTCAACGGTTCTGGAAAATGGAGTGCAAAAAGGGATTTAATTTGCATTAGCTACACCTATTTGGGGAAGCAGTGCATCACATTTGTTCTAAGCAAACCAAAGTTTTAAGGTCCTAGGGGGAAGAAGAGTGAAAAAGAAAGTTAAAAATCTTAAAAGAGATTTAAAGAAAAATCCTTAAAGAGTTAAAAATCTGTCTTTTTAAGCTTTACATTTTTAAAGCTACAAATAGAAGCTTTTGTTTTGTTTTATTTTTTCGAAAAGCATTTTAAAAATGTCAATTCTTTAGATGCACATAAAATGTTTTAAAACCACCTTAAGCTATTCTGTCTGTATGAAGGTCCATGAAACAAAAAAATACTTGAAAATACCTTGAAGACAGATACAGACTAATTGTTATGCTGTTTACACCTCCATGTCAATGAATTCATAATTTCCTCTGGCAGTTCCTTTTGTGGATTAAGGCACGGTTTCCCGATTTTCAGCTAGAAGTACTATTGACTGCATTTGTTTTCTATCTGTCCTGCCCTACAAAAAGGATTTATGAACTCTCTGTATGCTTCTAGTACAGCATTCTCCACTATTTACCGTTATGTTAATCCATATTATGTTAATCCATATTATGTTAATCCATATTTGGCACCAGCAAAACCTGCAATGTTCAGCATCACCATGTAACATTCAGTACCACAGTAATGTTTCCTACTCTAATCATTAATTGACTGATTTAAATCAGACTGATTGTAGCCTATTAGCTTTCTCTAAGCTTCCCCTTGTACACAAATTTGGTTAACTTAATTTTTTTTCTGTGGTAGTTGCTAGAATACTGTCAAAGTTACACAAGAGAGGATACAATAAGTTCTCGTTCTTTTTATTCATAGTTACAGATTTGATGAAGAAACTGGAATTGACTTTACAAGCACAACAGTACAAAATAAAGCATCTTCCTGATTCCAGGTAGGAATATAAGAATTTCATGAGCTTGTACTGGATGCTTCAAGAACTAAACATTCTGCACGTAGCAAATTATACTTCACTATGTAATAAAGCAAGAAGATATCACTTTCTGATGCCATGTAGTGATATATAATGTTTTGCCCTGAAGGTCTTTGGGAATTGCTTTTAAGCTATTATAAATACACATTCAATTTTTATCTTTAATAGCATACCAGTGTATTATATTTTGCCTCAATTTCCCTGCAGTGGTGTTAAATATACTATAAGAAGTAGCTCTGTCATCTCCAGCCTCAGCATTTTCCCTACCCTCTGTATTCCATTTTTATATGTGAAGATATGCTTGGCCTTCTTAAGGCCAATTATTATTCCATAGAAATCTGCCACAGTTTCTACTACTTTTCTAACCTTGCAAATCTTTCTTTTCTAAATGAGTTTTTGAATGTAATTCTACCACCTCTCTCCTAAAGCATTCAACAAAATATAAAAGTATAGGATAATGTATAGGAACTGTGCCAAAAATTTAACATCTTTCCTACAGTTGACTGATAAGACAGAATCTCTCATCTAGCCTTCTTGATGATGACAGCATTTCTCCAAGATAAAATACTACCTGTAATACCTAAAATTATTACCGGTATTTGTGACCCCTAGTATTTTGATTCTTGTGCTGTGGTACCAGTGGCTCTGTTATGGGAAGTTATCTGTACAGTGCATTTCCCAGTTCTAACTAATATTACTACAAAATCTGGGGCACTCAGCAGTGGGCTAGAAAATCACAAGCATCAGGGAACAACTGCTTGCTGCATCTTCCTTATGGAAGGACTGGAAATATCAGGTGAAATTAGCAGGGGGTGGGCTCAGAACAGACACAGGGAAATTGTGCTTCACTATAGAATCAAAGAATCATAGAATCATTAATACATGGAGTGAAAGCATGAAACTCTTGCAAAGGCTCGTGGGGAGTAAAAATTTATGTAATTTCAAAAAGTGGCTGGAGAAATTAATGGAAGAGAAATCTGTCAAAAGCTGGTAAATACAAAAATACCACCTGAAACTCAGGAGAGCCCAAGGCTGCAATTTGTAGGATGAAGGTGTGTTCTGGGGTAGCACAGCTATGCATTGCTCTGTAATTTTACTCTTACTTAAACATGTGCCGCTAACAGAAATATTTTTCTGACGTTACTTTCATTGCTTTCTCCCAGCTTCCAGTATATACAGAGCTCGAAGAATGTTTGCAGCTCAGGTAAGAAGAGAAGAGCTTTGAAAACTAAACCAGGAATGGATAAACTGTGACACAGTAGGCACCACATCTGTGTTTCTATGTGTGTGCATCTGCACTGGGTGTTTTCAGTGCATTGAGGCAGTGTAAAGGGATTGTTAAAGGAAGCAAACAGGAAAAAAAAAAAAAAAGTAAAACAATGGCACAGTCAATAGCAATGAAGAACCAACAGGAGTTACTTGCTTGGCTGTACCCTGCGCATGGTTCAAGAAAGCTAAGAAATGCCTAACCTAGCACCCAAGGGCATTAAGCCACTACAAAACCCGACACCCAGAAAAGGAAGGAGATTTGGACGAGCTGCTGAAGGACAACAGGGATAAGAGGAGAAGGCAAATTGCTGGGCATGCAAAGAGGCAGAGATGGAGAAAGCGTGCTGTGAGCAGAAGAGGGTGCTTTCCCCAGCAGAGCTGCCATCAGCTGACAGGGGTGGAAGCTGCAGATGTTCAGGATATTATATAGCAGCTACCTTGGTTTTAATGACTTTGGGGAAGTGAATACATTGATCTTTTCTTTGTGGAAACTACTTTAGGTTTATCACAGATTCCTAGAGGGAAGGACTTGCAGATGGCATTATCAGACAGGCCTGTTAACATATTATGGCTGGAAATAGGAAATTCACGGGGCTGCGTGGTGTTTCCTGAGGGAAGGGACTGGGAGCCAAAAGTAGCAGTTGTGGGGTGCCCTGCCCAGCCCCAGCCCGTGGTGTGGCTTGTCCAGTAACCGTGGCAACATCACTCCCGTCATTGTCCCTGTATTTTTTTGAGACTCACAGAACTAAATGCAGCACATGGGAGTGGTTTCACCACATTGACGGGCACACTCTCTAATCTGGAAGATGATGCTTCCACAAACACGGTTAAAAGCTGTGTTAGCTTTTTGCTGTTGTGTCATATTGTATCTGGTGTCTGTCAACCTCTCTACCTAATCTCTTCTAAAAAAAATATGGCTTTATTTGTATTTAACCCTTTAGCCCAAAAGTTCTATTTGACTTATCCCTACCTGTCAATAAAGTTACCCTTGCTTTAAAAAGCAATTCCCTAAATCCAAAAGAGAAAGGATTAAAGTAAAATAACATAACATAACATAACATAACATAACATAACATAACATAGCATAGCATAACATAAAATAAATAAAATAAAATAAAATAATAAAAACATCATCTGTTTACAGACATTTGAAAAGCAAAATCCCTTTGTTAGCCAAACTTCATGATAAGAATTGTGTAAGGAAAAGAAAACGTTTATCACTGTGTTGTATAAATATGATTTTTGCACATATATATACTAAAGAGGAAATATTATAGAAAGGAAACTCTCTGATATGTTGGTCTTTCATAAAAAGATTGATTGACAAAGAAGTGTGTCTAAACCTTAAGTGGAGTACATATAAATAACATGACCTTGGTCTTTTGAATTCTCTGGGTCTCTGGGTTTTTTGAATGTCATTAAAAGTGCACCAGCCAAGTTATCTCATATTTTGTCTCATTTTTTTTTTTAAAGTAAGTCTTTGAGAGTGCATGCCTTGGGAAACCCAGTGGCTCTGGGGCCTCAAGGAGTACAGGGCTCATCCATGCTGGTAACTTTCTACTGTCTTTGACTACACTTACTGTACTTTTGTATTCTCCCTTAACTGCCACTGCAAATGCCCTTTCTACCAAAAATACAAACCTCTAAGCCATGCTGAGAACCCATGAGCTGCATAATCTGAATTCATGCTAAAAGCCAGGAACACCAGGAAGCACATACAGGCTGTATTATTTGTTCAAATAAAGAAGGATTCACCTTGACTTCAGCCTGTGTCAGGCCAAACAAGCCCACCTCCCTCAGCTTCGTGCCGTAAGCTCCTTTACTTCTGTTTTGGGCTGTTCTCAGGAGTCTCTCAGTCCTCTCATCTACGCGCAATTCCTTGTTTTTCCTAGGTTCCCTGTACCAACCTCTGCTTCAGAAACTCCTGCCATTCCTACCACTGCTTTTGGTCCTTCATGTGCAGGCCCTCTAGGACAGCGCACCCTCACTTTATCTCCTTAAATTCCTTGCCCTTGTGAAACAACAGGGACAGAACAGAACAAAAAATTGGCCTTCAACCCTGCTATCCTACATGGTCCTTTAAAGCCCATGTTTGGATTAAAAAAAATATTTTACAAAGAAAGTATTAACTTTACTGGATTTGTACGAATAACTTTGTATTTTTTACAATATGTAAGTATATATTTCTCTCACTCTGATTGATATTTTTTTATCCTTTATTGTTTAAAACAAGTTATTTTCTGTGTAAAAATCTAAACTGTTCTTTAATTTCTTGGCAAGCAGTGTAAGAGAATTTTCCACTTCCTGACATACGAGAAAGAAATTCTACAGAACAAACACACCAGTCACAAAGCAAACATAGTGCTAGCTGCAGGGTTTCTTTTTAAAAATAAAGTATCTGAGGACAGCCACCAAAAATGAAATGTGAACACAAATGACAGCTTCAGGATCTAATAAACTGAATGGTGGCATATGGGTGTTTTAACGACTCAATCTGCAGAAAAAAATTGTAGATGCCTGGTTACAGACCCTTTACACAATTAGCTCAGTAATTTCATTTCTGAAGGGATCGATTGCCTATTGAATATGATTGTTTTCCTACTGACATCAGTGGACATTGTTTACTGGCTTAAACACAAATGCAATGTTCTGTAAACCAGAACATGACACATGGTACATGCATGAAACAATGAAAACTATTATTCTTCTGTAAAAGAATGTCTCTGAACTTCTTTAAAACTTTCATATGTTATGTATTGGCAGAATAATCTGATAAAACATGAGCAACAGATAAAACATAATGAAATTTCATTTTGGCAAACATTACTGTCTCTTATGACAGTAAAGGAAAATATGGAAGCCATCGATAATCACATTTTTCTCATTTACTCTTACAATAGTCACTAACTCATTTCTACCAACAGCACTGCACAAAACAAATAAAAATGCCTTCTGTTTTATGGCAGGATATGATGTTTTTATTCTGCAGTTAACCATTTCTTTTTCTCATGGTGTACACCTGCAAAATGCTTCCTAACCATACATCTTGAAGCTTTTCTCAAGCTGTTTCCACTGCAGCCTCACCAGCCCGAGCCTTCCCATGTCACCCCACGCTTTGTGGTCCTGCGCCATCCCGTGCACTCCCTGGTGCTGTGCTGTTAAAAGGCAATATTAAATATAGACCGCAAATCACTTGCTTCAGGAGGACGCTTTTCAGCTGCCTGAGCAACCTCAGTTGGCTCATGTAACCCCATTAGGAAAGGAGGGAGCAGGAGCGTGCAGCCTGGGAGCTCTGCCTTCACCTTTTTCTTGATGCAAGAGCAAATTCACTTCTCCGTATCCAAAAAATGAGGCCTGGCCCTAAATTTATTCACTGCAGCAAGCTGCAGAGCAAACTGAAATTCGTCAGCACAGCAGAGCCTTGAATCCTCTAAGGCTTGGTGGAAATAATGCCATCTGGCAATGGGATAAATGAGGAGCTTTAATGTGCTTGGATACAATACAAATGCAAGGGGTTTGAAAGGTAAATGCAGAGCAGAATTACACTTGTAGAACATAAATGTCCCCGTATTTATTATTTTATTTAGTATTTTATATTTTATTATAATTTGCATATAATATTTTGCTGTGCTTACAGGTACGAGAACCTTGTAGAGTGATGTCAGTTAAAAGGCATCAGAAAACTAACTCATATCTTAAATTTCTTGGGGCATGAATCTGAAATCACTGGTCCTGCATTAGCAGAAGAGCAGTCATAACAGTTCTAAATTTTAAAGGTTGAGAACACAAAACTGCAATTCCAAATTGTAAATGCTATTATCTTGTGTATAACAGATAGGGTAAAATGAAGCTAAAATTTAAGTTTAAAAAATATGACTGTTTTTCCTTCTGAATTTACAGGGACCACATTAAATGTAGAGGATGTGTCAGTGGAGAGGTCACCGTCTCCTATACAGTGCACATCATATGAAAACAAACCATTCACAAAACATTCACTTGTAAAACGGGAAATGAAATCTCTTACCCAGCCCACTGAAAAGGTAAAGAATGCTTTGCTTAATGGAGGCAGGGTTGTTGTTTTTTAAATGGGATTATCACTCTATAGCACTCACACAACTAAGAAATATGGTCTAGTAAATATATTTCTCTAAGAAATTAAATAGTCTGAAACCTGTGGGCTTTCAGCACCCCTGAAAACAATCCAACATGGTAAGAATTTAGATGTTTAATTTGAAACAGATTTTCCAAAACAATTTCTAGATATAGATGCATTATAATCATTTTAATAAACCATGATAAATTTGCTTTAAAGGCAAATTTGATTTAATCAGTTTTCACTGGGAATTGCTTCTACCAGCTGTGGTTAATTTCTCAACACTGATTATGATATCTTAAAATTAAGGACTTAAACAAATATGAATGGTACATTGGAGAATACGATCGCCATGAAGCAGAGGTGGCATTGTTACAGGAGAACACTGTAAGTACAATTTCTCTTGAAATCTGTGGTGTAAAATCTTGGAGAATATGTCTTTAAACTGTCCACAATGGCTTACTTTTTTTGTTGTTGTTGTTTTGTAAACTAACTATATAATCCATAACAATTTAGATTTGATACAAAATATAGAAAGAGTTAAAAATATTGTCAACTGATTTTATTGCATTTCTGATAAACAAATTTACATCAAAATTCTTAATTGCCACACTACCAAACATATATACACCAACAAGTAGTTTGCTAATTAACACATCAGACATTATCAACAGGATTAAGGACAGGAGTATGTTTCAGTATTTATTTATTTCTAATTAACTACTAGTCATATGGGCATCCACCTATCTTGCTGTTTTGCAGTCATTATTATGCTTCAGTGTTTTGCAAAGCACAGCCTGGAGGGCGTGGGGTGAGCAGAAGGACGGATGACTCCTGGGAGCAGGAGGCACTGAGCAGAGCGCTCTGAGCAGTGCCCAGCAGCCGGGGCAGCTGGCACTGGCTTGTGACCTACATGAAAGACGCTCTGCTCTCACTGTCTCACTCTGGGCAATGCGGGTGGATAAAAATAATTCTGTTGGGGTTAAAAAGGGTTTGTGGTATGGTCAACAAAAGGCATAAAATCCATTTATCTTGTAACTACTTCAGAGACTGAAAGCAAGCCTTCAGGGCTGAAACGTCAAAGACACATTCCAACCCATCAGCCAACCCGCAGTACCCCAAACTGTGCAGGGCTGGATTTATTTACTTATTAATATAATAGAATGCAGTGATTGCTGTTTTTGAGGGCAATTTTAGCACAAAACCTCTCGGCTGCAGTCTCCAGAGAGCTGCAGTCACTGAAGGAGTCAAGAGCATGAGGGCTGATGTACTGCCACGGGTTAACAGCCAGCAGGGAGTTTCGAAGGGCTGGGGCCCCACACAACACAAGGGGTCCCGCACGTCCTGGTGGCTGCCCTGGTGTTCTGGCAGACCCACAGCAGAATGAGCTGCAAAGGGTTGCTGAGGACAGCCAGGCCAAAGAGCGCTAGCATCAAGTTATTCCAGTGTTTTTAATTTTTCTGTGGTCATTTAACTTCTTCCACTGGGCTTCCAGTCTGATAGGGTTTTACAGTGTTTCTTTAGAATACTTCTGTGCATAACTTTAAATACAGTATGGGATCCCAGGGCAAATGGGAGAGAGAAGGCAGTTTCTCAGTGAGCTCTTTCCAATTGCATTCAGAGTAATGGCTTGAGGCCTCCCATCAGATCTAAATTTGACTACACTATCCCGAAGTGGCCATTCTGAAAAGAGTTTGGAAAGCAAAGCATACAGCCGCTCTGTGATTGTGTAGGGGAGCATAAATGAGAAGCAGTTAGTAATGGTGTGCCTTTGGTAACAGCTGAGTGTGGGGATTAGTTCTGATACCAGATCCTGGCTTACAGCTCAATGCTTTGCACCCAGGAGGACTATCAGCAAGAACAACAATGTAGGCATATTTTTTGGACTTCAATTTATTCATAGCATCTGCTGGGAATAGCATAGTGATTTTCAGCTATTCAAAAGTAAATCAGATTTTTTAACCTCCTATCCTTAGCTACCTGTGAAAACCCCAAAAAGTATGCATTTAAGAATTAATGACTATTTTTTAACATTCTTGTAGAAATACACTGTAGCAGCTTTCTTCAATATTAGCACAGTCTCACTGAAATGCATAAATACATTTTTTTCCCTCTTTTTTTTTTTTTTTTTGTATCTGATTTCTGGCCAGAAAAAAGTCTTGCACCCCACAGCATGGGTTCTACTACTGATTGCAGCAAGCACAGAATCAGATATAATAAGACTAATAGCATTCCTTGATTAATGTCATCTCTTGGTTTCTTCATTAGCTGCCGATCCTTAAAAAAAAAAAAAAAAAAAAAAGTTCAGGTCTCCTGGTGTGGCAATCCTCATCAGAAATTCCTGTAGTTTCTACTACAGTGACAATAATTTGTTATTATTCGCATAGAATCTAAAAACTTGTGAGATGCTTAGATTTGTCAGCGGTTCTTAGCTTCTCTGATTCTCTGATTTACATATTCTTTCACTCTAGTCTCAAACATTGTTACAGTTAAGAAAAAATAAAATAAAACCATATATATGAGAACACACTCCATACAATCAAGAGTAGTAATTTTGAAAAAGTGACATTTTGTTTTTCCTTCCTCTGATCCTCTACTGCATAAATGAGAAATATCAAGCTGACATGGATCAGAATTAGATAAAGTCATTTGAAGGAATTAATGTTGGAATCTTAGTTCCATCACTGGTAACTTTCTTCTTCTCAGGCCTTCCTACAAAAGAGTAAAACTAGACAGCCAGATCACAGAATTCGAAACATTTTCTGACAAACATTTAGGTTCATGAACTCTTTACGCATATGAAAATCTTCACTGTGTTGAATGAAATTGCTAAAATCAATCATGCAAACATTTAATTGCATACTGAACTTTATGTATATGAACAACCTACTGGGTAGTTCTGCATGGGTGTCAACTCTGAACACACGTTAAGTGGACAAAGTCATTTTTCAGTATTATTTCTATATTCACTGCTACACTCCATGGGTATCTTTTTGTTATTGCATGTCCTTAAAAACAGAAACTATAATTGAAACTGTTGTAATAATTACATAAAGGATTTATTACACAACCAGGTTACCCCAATAGTATAAATATATATCATACCATCTTAAGACTCACTACAGTTTAAAACTAAGAGGTCATAACAAGCATTAGAGACCATGTCCTTGTATCGTAAATCATTATTCTATCCAAAGGAAATTAACCAAAATCATACACTGTTTTTTAAAAAGAAAAAAATGTCATTATCTATCCTTTCTTCCTTCTTACTGTTACTCATTAACTTTTTTCTTTTAATTGATTTGACTTTTGCTATCTCATTTTAAGATTATTTACTAGCATGGAGCTTCAATAAAGATTTCAGCTTAACATTGTACAAGAGAGCAGCGTTGATCAAGCCATGCTTTTCACTATCATCAGTCAAAGTGTATGCTAATTATATTTGACTCATGGAAATTATTGATTTAAACACAGCTTCACTACATTTAAAGAAAGTGCTTTGCTAAACTGCCTACCATCGAACTTCATTTAAAAATATATTTTCTTGATACAGTATAACACTGCACTGTAAAAATTAACTAGTTTTGCAAGATTTAAAACTAAACACCCAAACACCAGCTCTAGGCAAATGTTATGATACACTTTTACCAGGATTTGCTGGTATAACTACTATAATAATTTGTGTCATACAGGATGAGACTTTCTTGGTTAGAGACTGTTCAAAGAAATCAAACACTGAACCGTATGTTTTGGTTGTCTATTATGGAAGAAGAGTATACAACATTAAAGTACGTTTTCTAGAAGACAGCCAACAGTATGCGCTGGGAACAGGTCTCAGAGGAGATGACGTAAGTAAAATGACCTCTGTCTATTGTCTATTTTATTGTATATTTGCCTATTTTATTGTATAGTGTCTATTTTGTGTTGCACTTCACAAGTTCTTAACACCAAAGATTTATTATAAACTTCCCCACATAACAATTTTGCTGTTTCATTAGTTTCTTTTACAATACTGGTGTTTCAAATATGTCTCAATGTTTCAAGTAACTTCAAGACAGTAATTTGAAACCTAATTTTACATGCCATGCTCAAATACTGATTTAAATAACTGAAAATTTCCTACGCATGTATAATATTTCTACCTATCCTGACTAAGTATCACCTGCAAATTAAAGCAGAAAGTCTTCCTTTTCCAGGTATACATCTTTATACCTATAATTTTAGCATATTTTGTAATTTGTTAAGATAAGTAGAAATTTTAAAATCTGTACAACTTCATACATCTGGCAGCATGGTCTGTTGCTGCTATTGCTACAAAATCAACCAGATTCTCTAATTGTCTGTCCCTCATATAACAAAAGGTGAATTAATATATTTAAAAAGAGATGAGAAAGTAGGAAAAATATGGGACAAAGGATATTCAGAAACCATGAAATAATGTGGGAGGGTTATTTTTCCAAGCAAACGCTATTTATTTGGTTGTTGCCTTCCCCCATTCCAGTCAGTTTTCATTATTAAAGATCCAGAGATAACTATAACACTGCTACTTTTCTTGTACACAGTTCTTTTGACAAACAACTCAAATCTTTGCTCACATTTAAAGCTCATCATGACACAAAAATTAAATATTTTCTACTTTCTAATTAAATATTATCTACTTTGCTAATCTGCTACATACAAAATACATGGTTTTTAGCAGAGTGGATCAAAATTATATTAGCAAAAATTACAAAAACTTTTAAAAAAATAGCACATTTGCTTTGAATCAAGTAATTTTGATTCTTAAAAAAATACAAGATTGCCAAATCAGATTTCATCTGATCCTCTTGTTATAAACTGGGCATGGATCAGGTGGAAAAGACAGTAATTACCATGAGATACTATCATGTATACAGTATGCCTGTGAATATAGGAAATGTGATAGAATAAGCCATGCATTTCTTCTAGAAACAGCACTAAAAGTACTAAAGTAACAGTATACTTGCATTTCTGTGTACAGTTCTCGTGACTTAACAATGAATCCAAAGAATAGCTCAAGATGAAAAACAGTGGTGCGATCACACATGACACGTGATCGTATCCATGACAGAAATGGATCACTTTTCTCTAGAATTAAAGTTAGAAGTCAGTTTGTCTCACCTGCAAAAGCTTTGAAGTTACACACAGAGGGAAGAGTACTATTTAAATTGAAAGTCAATGGCACAAGGTGATTACTAATGAACTGACTGGAAAGTAGAGAAGTAGAGGATTGCTAACCATCAGAATGGCAGATCAAGGACAGATTCTCACCAGTAGGACAGGTGAGGGTAGCTTTCATAGAATCATAGAATGATTTGCCATGGGCACGGAAATCTTCCGCTAGACTAGGTTGCTCAAAGTCCCATCCAACCTGGCCTTGAACATCTTCAGGGATGGGGCATCCACAGCTTCTCAGGGCAACCTGTGCCAGTGCCTCACCACCCTCATAGGAAAGAATTTCTTCCTAATATCTGATGTAAATCTCCCTTCTTTTAGTTTAAAACCATTACCCCTGTCCTATCCCTACATTCCCTGACAAAGAGTCCCTCGCCAGCTTTCCTGTAAGCCTCCTTCAGGTACTGGAAGGCCGCTATAAGATCTCTCTCCCTGGAGCCTTCTCTTCTCCAGAAGAGTGCTCCAGACCTTTGATCATCTTCACGGCCCTCCTCTGGACTGATTCTAATACATCCATGTCCTTCTTGTGCTGGGGGCCCCAGACCTGAATGCAGCACTCCAGCTGTGGTCTCACAAGAGCAGAGTAGAGGGAGAGAATCACCTCCCTCACCCTGCTGGCCACGCTTCTTTTGATGCAGCCCGGGACATGGTTGGCTTTCTGGGCTGCAAGCGCACATTGCCAGCTCATGTTGATTGTCTCAACATGTTTGAGAATGGTTCAGTTGCAACTTGATCAGTTCAGGAACCTCAAACCAAATATTCATCATTTTATGAATGGGCTTAAGGGACATCATTGTTTCTCACAGCAGGGAACAAAATTAAAACTCTGCTGAAACCCTCCTGATCTCGTACATTAAAGGGATTTTATAGTGACTTAATTGGCAAATCAAATGGGAAAATAAAAGGTACATGTAAAAAACAAACAAAACAAAACAACAACAAAAAACAGAGAAACCAGCAGTATATCATGTACTACAACCTAAGAGTAATTTTGATAGGATAAAGTTAGTAATAACTTAAAGTTGCTTCATCTTTTCAAAACCTATCATTGCATCTGCTATCAGACTTTTATGGGTGACACTGCATTCCTGGGGCTAGACATGCTTCCCTTTTGCTCCAAGCAGACAGCTGCTTTCTATCACACAAGATGGAGACACAAAGAAAATAAGAGGATTAAATCCCATTGCGTTTCCTTTTATGATAGCTTCTGTCCAATCATAATTCTACGCAAAATATTGCCTACTTCTAATGCTGTCATTTGCAATTCTTTTAATGTTATTGACAAAAACATATAGTACTTGTAGTGTCAATGAATAATTACAATTTTTCTTTTTCCCCAGAAATTTAATTCTGTGAAAGAAATCATTGACTTCTACAAATATGTTCCCATCACACTCATCGATGGAAAGGATAAGGCAGGAAGCCAGAGAGAACAATGCTACCTTACATATCCATTCAAGTTACGCAAATGATACTTTCTGCCTCAACATCACCCATTTCTGTATAAATGTAAATAGATTATTTAAATACGTCAAAAGCCAGATTAGCCTTTGAGTGATGAAGCATTCGTATTATGAAGCATTCTAAACACTCTCCTAAAAAACTTCTCTCCAACTTGGGTTATAGATTACTGTATTTTTGATTTGTTGCAATTTGTTTTTATCCAATAGATGTAAGTGAGCCTCACATTGTATTAATTCACAGAAAAGTCTTAAAAGACTGACTCCTGATACTTTGACAACTGTTGAGCAATTTGCTTATCTTGCATTGTACCTGCTAATGCAAGATGAAAACCAGTCTTCCTTACCTAAATGTCACTGAAGCTCAGTTAGTAGCAAAGCCTAATAAAGCACATTGTAGTCATATTAAATATATTCTTGCTTTTAAAAATACACACCAAATGCTATTTGTCTGAGTATTCGCTGTTTAACACTTTCATTCAGCGTGCATATGTACTTGCACAACAAAAAGCCCTGCTCAGCAACCACTGAAGTCAATGGGTATCAGCTGATGCTCCCAGGTATTGGAGCAGATTCTAAGGCTACCTTTAGCAATGAAAACTCTTACTGGTTAACTAACACATATTCTTCACCTTAAGTAGAATCATAGAATCATTTAGGTGGGAAAAAACCTCTGAGATCATCAAGTCCAACCGTTAACCTAGCACTGCCAAGTCTACCACTAAACCATGTCCCTAAGCACCACATCTACACGTCCACAACCAGCCGGTACTGACATTGGAGATCTCGCCAACCTAGATGCAGGAACTTGTACATGCCCTTGCTGAACTTCATGAGGTTCACATGGCCCCAGTTCTCACATCTGTCAGGGTCTCTCCTGATAAATTCCCTCCCCAACAGGGATATCAAGTGCACCACTTGCCTTGGTGTCATCAACGAAGTTAGTGTCACCCATAAACATTATGGTCGTTCAGATTCTCTTAGGCATTGCCTTTCTAGGCAGGCCACCTCTGGTCTTGGGTTTTAGACTCTCCCTCAGATTAACTATTGCTCTTGGGAGAAATGTGCCTGGCTCTTCTTTTGCAATCATACTTCTTCCCTTCATACCTTCCTGCTTTACACAGCATAAAATAATAATACGAAGATTTGGGAATGAATGTGCTGAGCTATTTATACACATCCCTCTATCTGCCCATGTCTTTGTGCTTTGGCTGTCCGGACTGACAGCACTGCAGGCACAACCACATAGTTGGTAGGATTTCCACAGGACACCCCACCCTGCTCACCAGAGGTGCCCCTAACGCTGCCTGAGGCAGGGTCAGCAGAGTGGCAGAAGCAAAGCACTGTCTGTGGAGGACAAGAGCATGGGAAGGGGGGGCTGAGAACAGAGCTGGTGGTGTGCCACTCCCTCAGTCTCCCCAGCTGGAGGCCAGGGTGGAGGGACAAAGCAATCACTGAAGTGACAGATACCTGTATTCCATATTTGAACTTTCAAACATATGTTAGGACCATTAAGCAAGCAGTCCCTTTGAATTCTCACTATGTTCAAGTGTACAGATAAAAATTATCAGTAGGAGCAGTAGAATTGTTTCAAAGTCACCTAAAAATGTTCCAGCATTTATCAAAGCGGATGAGAATTTTATTATTTTTTTTTTCCCAGAAAAAAAAATATAATTTATTCATATCTGAGTTTGGGGAAGTTTAACTAATTTTCCCTACGAATACGAAAGGCAAGTTTAGAGCTGTTTTGTAAAGCATTAGTGATCTTCTTTTCTCAGCATGCTGAGTTTATTGAGGTAATTGGAATACACCAAGAAAGCAACCTCAGGTACTTTATCCTTACAGAACAGGACCAAGAAGAATAAAAGCATTAAAGCCCAGAAAATGACATTCCAACCCAACTTATGATGTACTGTGTAGTCGCACAGACTAGCTCTACATGAATTTAACAGTTGGTTGTTGACTTCCTTGCAATCTTTTTATTTCTCCATGCTGCATCAGAATGCAAAGGAACATTCATTACAATTATTTCTCTCAAACCACTGAGAGTATTAAAAATGAAAGAAATTATTTTCACATGACATTATCTGATCATTAGAACCAAAAAATCAACAGAACAGAAGCTGCTAAGTACAGTTTGGCAAAGCTCATGAAAATTGAAGAGAGGCATGATGTAATCTGCTTTCAGATTTTTATAGTCACCATATAAATTAACTTGTGGAAGGTTTTCATGTTAAAAAAATATTTTTTTTTTCTAAATTAAACCCATGAGAAAATAGAACAGCTTAACAATTTAGATAGGAGACCATGTCAGTGACATACAAAGCCTTGTAGATGTTTAGTAAAACAGCAAAGTTGCTTACTAAAGACAAGCATTACTAGTATACTTAAACCACCTACAGTTTATAATGCTGAGCAGCAACACTTTTTCCACACACACAAAGATTACAGCTTTCATTAGGAATGTTCTAATTTTGCCAGTGAAAACTCTTAAGAAGAAAAGTCAAAGCCATTTTATTTAGTAGCTTCTACAGAAACAAAATCAATTCAAACAGTAACCTGGACTGAAAGAGTTTAAACAAAGGAGGAATTTTAGCCATGTTTTTCTTATGTTAACAATTTCGATATTTATTGTATATGATAGGCCAAAGTTTTAAAATGGAAACTATTTTCAGAATCAAAAATGCAAATAGTACTGTTAGGTTTGGCATAAAAGTACATGAAGTGAAAAAACCCTCTGGTGTACCCATCTAAAAAAATATAATTCCATTTGAATACAAAATGAGAACTGTCATTTCGTTATTACTGACAAAGCAGACAAAAGGAAATTTGTTCTGTGGAATAGGTTAGTCTATGATACAAATGATACAAAATTTTTCAATGTGTGATGAAAAAGATCTCACTTAAAGCACCAAATATCTGAAGGATTTTAACACTATTGCAAAATGCTTGGAAAGCAATGTTTTAACTGTTTTTTTAAAATAAGCCTCAGTCAGATGTACTTTATAGTTTTAAAATATTTACATTTCAATACAGATACCATACATACTTTATCAAAACAATGTATAATCTGCCGGAGTGTATAAAAAAATATTCCCAGCTTAGTTCAACTGTTTACAAAAATGCACGAACAGCGAAACGAAGAGTTAGGAACTACCAGTTTTTCAAAAGAGTAGTCCCAGTTCAAACATACAATAAACATCCAGCATTACAGTCAGTATTGATCTTCTTATCTTTAAAAATGTAATAGGTGATTTTAATTGCAATTGTGTGCTTCAATATAATTCATTCTATACGATTTTAAAATAGAATGATTTAAAATTGACGAGATGAAGAAAAACATGTATTGTTCACGTACAGTAATAACTATCCCTCTTCTGTAAAAACTTGAAATTTGGCCCTGACTTAGAAATGTGTTTACGCAACTGAGCAATGTTTATACTGCACTGAAGTCAGTAGATATTATAGTACATATGTAACTAGGCACATGCTTGTATGAATTGACACCTACAAAAAATATACTCTAGCAACATCTAAAATTTTAAGATTAAGGATGAAAGATTGCACTGAAAATCTGGTTCAACACTGTCAAAGTTGTGCAATACTGTTTTTCATTTTGAAAAGTCTTTCCTCTTCAGCAAGCTTCCCCTGTAAGTAAGCATTAACCTACTGACTAAAGTTTTAACCAAATGCCCAATTCTGCAAATGTGTTCCTATCAGACCACACACACGGTATTAGAGGGTTTATGTTTGGCTATTAATTCCTCAGATTTCAGAACAATCTGTTGAGACCACATTAAGAAAAGCTTCTCTCTCCTATCAGTCCAAGTTTGATGGTATCTCTGGCTCTGCCTGCTCAGAACAAAGCCAGTACAAAAAGCTTGACAGTCTTGTGCTCTCCTTCTCATCTCTACGCAATACAGTCTAGGTAAAGACTAAGTACTACAGAAAATTAATCTTTTTAGTGCTATTTGACCTAGCGTGATTAACTCTGATCTCACAGATTCTTCATTTACACATTTGTATTCCTTGAAAGTCAGTGGAGGTAGTCTTCTTCCACTGAAACAGTGCTTGCACTTAAGTTTTACTTTCTCTGCTTGGTACATAAATTGCCATCAAAAACTGATATACGCTTGCTGCCCACTGAAGATTGAAGGTGCTTTTCACTACATATATGCCTAATCTCTGAAACAGCATGCTGTAACAAAACAAATTAAACCCTGTGAGACAGATCCCATAGTCTAAGATTTTAATTCATACAGACCTAGAACAAATCAGTTACAGCACACTATTCTAACACAGAGAATGGCAACTAGAAAAATGTTTGCATAGCAAATCTTTTTCAAGTTTATCTTATGGAACAGATGAAGTTGACCTCCAATAAAAATTTCAAACATGAGTGCAAAGTAGTGCTTAGTCCTCATTATAAGCTTCTCAGTATCTTCCTAATTCTGCTCTCTTCTCCCACTTTGCTAACAGTAGAGACCTTCTCACGAAGTAAAACGTTTTTTCCTGTCTTCCTTTCCAAACAAATTGATGGCGCCCATTAAAATTGAGATTTAAAAAAAAAAAAAACAAAACAAAAAAACAACACCTCTCACTTAATGATTTTTTACTGGAAGAGAAAGAACATCCCAACCCTTGGTTGCCTCTATCAAGTGCCTTTGTCCATGACTTATCCATTCTTCTTGGTCCATATACACTCTTCCACAAAACCAACACTTAAACATACACTGAAGTGTTTCAGCTGGTGAAGCTTCCACCACCTGGTAATTGTTTTTATGGGTCTTTTTTAGTTTCATTTTTAGCATACTCTGCTTTTTTGCTTGGCTTCCTGTCTCAGCATTTTGAAGAGTAAGACGCTTTCGATAACGTTTGACACCAAGACAACTACTTGTCCTTTCCGATAGAACTACTTTCAGGACATGACCTTTATACCTGTTGATAGTCTTCATGACATTAATTATCTCTGGCGTGTCAACGTCAGGATGGTTTAATACCACAACCGGCTGGTTGCGACGAGGGCATTTGATCAGCTGATTCATTCTCAGAGGGACAAGCCGAAGACGTCTTGCTGTCAATAGATACGACATGTCAGAACTTGAACTGGTTTCTGACTGAGTTCTTGTTTTCCTCTTAGGAAGTTCCCTGAAGCTTGCTTGTTTTACCTTATTTTTGGGTCCTAGTTGACTTTTTGAATAGGGTTTGCTTTGCTTACTCACATCACTGCTTTTCTGATATGGTACACCATTTTGTTTGCTATTTTTAATACTTGCTTCTCGCCTTGGTCTTTGCCTGAGCGATAGACTTCGAGACTGAGCATTTGGTTCAATCTGATTAGGCAAATGTGGCAAATCACTGCTAAATTTCTCAGAAACACTAACAGGAACTGGGCGAGGCAAAAGCATTTCATTGCAATACACAGAAGGAGCTGATACTTCACTCTTCTCTATTCCTTTAGAGTTTTGACTGCTAGTAGCATTAAGCACTCTCAACACTGTCCCTTTGGGGATAAACACTGGAGTAGCAACATTGGAATTTTTAGTTACCCTGCTTTTAGATGTTCTTGCAAACGTAAGCAGCTGCTCGTTACTGTGTTCTTCACTACTAATCACACTATTTCCACCATGCACTTGAGGGAAAGACATAGCTTGTTCCAGTTCAGTGGCAGGAACGACTCTCTCACAGCTTGCTGAATTTTCCTGAGGGAAATGCACCTTTTTACTAGAAGCTTGACATCTCAAAGGCACAGATTTCATGTTAGATTCAGCAGCAGACATGAGCTGAGCAATCTTTCTACACAGCAACGTAGCTGACTTCTTATTGCACGTTGTATCATCCCATCTGACGCCCTCTGGAACATTTTCAGCCCCAGAACTAAGAGAAAATACAGATGAAATAACAGGTCCCTCAAAAGGATTGCTCTTATTTTCCATTTTCTGTAGTTCTAATGATTCCAGAAGAATATTGTTTTTTGGACTTACAGTTTCAGCTTTCTTTACTTTGCTAAAGCCAAAACTCATGTCCTCCCAAGGTGGAGTTGTAGTGAAATGAAAGTTTTTTTCCGCTTCAGAACATGTAACAGATTTTTTATCAAAACCCTTACCAGTTAGATGTGTTTCTGCAGAGCTAACTACCAGATTCTTACATTCTTTGTCATCCCTCTTTAGAGGCAATGTATCTTTTTGTTTAAGGACTGCAGCAGAATAGAATGTTTTGCCCTCCTGAGTAGCTTTTACTGAAACGTTCTTGGAACTTTTATCTTCAGAAACAGTGGCATATTTTGGACGGGATATATCCGCACCTTTTTCATAACAATACAAATCATAATGTAAGTTATTTTTTCCATCTACTTCCCACTTTGAGGATTTAAGATCACTTTTTTTTTCAGTACTATTAGTCACCAGAGACTGAGAATAAAGCTCTGCAACACCTGAATGCACATCAATACCTTTTACCAAATGAAGGCGTAATTTTGATGCATCTTCTCTCTGTATAGATACAGAATTGTAGTCTAAACATTGAGAATCCGAAGAACAAAGACATTCAGAATTTTTGTCATGTGTACTCTCCAAATTAAGCTGGTTACTAACACTGGATAACTTGTCTACATTCACTTCCATGGTTAGTAACTCATTTTGAATCACAGGAGATGTTTTTTTTCCTTCTACAGATCGTTCTATACCTTGATGCTCAAGTTCCTCTTCAGCACAGTTCACAGGTTTGTAAGCTGCTTCTTTCATAGGTATTAGTTTAAGAACCAGCTGTTGAGCTCCATTCACTATTTTAATCTCTACTATCTGAGCTAAACAGTTAGAAGGAACTACAAGTTCAGATGGTGCAATTACTGTTAAAGGCATTCCAGGTTGTAAAGGCTCAGATTTTGGAGAATAAACCTCAACTTCCACACTTTGATTCTCACAGATGTTTATTTCAGATGGCTCCAATATTGTTTTGTCCTGTAGTGATGTTGCATTTATGCTACATTCTGTATCACGAGATGAACAGACTATTTTAGTCACTCTTTCTGGAATCTCACAAATCATATTTGAAGATGAATTTGAAAGTTCGCTTTGAAAAGGAATTTCTTCATATTTCTGCTTTTCAAATAAAGTGCTTTTACTTGGCAAGCAAGCCTTCTTTCGCTTGTGGTTTATGATAGTATTTGAAGGCCGTTTTGTGGGTGCTTCATGTACTCTTCTTGTATGTTTTACTATATAGTCATGTCTAACGGCACCATATTCACAGTATTCACACTGATAAGGAAAAGTTCCAGTGTGTTTCACCAAATGTCTCTGGAATTCACCTTTAGTGTAAGATACATAATTACATTGGGAACAAATAAATTTAATTTCTTCATGTTGACCTATATGCTTTTTATACTGTAAAGGATCCCGTGTTGAAAATCTACACTTATCACAGTAGTATTTACCTGGCAGAAAGTTTTTAACTTTAAATGTTTTCTGTTTTCTACTTGAGGATATTTTTTCATGCTTTTCAAAGTCTACAGCATTGGCACCTTCAGGAACAAAATGGAAAGCAGGCGGTGGAATATGACTGCATGTCTTACATATGAAATTTTTGTCTTCAGTCCACCCGAGTTTCTTATGCTTTTCTATATCTCGCATTGAAATTTTCTGAACATTTCTGCATTTTATACAGTTTATCAGTGACAACTTATTATTCTCAGCCTCAGTCCCTTGGTACAGGCAGTTCTGGTCATCATCCCCTTTTGATGGATTTGTTTTATCTTCAGAAGATTGCTTTGGGGATGTAGTTAAGGAATTATTTTTATCATTAACTTGGCCAGGGTACAATCTTGGTAAAATTTCCCTCATTTTCTTCAATTGCATTTGAGAAGATGCAACTCTGCAGTAGTCTTGTCAAACAGAGCAGTAACAGACAATGTTTTCTTGATATTACTCTTGTGTATGCTGCTTATCAATTACTCATTCGGGCCACCAATCTGCAAAATATGCTCTTTGGAAGAAGTGGTGCTCAAGGAACTGCATCCATATTATATTCCATGTCCTTAATTTTATTCAATCAACTTGCAGCACTAGGGAATAAAAAGTAGAAGATTAAGTCAGTTATGATTTACTAATCACTAAAATACAGTGAACTACAGCTTAATTACAACATGCAAACTTGTTAATGTAACATTGATTGTATTGTGCACATACAATCATTAACTCTACATGAAATATATCCAAATAAATAACCCTTTAATGTTTTCTTATATTCACTGTTCGTAAATTCATGAAATGATCTAATATATAACAAAACCTAGATAGTTTCTTCCATGTTGTGAAAAAAAAAATCAATTTAAAAACACCTATTTAAGCCTAACAAAAAAGATGCTCAGTAACAGAACTCAGCACCAGAATTTGATTTCAGTTTATATACAGTCCTTGACTGAGGAAAAGATACTATAAAACACTATAGGTGTCACTCATTTATGAATAGCAGTAAGAAAAAGGAAAGCAAGTCCAACTCTAAGGATTATTAGAAACACACAACCAAGTTAACATAAAAATTCCTGAAGTATAGATGTAAATTCTTTTCTAAGCCATGCCAATGTTTCCAGATCCAAGCAGTCCTGAACATTAACTCATAACAACATATGATTTCTACTTCACATATTCTCAAAATAATTAGGTCAAAACAATCTGTGGCTGCAATAAGTTAATTACTTTCACTTCTATTAATATCAGTACAATCACTTCTACATACATGTGCTTGTGGACAAGCACATAAATAATTCACTCCAACCCAATAATAGAAAATGTATTATTCGAGCAAAATAAGCAATGCAATGGTAGGCAGAGGAAGAACAGTATTATTAGTATAAAACCACCACAATCACTTGTGCAACACTTTTGGCCCCACAGGTTCTAGTACTTACTGTCACTTTTCTATATTTAACACGAACAAGATCTCAGCTTTAAAAGCTTTTGCCAAAACTACGACACCATTGAAATTTGGAAAATAAACAACTGAAGCATCTTTTTGAGACATAAATAAAACAAGATAAAGTCCAAAGCTAACAGTAACAAATAAAAATCTATTCAACACCTTTCTTACTCAAACAGTCTTACTTACAGACATAGTGTTGCACAGATCTGCATTCAAGTATAGAACCTGAGGTTATTTCTAGACTCCTGCATTTTAATATATCACACAGAAGATGGCTATTTCTCCTCCTGAAATCTAGTTTCTCTCCATGACTATCTACAGAGAATAGGGCTTGATTTGGGCTCTAAAACCCTCTCACAGAGCTGAGATCACATATTAACATCTTACTACTATAATACTACCTGAATGAGAACTTGACACTCCAGAACACCTTTACATTGCCTGGATATGAGTAAGAATCCAGAAGGTTCTTCCTGCATCTCCCTGCGTTCCATCTGCTAACATTCCTAATTGCTGTAAGAATGCCACCCTAGAGATGGGGCTACACAAAGAGCATATGAATTGACGTAACCTCAAACAACAGCAAAAAGTTAGAAAATTGGTTAGATAATTGCCTTTTCAGTCTCTAGCAGATGGATGGTGGCACACCTCAAACTCACCAGTAGGTAGCACTTAGGACTATAGCAGTCTCATCTCATTACAGTGCAGACAGCTATAGCTACATCCCTGCTTGAAAAACAAATCCACGGCAGCTTCCCAGGAAGAGGAAAAGTATACATTACTATATCATGATCTGAAGTTTTGTGTTTGATTTGTTTGGTTGTTTTAATCTAACATTGGTAACATTAGCACCTGGATAACAGGAGGAAAGTAAAATAAACGCTTCTGATGATCTCAGAAGGACTGTTCTCCCCTGCTAACATAACTTTAGACTTGGGATGAATCTTGTTGACACAAAAGACATACGGTAGACCTATATTCAAGAGATCCACTGCTTTATTTCAGGAGAAAGATTATACAAGAGTTTGGAGAGCTCAAGTGCTGCATCCAGACCAAAGATGCTTTGATGATTTGTACAGTTTTAACAAGTAACTAAAAAAACTGCATTTTGAAAGGGACAGGTGAAATTAGATTAATATTGTCTTTGCCTTTTTTGCTGTTAGCAATTACCTGCTCATACTGAAACTGCACTCCACATAAACTGGCCAGCAGATAAGCATTGCGTACCTTATGCCATCAACAACCTTGATCACAAAAACCAGTATTAAACGAAATACATGGAAAGTTTTCTTATTTTTTGTAACACTGTAAACTTCACCTTCCAGAACAGCATGAAAAAGGATCCACCACCTTTAAAGACCAAGAAAGCACAGGAAACACTGTCAAACTTCTTATAAAACCTTCAATTTACCAGACAGACCTCAACTGTTCAGCCCAAGAAGGCAGCACTAGAAGAATTTAACAGAGGTAACTCAGAGAACAGGCTAGTAGTCTTTCTAAACTTTTCTAACTCAAGTAGTTTTATATTTGAAAGAGAAACCAAATGGGTATATAACCCCAACTCCAAGCTTTTATGCAGACCTGTGACAAATACTATGTTCAAATCAGTGTTGTTAGAAGCCAGGTTTCAAATGTTGCTGGAGTTACTGTGACTGCATTTGAGGCATGTGGTCAGTTAAACCCGACCAGCATCCAAACACCCACACAGCCTCTCACTCAGTTCCCATCCCTCCCTGAATAGAAAGGGGAGTGAACTGCAGGAGAAGAGCAAGAAAACTCATGGGTTGAGACAAAGACAGTGTCATAGATGAAAGTAAGAAGCAAAGTGTAGGGGAGGCAGTGACATAAACGAACTCACTCACCATCTCCCACAAGCAGACCAACACCCAGCCAGTCTACACACAGCAACCACCTTGGAAGCCGACACTCCTCTCCCCTTTTTCCTCTACTTCCAGTTATTATTGCATATTAGGATGTTTTATGGTATGAAATACCCACCTGGCCAATCCTAACCAGTTGTCCCAGCAGTGCCCCCTCCCAGTCTCTTGCTCACCCCTTGTCTACTCACTACGAGCCTAGGGGGGCAGTAAGGGAAAAAAAAAAATAATAAAAAGGCCTTGACATTGTGCAAACACTGTTCAACACCAGCCAAAACACTGGTATGTTATCAATTCTGTTTTAGCCACAAATTCAAAACACAGCCCAATACAGGCTGCTCTTAAAAAATTTAACTCCATTCCAGCCTAACCCAGTACAAGGTGAAAATTAACTGAATGACCAGCAGCTGCTGAAATTACACCCTTGCTGTCTACCTAGCTTTTTTTTTCCCCCACAATCTTTTTTTGTTTTTTTTTTTTTTTTTTTTTTTAATTAACTGTTCAGTGATCAGGAAAGGTTTGATGCAAACCATTCCATTTTATCACTATTTTGGCTAAAACAAAGTACACTGCAATGTGTTGGTTTTTGATTTTTCATTAAACACAGGAATGAAATTATTTGCTTTTTCTGATTACTTCAAAAAAAATAGATCTTTAAAGTACACACAGAAAGGTGGTGCAATAATCCAGCATCCATTCACTTCATACCAGCATGAATGGGGAGAGGAGGGGGCAGGCTGAGAATTACCCTGAAGAATTGTGGTAATTAACTGTTAGCAGAGACATGCTTCAGAAGATTTAATTAAATTATACATACTGTATTTTTTCAAGTTACAATCAGATGCAGAGCGCACAGACCAAACCAAAGATACCACTGGAACAAGACCTGAAAGTCTACAAGGAGTCTGAATAGAAATGCAGGAATGGGACTGATGAAGAAATCACATAAAAGATACTAGGAGTGTCAAAAGTCAGTTCTAGTCACTGTCTTTACAAGAATGTATTCACAAAAAAAAAAAGTTTATGAAAATACTTTGAAACTCTAGATACCCTAGTTTTTGGAAAAACTTGGAAGAAGAAACAGAGGCACATGAAAAAAAGGATAACAGGAAGTTAAACCAAACTTTATTCACTCCTACCAAACACTTACTATTCAATGACATTAAAAAAAAGGAAAATTAATGAAAGGAAATATTCCCACCTTGCACGTAACACTAAGTAGTGTATCTTGAACCTTGCTTCTCAAGATAGAGATCAACAGATCCACAGAAGTCAAAACGTATTTCGAACACTAGATACCACATTTTTATAAAGGTTAGAAAACAAACACCAAGTAAAAATAAATACGTAAATAGACATCCTCTGCAGTCTGACTATGCCAAATCCATCCAGTACAAAGTTTTTGCACTGCAGTAAATTACAAACCACTGACGCAGCCACTGTCAGAGACAGGAATTCCTAGCATCTTCCCATTATTCTATATTTATGAAAATTTCCATTAACTTCAAATACATTAATACTTTGTTCATCATCTCAAAGAAAAATATTTCTTTTCCACTCTTTTACTTCCCTTCTTTACCTCAAAGTATACACTACTATCAACAAAATGGATGTGGCAAGCAGCATGTTTTTATCATACGTGATCAAATAAGTAAACCTTACTTCAGCGAAGTATACACCTCTCACATACTAAGTTCACAAACCGCACTCAACAATCAAGCTCTCCTTTGGTATTGAAAAACCCATTCAAGTCATTTCCTAAGAGAAATAAGTTTAAAAAGAATTAGAAGACACTGTGCATCACTGTACCAGGAGTATAGCATGCAAAATGCGAGTCTCTGTGGGAAAACTTAAATCTCCATGTAAACTTATCTTGTCTGCATTTCACAACTCCATACTATGCCACATACAAGCCATGTAGTATTGGTTGGCTGTATCTGATAAGCTGAGTGAACTGTCCTACTGACCCAGCAACAGGGGTTGACTAGCCAACAACCCACAATTGCCAGCCACTAGCTTTAGGCCTAACAACTAGTAGAGATCCAAAGCGCTTGACCCAAGTATTGCATAATATTGCAACTAATTAAAACCACTCATTTTGTATTAAAAGCGAATTATTCAAATACACCAAAGAGATTTTATCTGTAATTATTTCTTCTTAAAATTGCATTTTGCTTCAAAGTGACAGCTAATCACACAGACATAGGGCTTTTTGTATCTGAAATTCACATCAAGCTTTTCAATCAAAATCAATGAGGAATGTCAATGCAGATAATTAAGAAAGAACAAAGACCACGAACCAAGTTTTTAAATCTTACTTTTATTATAAAATATACAGTTATTTCACTCTACTGAAAAAAATGTAACTACATTCAGAATGTTTACTACTTATGGTATAAAGTTATGCAAAATATTGATTAAAAGTAACTAAATATTTTTCTAATGCATAGATGAAAAATTCTAAAAATGTATCAACATTTATAGACATAAAAAGGCATGTATATAAAAGGCATGTACATAAAAGGCATCATATATATATATATAAAATGCAGTATATAAATACACAGTTTTCTACTGAAATGGAGGTCTGAGGCTCTAGGCCTGAGGCCTAGCTTTATCTGTACCTGACATATAAAAGACTCTGGTATATAATTCAACTGCTTGGTGGTCTTATTGCAATAAACTAAGCAAGGCACCCTAATGTAACTACTATATCAAAGGCAATACTTTAGACAGTGTCCAAAGAGATGCTCATACAGTTGTTTATCATTACATGCATGATTATCTTATGAATTTATGTTGCATACCTCTCTATTTCACAGAAATTACAACCATTTCAAAAATCTCTCTGTATATCCAAAGCATACTGACTAGCATTTAGTATTACCTTGTTCTATGCTTTAAGGCCTGTAAGCAACAAAGCAAGGAAGCATGACACTACAGAAAATGGGAGAGGAAGGAGAAAAGAGCTCTATTACATATTCCTCCATACCCAGTTCACAAAACACTCATGTAGATGCTAAAATTCATCTCTATGGATTTAATTTCTAATCAAATAAACCACTTACATAAGGATCTGCAAGAAAAGGACCTACTACTACAACCTTTTATTGTAGTAGTCACGCAGAAGAGAATACTAGCAAAATCCTGTAGAATACCATTAGTCTTCTTTGTAACAAAAGACTTCTTTTTATTACACGTGTGCTTCAGGACACGTAGGCTACATCCATGATAATACTGGATTATTTTTTAAAAGAATTCTGTCATTTTATACATCAATTTTTTCTTTAGCGTCCAATGTCAGATATTTTTATGATAGATTCCGTAGCAAAAAAATTTAGTTTCAGATTTAATTAAGAGATTCTTATGCCTAAACACTATAAAGAACAAAATCTACATACGAAAGGCAAGATGTTCAATTTGCTCAGTAACGTGGTTACTAACCCGAAAGCTTCTCTTCTTCAAGAAAAACGTCCCAGACGCCAAACCTGGACAACAGCTTTAGAGTCCAGGCGAATCCACAGCACTCTCATGGCGTCCACGAGCCAGCAGCACCCGCCAGCTTACCACCAAGAAAAAACAAAGACGAAAAAAAAAAAAAAATCCCAATTTTCTCAGGCATCCAGCCCGCCCACGCAGACACGGTGCTGCCCCTCCGAGGAGGCCAGGCCCGTCTCGCTGACAGAGCGTCTTCGCTTCGGTGCCCGGGCGGTGAGGGATGACCGGGCGGCCGGCGCATCCTCCGCAAGGCCTCGCAGCCGTCCGCCCGCTGCCGCCGCCGCCGGCGGGGAGGCGGCTCCGCCCGCAGCGCCGCGGCAACGCCGCCGGCGGCCCGCAGGGGGCAGCACTGCGCCGGGCCGCAGCCCGCGCTCGCCGCCGGGACCCCCTTCAGACCTCCCCCTCAGGAAGGCGGGCACGCAGGCTGGCAGCCGCGACGCGGGACCGCCCGGGGGAGCCCGGCGGTGCGGGAGCCCCCCCCCGGCTGGGAGGAGGGCGATAAAAGCGTTGTCTTCCTCTGCCGCTTCACAGACTCCCCTCGGCTCCAGGCGCGGCGCCCGCTCCACCTCTCCCCACAGAAGGCGCCGCTCCTTGGCGCCTCCGAAGCACTTACCCCAGCGACAGCGAGCCCGCGCCCCCCGCCCGCTGCTGCTGCTTCTACTGCTGCTGCTGCTTCTACTGCTGCTGCTTCTTCTAGTGCTGCTGCTGCTTCTAGTGCTGCTGCTGCTTCTAGTGCTGCTGCTCCTAGTGCTGCTTCTAGTGCTACTTCGGCCCGGCCCTCCGCTCACCACGGCGACGGGCAGCGGAACTGACCTCAGCGGCGGCCATGCGCCGCGCCGCCCCATTGGTCAGCGCCGCGCCGCCGTTCCCGCCGGCGGCGCCGTGTAGAACTCTACTGAGGCGCCCCGCGCGCGCCGGCGGTGGCGCAGGCGCGCTGCGAGCCGCAGCCCGCACCGTGAGGCCCGGCCGGGCACGGCCCCGCGGGGATCCCTTGGGAGGAGAGCCCGGCGCAGCGGTGCCACCTCGAGGAGGCGCGGGGAGTGCAGCCGGGCCCCGCACGCCGAGCTGTCAACCAACCGTGCGCGGCTCGAGGGGAGTGGTGGTGGCGGAGGACGAGGCCGGGTTGATGTTAAAAGGCGTTCAGTGTTTACCAGAAGGATGACTGGAGAAGGGTTCGTCGTAGGGTTGCTGTATGCTCAATGTCTGTCGTGTGTTGCGTGACTGAGATCGCAGGGATACGGGAAAACCAGGGGGAAGCGAAGCACCCTTGTGTCGTGCTCGGCAGGGTTGCGCAGCGCCCTGTTTGCTGGCACTGTCACGGTTCTTATCACACTGCATTTGGTTTTCCTTTGTAGGGAAGGGTTCTGACAGGACAAAAGTCTGGTGGTTGCAATATCTCACCACATTCCCACTGACATCACAGTGGTTAATTTAATACAGGACATAGGCTTAAATTTCACAGGGATTCCTCAGTTAAGTAGCACGATGGTGTAGTGGTTGTTTTCTGTTGCTTCCTATTAAATCTAAATTTCTGTTTAAAGAAATTGTTCGTAGTCTAATTTGAAGGGAGAAAAGTTTAAACTTTTAGCATGCTACCTCCTAAAGATCCTTTTAATGTGACCACAGTATTTAACTATTATACTTAAAGAGGAAACCACATTTAACATAGAATCCAGAGTCTTTGCAAATAGTGTCTTTAAAATGGAGCTTTTTCTGTACAAGACTTAACAGTTGTATGCCATTTTCCTGCTTGTTCTGTTACATGGGATCTGTGCGATAAAAGGAACCGCTAGTAGGTCGTATCTTCTGATGAGTCTTTACTAGTACCATAGGAAAGAGTGGGCTTGACCTAGTTTTGCCGTTGTCTAGGTACGCCTGAGTGATACAGGTGGTATTTTGTGTTCTTACTCCATCATAGGCATTCACTGTACTCTATGTTGCAGACAGGTTATGGGAGTGGATCAGCCTTTGCCTTGACAAATTTATGCGTTGAGATAGCTAACATTGTCATCTAATCAGTTAGAGTTATGTATCATCTGTGTGGATGCCATGAAAGCCACCACGGATGATCTCGACTTAACTGGTTTGTGTCAACTGTTCTGCAAAGATAAATATATGTGGGTTACACTTAGCATATAGTTTTCTTGAAAATCAGAAGCAATAGAAACATTCCTGAAATAAAAGATGATACTGTGTAACACAAGTAGTAAGTCAAGAAATAAAGAGTTTGCTGGTCAAATGTTCTGTGGTGTTCGGTTTGTTCTTTTTTTCCACATCATTTAGCTGTATCTTAAACAGTCCTGAGTGTGATAAATGCACTTCATATCCGTGAAATTGAACAAGTTATCTGATACACAACAGTGATTAAACACTTTCACAATTCTTCCTTAGCCTGTTCCTAGGTTAGAAAAGCAATTGCCTGTAGCAAAAGCAAATAGATCATTCAGTATTTAAATAAGGCCAGATTAAACGATGTGACCCAGAAAAGCCTTTTTTTTTTTTAATGGAAAGATTAAGAGCCAATTTGCAGCTTCCTTGCTGTTTTCCAGCTACACTAAGTTCAGTCTCCTCCCTGCATTTTGTATCCTTGTGTTCACAGCTACTCCACCATTTCCTTTCACTGTCATGTAAATGCTGTCTTCGCTGAAATGAGTCAGATCCGTTCAGATCCTAGCTCCCCTTCTCATTTAGTCTCCAGCCCTCAACCTATTTAGACTACCAGAGACAGGATAATTCTGTAGACTTATCACCTCATCACTCCCCTTTCTTTTGCCATTGACCAGTGAATTCACACCCTTGTGAGGTCTTCCATTCCTTCCCTATTTGTCCTTTAATTCCCTGACCCTACAGGTACCACCAGTGTTAGTCGGGCACTTGGGGGCATCCACAATGAGGACCCTAAAGTGAGGGTCATTACCTGGTAATGGTAAGGGTTGTTGCTTAGGTAGATGCTGGTGGTAATGATACCAATTAGCAAACAGAATCATCAGCTAAGTAAGTAGCCTGCTTTACTTTAGAGCGAGTCCTAGTTCTTGCGGCAAAGAGATGATGCTCTTCCTGCATTTGGGACAAAATCTATTGTTCCTTTGTACCATTGTTATCCCCTGTGAGACCTGCCCACCAGGAATTCGGCACAACTCCTCCTCTGCTGCTGACTGTCTCTCTGTCAGCCTGCATTTCCTTCCACTCAGTAACAAGATTATCTGACATGAAATGCTGATGATGGCTTGAAGAGCCAGGAGGGCCACAGAGAATTTTTGATGTTGAGCTACAGCTTTGCAACTCAGCTGCAAAACTATGAAACAGATGTGCTTGGAGAGGAACCAGGACGAAAAAATATAAAGAGGGTAAAAGGACTACAAGATTAAATGAAGGGCTCTAGGAGTTTTTCTTGGAAGAGTTTTCTGTGCATATTACTAAATACACAAGCTTCAAAAAGTAGGAAAGAGATGTACTGGAAAACCTGAGAAAAACAGTAGTGATAACAGAAGTTGCCAATGAAAAGGGACACTTTTTTTGAGACATACAAAATTTCTCCTTGAACTGTAGAAGTACCCTCACATAACATCCTCCTATCTCTTCAAGACTATCATAATTACACTCAGGTGGATATGGTTTCACTATATGCTGTGATAATGCAACTGCACAGTCTATTGTGATCTGTGAATAGAGGGGAAAGTGCTTCATTTGGTTATGTATTCTGTGAATACACACTGTAGATCTGAATTATATAAAGAGTGAAACATATACTTGAAACAGAGGAACATTTTGTCTTTCAGGGTGGAAGTATACCACTTTGTAAGAGTTCAGAGCACTTAGAAAAGAAAAACCCAATCTTTGTTTTCTGAAGTGTGCAAGTACAAAATGCATACAGATGACAAAAATGAGAATTTGAAATAGAAGCAAGTTTAAATTCTGAAAGTTCCCCACTCCTCTTGGGGGGGGGGGGGGGGGGGCGGGGGAGGGGTGCACTTGCAGGATTGGGCTTGGAGACTGAAAATAACAGCTTTACATTTCTGCAGCTGATCTCAATGTTTTATGATACATTCCTGATTAAAGCGGCTACACAAAGTGCATGTCAGATATGATACATTTCAGACATTTCTTGAGGTGCAGGTTGCTGCTTATTATCAGAGTGCTCGCTTCTAATGCCCTCCAATCAAACAGAATAGCAGGACTATTAAGAAGTGGCAAGAGGGTAATTTTACATTATGATGTTCATTTCTGCATCTGTACTTTTAAAAATGTTACAGCCCTGTAGGGTGCTGAAATTTTACGGTACCACCCGTAAAACTACTGGTTTTCTATTGCTCTCTAGTGGTCAACACGTAACCCTGCTCCTATATCTTATAAAGATTAACTTCATGTTTTTTGCTATCAGAGTGCACTATGCTAACATTATAAACCCCTCTGCAGACATTTACCTTTAGTTTAAGGAAACTTACACTCCGATCCTTGGCGGGGGCGGGGGGCTTCGTGAAGGCATGGGAGGGAATGCAAAGTGAGCAGAAGCAAAACTTAGAAGTATATCAACTAGATTAAAACACGTGTTGTTACAAATGACGAGTTCTCCATCACTGCTTATTTTTGTGTTTTGTAGCTATTTCTTATAAATATTTGAGACCACCTATGTATATAATAACTCTAGAATAGAAATAGCTCAGTTGGAAGGGACCCACAGATATCATCTAGTCCAACTGCCTGACCACTTCAGGGCTAAAAGTTAAAGCATATTATCAAGGGCATTATCCAAAAGCCTCTTGAACATTGACAGTCATGTAGCATCAACCACCTCTCTAGGAAGCCTGTTCCAGTGTTTGACCACCCTCACAGTAAAGAAATTTTCCCTACTATCCAGCCAGAACCTCCCCAGCACAGCTTTGTGAAAGTGCCTTGCAACAGCCTTAGTCAAGCAACACAGTGTTCATGGCAGACTCATTGCATGAACATTAAGACAGAAATGTGGAAAACAGTCTTACATTTTGCATGAAATTTAGAAAAATAGCTGTCATTAACATGTCTTAATACTCATTTCAGGCTTTTCATACACTATCTGCAGGTTTACTAAAACATCAAGGATATGGTATCTTTGAAAGTGGGATAAATAAACTATTAGAAATGTGTTTCATTTCTAAATATCTACACATGCAGTAACACAATACGTCTGTCATGTCAATTGCATGTTGATATAACCTGGTAAAAACAAACCTTGCAGTAATGCTGTTCTAGTGTCTCTTTAATATCTAGTGCTTTCCTACAAAACCAATCCCATCAGACTTAATCGTCTATTTCAAGTTCTGCTGGGGAGTGACCATAAAAAGTAAAATATACCTGTGTGGGAGAAATGGGAGAGGCTTACCACATAATAGTGAGCAAACAGGTGGTAAAATCAGTGTGGGTATTATCTTACCTGTGTTAGAGATAGCTGCTCTGTAATAACAGAATTAAATACATTTTTTTCCCTTAGGAATACAGTTTTCCATACTTTTGCTACAGCAAAAGTACTTTCACCCCCACTGAGATAGGGACCTCATTCCCCTGACTCAACAAATGTACTTTAGACCTCTCCTTAAGTACCATAATTGCTCTAAGAGCTTTTTCAGGTAATTAGCCATTCTGTGAAGCTTCTGTTTTCTCATTATTGTTGTGTCGTCTATGAGGAAATTAAAGACAGGTGGAAGATCATCCCTGTTAAATCTACACATATTCAAAACGAGTTAAAGTTATACAGACCTTAGATGGCATTCCTTTATTTAAAAGTATTTTTCTTCATGGCTTTTTATAAAGGATCCTAGTTTCACATTAAAGAAAATATTCAAGGGTATATATAAGACTGTTCAGTGTGTCTTTTTCTCTAGAATAAATGAAAACTGACAAAACAGGAGTTTGGGGTCTTCCCCACCCTCTCCCCTTAATAGCTCTGATCATCTATATCCAATTCTGATCATCCATACTGCTTCTGTTTTACTTCTGTATTGATGTGTGCTTAATTCCTAAAGTGGAACAGGTGATGAATTAATAGAATGAAATATTTTAAGGTATTCCCAAGGCTCTAGAATGAGTAAATACTTGGTTCAGTCAAGCCTGAGAACTTTTCTTCCTCCTGCTCAACACCCTAAACCCCTAGAGCTGTTCTGTCTGCACAGAGCTCTGAGCATGGCAGGAGACTGAGCTATGCTTCGTTATGTACAAGCCTTTGAATACAGCCCTGAGATGTGATGTGATATCAAAACTGACTTATCCTGGTTATCCTCTCAAAAACACATTTAAGGGGCATCTTTTAATTTCTTATCTCAGAAAGGGCTCAGGAGATTAAAATTTTATATAGCTTCTGGCTTAACATTTTTGTGAACCTGTAGATTTCTGGAAAGTCTCTCAGATGTCTGACAGCTGTGGTGCACCCCTGTGACATAAGACCAAAAAGAGTGTAATTTTTTGGACAGTTTTCCAGCAAGTCTACTATTGCAGAATTTATTTCACATATATTGTTTGATGCAAAAGAGCTTGAATTTTAGAAAATGCTACAGAATCACAGATTTTCCATATTTGAGGCCCATGGGGGTTTAAAAGTTTTCCGCTGCTATGGCAACTTCAGCAATAAATGCTCCTTAAATACCCCCCTTGATGAGTCATAAGTATCTATTAAACTTTCTTTGTGGTGAGTTACTATTTCCATTCAAAGAATCTCATTGATCTTTTATAGTAATCATTCACTCTCTACAATCTAATATTAAGGAGGAAAAAAATAATGTTTCAGATTTATACAGTCAGAAAATAAATTCTACGAAATTCCTGGATCTTCAGACATAGTCCCAAACTGGGCGCTCCTCAAGAAGGAAATCGTGATGGCACAGGAGTGGTCCGTCCCCACGTGCCCAAAGACGAGCCGGCGTGGAAGAAGACCGGCCTGGCTCAACAGAGAGTTGCGGCTTGTGCTTAGCAGAAAAAAGAGGGTTTATAATCTTTGGAAAAAAGGGCAGGCCACTGAGGAGGACTACAAGGATGTAGCGAGGCTGTGCAGGGAGAAAATTAGAAAGGCCAAAGCTCATCTGGAGCTCAACCTGGCTACTGCCGTTAAAGACAACAAAAAATCCTTTTACAAATATATCAACGCGAAACGGAGGACTAAGGAGAATCTCCATCCTTTACTGGATGCGAGGGGAAACCTAGTTACTAAGGATGAGGAAAAGGCTGAGGTGCTTAATGCCGCCTCTGCCTCAGTCTTTAGCGGCAATACCGGTTGTTCTCTGGATACCCAGTGCCTTGAGCTGGTGGAAGGGGACGGGGAGCAGGATGTGGCCTTCGCTATCCATGAGGAAATGGTTGGCGACCTGCTACGGAGCTTGGATGTGCGCAAGTCGATGGGGCCGGATGGGATGCACCCGAGGGTACTGAAAGAACTGGCGGAGGAGCTGGCCGAGCCGCTTTCCATCATTTATCGGCAGTCCTGGCTATCGGGGGAGGTCCCAGTTGACTGGCGGCTAGCCAATGTGACGCCCATCTATAAGACGGGCCGGAGGGCAGACCCGGGGAACTATAGGCCTGTCAGTTTGACCTCAGTGCCAGGAAAGCTCATGGAGCAGATTATCTTGAGGGTCATCACGCGGCATTTGCAGGGCAAGCAGGCGATCAGGCCCAGTCAGCATGGGTTTATGAAAGGCAGGTCCTGCTTGACGAACCTGATCTCCTTCTATGACAAAGTGACGCGCTTGGTGGATGAGGGAAAGGCTGTGGATGTGGTTTACCTTGACCTCAGTAAGGCTTTTGACACCGTTCCCCACAACATTCTTCTCAAGAAACTGGCTGCTCGGGGCTTGGACTGGCGTACGCTTCACTGGGTTAGAAACTGGCTGGATAGCCGGGCCCAGAGAGTTGTGGTGAATGGAGTCAAATGCAGTTGGAGGCTGGTCACTAGTGGTGTCCCCCAGGGCTCGGTACTGGGGCCGGTCCTCTTTAATATCTTTATTGATGATCTGGATGAGGGCGTCCAGTGCACCCTCAGTAAGTTTGCAGATGACACCAAGCTAAGTGCGTGTGTCGATCTGCTCGAGGGCAGGAAGGCGCTGCAGGAGGATCTGGATAGGCTGGAGCGATGGGCTGAGGTCAACTGTATGAAGTTCAACAAGGCCAAGTGCCGGGTCCTGCACCTGGGGCGCAACAACCCCAAGCAGAGCTACAGGCTGGGAGATGAGTGGCTGGAAAGCTGCCTGGCCGAGAGGGACTTGGGAGTATTGGTTGATAGTCGGCTGAATATGAGCCAGCAGTGTGCTCAGGTGGCCAAGAAGGCCAACAGGATCCTGGCCTGCATAAGAAGCAGTGTGGCCAGCAGGTGTAGGGAAGTGATTGTGCCCCTGTACTCGGCTCTGGTGAGGCCGCACCTTGAGTACTGTGTTCAGTTTTGGGCCCCTCGCTACAGGAAGGACATGGACGTGCTCGAGCGAGTCCAGAGAAGGGCGACCAAGCTGGTGAGGGGTCTGGAGAACAAGTCTTACGAGGAGCAGCTGAGGGAGCTGGGCTTGTTCAGCCTGGAGAAGAGGAGGCTCAGGGGCGACCTTATCGCTCTCTACAGTTACCTTAAAGGAGGCTGTAGAGAGGTGGGGGTTGGTCTGTTCTCCTACGTGCCTGGTGACAGGACGAGGGGGAATGGGCGAAAGTTGCGACAGGGGAGTTTTAGGTTGGATGTTAGGAAGTACTTCTTTACCGAAAGGGTTATTAAGCATTGGAACGGGCTGCCCAGGGAGGTGGTGGAGTCACCATCCCTGGAGGTCTTTAAAAGATGTTTAGATGTGGAGCTTAGCGATATGGTTTAGTGGAGTACTTAGTGTTAGGTTGGAGGTTGGACTCGATGATCTTGAGGTCTCTTCCAACCTAGAAATCTGTGATAGTGTGAGGAAACATTGCATCACGTTACTAAACAGCTCCAAGACAGAGCCTTAAAAACTCTTGAAAAACAATTTGTAAAGCACCAAATGCAACACACTAAATGCTATAAATATGGGGTTATCATCTCTACTTTTTATCAAAAGTTAGATCTGAGAAATCCTATCACACTTGCTCCCTAAACACTGCAATTATTAGATATTTTTATTTTAAATGCACCCAGCAGAGAAAGGTAGTAAACAATAAATTACTTTATATAAGGTTAAAAAAAACTTTTTTTTTTTTTAGTACAACCACTTTTCAGCCCCTTATATTTACACTCACTCTCTTTCCACACCTCCCCGTGCCTCTTTGGCACTTTAAACACCCTACATGACAAAGACAAGCTCAAAAGGCCATATATAACTAGTCCTGTGCAAGAGTTGACGTCAATAATTTGGGAGTCTCCTGGGCTTCAAAATTTAGCCACCTAAGTCTAGTTTGATGGCATCAGTCTGGATAGTTCAGACAGCAAAATTGGGTGGAAAACTGTATTAGCAGAATATTAGATACACAGAGACTTCTACAGTTTGAGGACCAATATAACTCCTTGTTTTTGCATCCTTTACCATTTGCAGTGGAAGAAAATAGATCTGAGCAGCTTTTGATGGGGAGAGACCTGGATATGAATGTATTCTAAAGTAAGATTACTTTTTTTACATGTGTTTAATCTTATAATCATCACCGAAAAAAAATGTGCACTGTTGTAGAAAGGATTTTTGTTTTAAATAAAAGTTGGTTAATTGACTTTGAACAGATAATGGATGCAGCTAGTCTTTTGAATACACCTAATGAGCTTATTTAGCTTTTTGAAGTCAACTTGATGTCTCAACAGGCATCCTTAGTGATATTTTTAGTTGCAGAAAACAATTTCACAAAATAATGAGGCTTGCAACAGGGAAATCTTTAGTCAAATTAGAATTCCAAGTTTAGACTGCATTTCCTAGCAGCTGCAAATTGGTATTTTTTTCAAGAAAAAATATAGTCTTCCACCTCCATTCCAGGAAACTGTTCCACATAAAGGGAACCAACAACAATCAGATTTCAATAGACACTCTTTGTGTTGTTATTTTACTGTATTCCACTTTATTTTGCACTGTTGTTGCTAACACATGGCCCTGAGTTCAAACCAATTTAGTTCACTAAGTCCTTAAAGTGAACAATTCTGCATAAGATATAGAGTTTAGACATAGAACATTAAACAGCAGTTTTACTCTAGAAGCAAAACACTGGTTTTGTGCTATTACTGAAAGTTTCTGCGATTCTTGCCTCCCCCCAGAAAAAGAAAAAAAAAAAAAAGCCTTAGAGCAATATTCAGCAACCATTGATTCATATAAATTATTACTATGTTTTGCTATTAAGAGTTTAAAAAAAAAAAAAGTTTTATTTAAGGTCTTTCAGTGCTTATATATCTGCTTGGCCTCAAGAACCTATCTACCTCTTTAGCCACCAACAGAACTTTAAAGCCTTTGCCCAGCACACGCTGCTGATTTATTTAACAACACAAAATGTTATATTATTTGCTAGTACTTTTAACTATATTTCTTCAGAGTTATCTTTAAGTAGTGCAAAAGTCTCTTCCTTTTACATTCATGTCACTCAATGGGACATTAATACCAATATTAAATTTATTAAATTTACATGCCTAATTTCTTTATAAAAGATGTTTATCAAGACACTTCTTAACATAATTAGAAATATCATGAGATCGATATTCATTTCTCTATTTAAAATTCAGAGATTAACTGATCAAAACAAAATATGGAAGCATGACTCTTTTTATGCTCCAAAGTCCTCTCTATCATCTTTATTCCAAGCTCCAAAGGCAGGATTCAAAACCCACTAAAGCTGACGTCTTTCTAAAGAAGTCTTTCCATTGATTTTCACAGGTCTTTGGTCAAGCTCCAGATGACCTAGATAATTGTGCCAATGAACAAGCTGGAACTCCTTGTATGTTCTTGTTTACAAAAGAGATGGAGCAGGTCAAAATTCTCATTTAATCTCACTATACTGGATAGATCAGTTACAAAACAGTGCAACAGTAAAGGAGACTTTAAAGAGACAGACCTGAAACAACCTGCTGTGCAAGTGTCATTTTATTACTTTAGTTCTCTGAGCTTTATTTTTCTTGATACAACCTGCCAGAACATTTCAAAATTGACTTAAGAATACTATTTCTGTTCTCTGTGCTTTTTTTCAGTTATTATTGGTTTTTGCATAATGGATGTATCAATAGAATAAGTTTGAAGGGAGTTTTACCCTATTGGTAAGACACAATGAGATCCTGTCCAGCTCAGATATCTCAGATCAGCTAGGGAAATCGTTGCCTCTGACTGGCTTCTCTCTGTGCTACAGCCCAATATTTTTGCACTGCACTTTCCTCCCATGTCTAGGTCTGAGGTTGACAGGAACTGAACTGTTTCAGATTTTTCTTACTGCTCCATCAAAAAAAATATCTTTCTTAATGGTGAATTAATTGAATTATACGCATACTAATGCAACAGAATTATTACATTAATATGTAAAACAAAGTTTTTAAGAAGACATCACCAGGGTTCCTTATGCTACTGGCTGCATCAGCTTTAATGAATCTTTTTACAGGGCAAGCCTAAGCCTTCCTATGCAGAGGAAGAGACACTAAACTGTAGGATAAACACAGTGAACAGCTGAGCAAAGCAAAGCTGAATATAAAGCAGTCATTGCATGTGAGCACCAGTTCTGAAACATAAAATAATGAAGGATAGAATGAAAAGACAAATTATTATAGTTGTACAACATTTCTAAAAGAAACCATAGTTCTCATGCATTTATAAACCTAGGTGAGACTTCAGGTGAGAGCCCTATGATAAATCATCACAGCTTCACTGTCTCAAGAGGAGTGGTCATTTAGATCAACTGTTATTCCAGAAAGGTAATGCAAAACTCATGATGGTAAATTCCTCTGAGAGTCAATACAGAAGCCTCATGTGATCCTATGTTTTTCTCTATGAGGGTAATTTTCAACATTTGCAACTAATAGGTATGGTTGGTGTTCTATTTGTCATCAGCATCATCAGCATCATCTTCAGTTCACAGTATACCTCATGAAAATAACCAAAAATTATTAAGGACTCCAGTCACTCCTAGTAGCACACATACAAAAGACCTTCTAATGCAGGCGTCATATCAGTCAACACAGAAGGAGATACTAATTATTTTGGTATCAAATATTAAATATGTTTCTGTGTTTAGAATTCATGATATTTTATTCTAATGATTTTTATAAGAATCTATATGAATCACTTAAAATTTCTGTTAGCTCTTGTATCAACTATTATATGGATAATAAGACATGCAAGAGAGAATCTAGACATTCTGCTGATTTTAGCAACCAAATGCTTGGATTCAAAATGAACAGACTCACTGAACAGGAGAATAAACCAAAACACCCACACATAACAATATTTTTCTCCATACTACTGCAAAAACAGGAAAAGCAAAACCAAACTCAATGAAACAAATAAATAAATAAATAAAATAAATAAATAAATCTCCTGGGATTGTTTGAATCAATAATCATGGTGGCCTGAAAGCCTGAAAACTGTTAAATGGAAAAATATACTGGATTGATACTGATATACACCCTCACTGGAGTACTGCAAGTGGAGAAATAAGTTCATAAAGAAATTTACATCAATTCAAAAGCCTTTTTGCTACACCTTTAGAGAACAATTGCACATACAATATGAATCAGCTATAATGTTCTTCCAATGCACTGACTGTTATCTGCTGCCACCAGGAAAAGAAATATTCCTTTTTTTCCTCTCTTCTCCCTATCCAAACATCACATGATGTGGCTTCAAAATTTTTGATAACCTCTTTCTTCGAAGAGATTTTTGTAATAAATGTTTAGTATGATCAGCAAAGAGCTAATGAAGAGTTTTGGTCGGAACAGAATGTATTTGTCCTGCAGGACGGTGTGACAAACAGGAAAAAAACAAACTTTTTCTACAGTTTCCAGCTCCATGGTACTGACACAATAGAGTCTTTTGCACAACAAAAGACAGAGAGCGTCCCTGTCCTTAAAGGGTTAAAATGTAAATGTACAAGATAAGTAATGGCAGAATTTGTGACAGCATATAATATTGTAGAATGTCTGAGAAGTCTTAATGGCTTTATAGGTAAACACCTGAATCTCAAAAAATAACATAACAGGACCAAGTATAGTTTGTCAGATGACAACGTAAGTTTTGTACAAAACAAGAATCCAGAAATGCAAGGCACTTAATGTAGTGGATTCCATATGGAATATACATGCTACAGGGAAAAAAAAATATATAGTTGTTGAAGTAATTTCCAGGAATGAGAAAAAGCAAAGTGGGAACAAAATAAATGATTATAGATCTGATTAGGACTAACTTAAAGAGAAATATATATATATATGTTTCTTTGTGAGAACAAGTACAAGGACACATTATTTTTTTAAAAATGCATATCATCCAAGGTAGAAAACAGGACTGTGTTCTATGATAAAAACTATGTTGAATTAAAATACATCTCTGAATACAACGAGAGGATATTAACCTTTTCTATTCAAATTAGGCATGGCTTTGAAGCAGAATTTAAATTGAGTAGTAGCCTGGAAGCTTTGATTTACATCAAATAATTGGATATGAGCTTCCAACATGCAAAGCAGGCAGCTGCTGAAAATGATCTGACGAAAAACAAGATTTTCAAAATCATCACTGAATTACCAGTAACAAAGGCCAGGAGTATTGGGAACAAAACCAAGACTGAGGAAAGTATTAAAGATCAGATTATTCACCCAGGAAAACTTTGCATATAAAATAATGGCCTCTATGAATGCTGCTACCATTCAGGGAAAAGATCTATTTGTTACAAATGAAAATTTTAGGAAAATGTCAACTAAGTGTGCAGATGCTCAGGTCAGAGAAACAAATGCTAGAAATGACAAAGAAAGGAATATGGAACAGACCAGGGGATGTTATTTTTTCTCTATATGGAAGCAGTATGCATACACCTTGGGTATTCTGAGATGTTATGATTTTCCCATCCCAGCCAGTAGAATGGGTTCACAGAAGGGCAGTGGAGGTTATCAGAGGCTGGACGAGCTCTGTAAGTGCTAGCATGAGAAAGAAACCACTGAGGAGGGAATACAATAGCGGCCTCTGCAGCCATTGGCAACACAGAGAATAAATAGAGGACAATTGTTTTTTACAGTCCAAGAGATAAGGGTATTATTCTTAAATAAAAGAAGCATGCAGCAGATGCAGAACAAAGGAAAGGAGGTGATCTTCCACACGAGCAGATATACTGCAAAAATTGCAGTGATAGAGTGTAGTTCATAATAAAAGTGCACGTGGATTCAGTGAGGGGCTGAACAAATTCAAGCAGTAGTGTCTGCTGGGGGCTGAGCAGAGGGACATCACTCTCAGAGAACACTGCCCGGTTGCTGGTTTTGTACCCTTCACTAAGCCTCTGCTGCTGGTTACTGCTGGGTGCTGGGTTGGAAGGACCTTCGGCCTAACATGCCTTTTGTGCACTCTCAGTCAGCTGCAGGTGTACCCTCGTATCTCAAACGCGTCAGCTTAATTCACAGTACAAATCATTTTCCACCTTGTCAAAAAGAAAAGACAGAAGCAATGGAGACCTGTTAGGGATCAGTAAATTAAAATTACGTAATAAGCTACTGAGGGCGATTTTCCCATCAAAGACAGCAACAGGCATTTGTTACAGAAAAGCAGGTTTATTATGACACAAAGAAGGAATAAGTTAAAAAGTGACGTAACAAGATTGCAACTTAAAAGTCCAAAGGTGTTTGGGGATCTTCAACATGCAGGAATATGTTTCCCATTGATATTTGGCTCAAATGTTCAGCAAATAGCATAACTACTTTGTACATTTTATATAATATGAATATCTGCCGTATTTTTTTCACAGTTTTACTCCATTTATATATATACATATATATATGCATATATATATAATCCACAAGACCTCATCCAAAGCTTGATAAATGTTGGTAGTAGTTTTAAGATGTTAAAAAAAAAATAAATAAAAATTAAACTAAAAAAGAAAGGAAGCCTAGAATCAGAAACAAGAAGTTCCTTAATTAAAATAGGAATAAACACCAGTGGTATAAATAATCTTTAAGAAAGTAAGATATGGGTAAAGTGAGAAGAGCTCAATAAGAAGGTCTGTCCAAAAAAAATCTTTTCAGATGCAGGGGCAAAACAATTGAACAATTAAGACAAACCTCTTTCCTTTACAGGTTCTTGAAGACTATAAAGACTGCAGTGATACAGCAACTTTACTAGATGAGAAAAACCCACTCCTTTGATTTTACTGGGTTTCAAGTGTATTCTTCAAATGTTATTGTTCCTCTCCTTATTTTCAGTAACTTAATTCAATTCTTTTGTTGAACAAGTTTATGGGAGGATTTATTTTTAGTATCTCCTGTCACTGCATCACAGCATTCCCACACTGATTACTCCTCAAGACAATTGTGCTTCCATAACAAGGCTGTGGAGGCAATGGGTGGGGGATGATGGATAGCGGGCAATATATTCGAAGGCTGCTGTAACCTAGTGAGACTGAACATCTTGGGCTCCTTCTAGTGTCGACAGTTGGAGGTGGGGTCCTCCAGAAAGCAGTTCAGAAGGAAGTGAAATTCCGATTTTCCCATCTTTAATTTCTCTCTGGAGAGCTTATCTCGCTACACTGATTGTGGAGGGAGCTTGGGAGATCAGCCTTATTATGTTAATATTGAGCTTTGGGATGCTACTCCCCTTTGAAGATCTGGCACAGAGTGCCACAAGCCTATTGGATTTCACAGTAGCAAAGGCCCCCGAGACCACAAGTGCAAGATAACAACAGAGGCTTTAAGAATAGAGGCTCAGGCCCCAGGGGCATAAACACAAATCACAGAAGGTCAGTGACTCACCAGTGCGGGAATGCAAGCTTGGGAGCCAAGCTGAGCTGATTTTAAGGCATCACAAAGAGAACAGAGAAAATGTATCTAACATACGTAAAACATCCTATAGACATCCTATAGACAGTGAAAACACAAAGATAACAAGAAAGTGCAAATAACAGTCAGAGTCCCTGCTAGGAAACAAAGGAAGAACAGAAATATGGGAATTTCTCCAGCACCCTCTCTTCCAGTTGCAGAGGCTGTGTCTGAGTCACATTGCTACTTAGCCACAGCTCTTCCCTCCCTCACCTATAGCAGAGAAGAAGCAATTTGTGCTTTGCCATCCCCCACATTTTGCTACTGTGACTCAGCAGTTATATGAAAAGAGTTTTCATAAGTTAAGAAAATAAGAATTTTGAATAAAATTTGTATTTTCTGCTCCAGATTTCCCACAGAATAGTGTGATTTATTACCACAGTACCAAACCAATGTAAACTAGGGTGCAACAATCACAATGGTGTGCATGCAGTGGAAATTTTTTAACAGCTCGATAGAAAACATCCCAGGAACAAGCCACTTCACACAGAAAGTGAAATGAAAATGATGAGATGGCAAAATGAACTGTGCAAATACCTCTGAGAGGCAAAGATGAACAAATGATTTAATAAATCTCACTAATATTTTTCGAAAGCATTTAAAACATTAACACTTGGACCAAAAAATAAAAAATAAAAAATCCTTGGAATATAACTGGATTTTACCAATCTAATGTACAATATTCACCAGTGAATTACTGTGCTGAACTATGAAATTATCACTGTATTCCTTTACAGATGTAAATACCATAGATAACCCCCCCAAAGTGTGTTTTGTGGCCTGCCTAAAAGTCTTCATATATATCATAGAAAAGTCTTCTTTAAATGAAATAAATTGAACCTTATTTCTTGCTCTATGATTATTTTGACATTAGAACAAAATGTTCAGCTACTTGCTTGAACTATGACTCTCTCCAAGACCTTTAGTAGCTAAGCTCCAATAATTTCTTGCACATCCTCCTCTGCAGCACTCAGCATTATTTCCCTAATTATTTTCTTAATGTTAAGAAAACAATTCCTCCAAGTTAAGGAATGCTTACTCCTTCATTACCAAATAACATCATAGGTCAATCAAGGATATGATGTTTGCCAAAATGACCTCTGTTTGTTGAAAGAGATCCTACAGTCCTTAGTTTAGGGGCAGAATGTCAGAGCAGTCTCCAAGTCTGTTAGAGAGGATCAGGAAGAACTTCAAGAAAGGAAACAATACAGAAAATTTGTTCTGATAAATGTAACCCATGGAGTGAATGAAGAGAGGATTTCCTGATTGTGTGGGCCAGAAAAGAGTCTATAATATGCTGGCTTAATGCAGGCTGACTTCAGATTATTTTTTTTCTTTATAAAAAAGATAAAAGCATAGTTTGTTTTCTTTTTTTTTTTTTTTTCACTGATGCCTCTTAAAAACACTTATTATTGTGCAGCTGTCCTCTCTGTTTCTGATGCTGATTCCATTCCACTTATCTTAATCTAAATCAAGTGAAACGTAATGTCAGCCTTTGGATAATATTACAAAACTTTAAGTCTGTAGTGGTTATATCCTTTACAAGTTGGGATCTGGAATTTTGAATGAGAGCTTTGTTTCCTAGCAGACTGTTTCAGGATATTCAAGCGATAATAGGATGTATTTTTTTTTAATGTTTTTGTTGTTGTTGTTTTGTTGTTGTTTTGTTTTGTTTTGTTTTCACAAAAAAAGTTCAGGCCAGTTTGAGATCTAGCATCACATGGGTCAAGAAAGACATTCCTTCTAATGATTAGCTGTAATTTTCTGGCCTAATGTAAGATCATAGAATCATAGATTCATTAAGTTTGGAAAAGACTTCCAAGATACTGAGGACTGTGTCTGACATCCAGCAGTCCTGAGGGTATATTTAGCAGTTGTTGGTTCTTCATACATCTTAGCACACTTTATTCACTAAGTGTAAGAAAGCACTAAGAATTCTTTTTTTCAGCCTGCTTTCTGTACAGTAATAATTAACTCATTACTGAGTTAATTGCAGTGAGCAGTCATGATTTTAACTTATCATGTCACCTCTTTAAAAGAAGTACATATAGACGTAATGCAGCTACTTAGTAACAGCATTTTAAATGGAATTCAGATTTCTAATGAAATTATGTTATTCTCTAAACTCACAATGTTAAAATCCATTACAAAGCTGAATATGTAATTGTAATGTAGGCAAAAACTTGATACATTTAAAATTAAGGGACAGCTCTTATAGCTCAAGTTAGGCTAAACCTATACCAAAAACAAACAAACAAAAACAACTAACTAAAACTTCCCTTTTCTTCTTATTTTGGGAGGAACTACAACCTGAACTTATTATATAAACAAAAGAGTAGAGCACATGCCTCAACCAGGATATATAACAGAGAGTGTCAACCGAGAAGAAAAGAGACAACTATTTAAATGACAGTAGTCACATATTTCTAATGGTGAATGAACCAACTCAGAACGAAACCACTTCTAAGAAACATCACTAATCAGGTACTTTCTTCATGTTTAGTCTTTTTTTTTTTCTGGGTAAAATAAAAGTTTTTTTTTAGAAAAGAGCTAGTTAACTAAGATAAGAACCCTTCATGTATTTCATACTTAAGAAGGGAGATCCAGTAGCTTACAGGAAGAATAAGCTCCCTCAGCATCATGAAAGAGTTTCCAGCAGCATAGGACCTAACAGACCCATGATTTGAGATACAGTGTGCTAAGTATTAACAGAATCACTAAACTATTTTGTGATAGCTCCAACTAGAATATTTGCTAAAAGCTTCCTGCCAGTGAAAGAGTACAATAGAGAAGGCTTCAAATGTATTACAACTGTTAGCCAGCTGTAAATAACAAGCAGTTGCATGCAGTGAGTCAGACCAGTGCTAAAATAGAACTTGAGGAATCTATTTTTGTTTGGAATAGAACCAAGCCTTAACCATATTTATGTTCAAATTACTAAACTGAAGCTGCAGTGGATTTGAAAAAGAAAATAGGATTGCTGCTAAATAAAGATTGATTATTGAATATCTTCTCGATGAAAACAAAATGTCAAATTGAAGTGGATTTGCAATCAGGAAGTAGCTGAGGAAATTTGAAACGATGTTAGTCACTGATAGAGGTGTGGGAAGTAAATGGGAGAATTCAGTTACTTCCCCAAAGAGACCTCCAGATGTCCCTTCCAACCTTAACCATTCTGTGATTCTGGGATTTTGTGATTAAAATGCCAACCGGAAACATTAACTATCTCCTCTGTTGCCAAATCCTTACCAGCTTCATTGAAAAGAGCAAGAAAAAAGATATCTTGAATAGGTATTTTTGGCTCGTGTGTATACCCAAATACCAATTTCTGCTATCGTATGTGGTCAAAGTCAAGGTGAAGGTTAGAGTAACATGGCCTTCCCATTTTGCAGCTGAACTCCCCTGTGAATGTGTCTACATTTAAGATTATTTTTTCATTCAATAAATGTTGAAATCCTTACTAATATAGGCAGGACTGAACTTTGATGGCATGGAGTTTTTGTCTAGAAGAAAGACAATCCCTTAGCATATGTACAGTTTAAACTTTAGCGGAAAATAAAACGTTAAAAGCAACCTTTTTTTTTTTTTTCCTGAACTTTGACAACAGAGTTAAAATTTATAGCTTTCCTTTCTTTAAAAGCTTGTTTGGACAAATGCTGTCAGAACAAATCATTCTATATTATTATTTACCGATAAATAAATATTTTGAACATTTAATGAAATTAAAAACCAGTAACTTGTGATGACAGTACTAGTTCCTCCAAAATTCAAGATGTTTTTTCTCAGACTTCCTACCCTCAGCCCATCTGGAACACATTCTGGCCCCATGTTCTGGAACGTATAATACAACCATTGATTAGCCATTTCTTAAAACAACACCATTTGCAAGACAGTAAGTGTCTCTTTGATATAAGTTTAGATACTTGCATGAGCTGATTTTTCAGAATTATGCAGGATGGATTTGTCATTATTTTCTCAGTCTTGGCTGTCAGATTATTTTTTTCTCTAACACCCTAATTCTTTTGTAACCAGCAACACTCAGAGGGTTCGGTACACTACAACACTCAGCTGAAATGTTGTAACACTATCCAAGATTTCAAATGACTTAAGGACGGTATTTTAGTTCATAATTTTATCTTAGACTATGACAATGGCAATACAACAACTGGTGAGATTTACTTGCTTGTTAATACAGAAAGATAATATGTGCCTTACTTAAACCATTTCAGAGTAGTAGAAGCCATTATTATGATTTGTCTTTCATTTTACATGACTTACAACCTGTTTTCAAGCCCAGACTAGACAGAGTTTCTCCATAGCCTTTGATATGTACTCCCTTCCTTCTCGTGGGACTGTGGGTGGATTTGGCCAGAAAACTTCCTGATGATAGATATTGTAGCGTAATCTCATTCTGAAAACACACCATAATTTTCTGCCTAGTACTCTTCCTATTGTGGATCCCAGTTTGACAGCCAGAACTTCCAAACTAGTATTAGCATTGCCAATAATGCATTTTATTGAAATATTTCATCAGATAAAGGAATTTTATTCAGATAATGTGAGCTATGTGAAAGCTATATCCCTTTTAAGAGTCCTTTTTAAGTAACTTCCTTGCAAATCCCAAGGCAATGAACCAATGTCTCCTGGATGTCACTTCTCTCTTTATTTCCAACACAGTTATTAAACACAGAGTTGCACTTACTGCTACCAGTAAGAATCACAAATCCTGAAGTTGTGAGAAACTGAAATACCAAATTTGAGATCCAACAGCTGTTTTCTCCACTGAAGAAAATGCAAGCTAATTCAGAGTTATTTTCTAAAAGCTCATCATGCCATTTCTACAAATGAAAATAACTTACATGCTTCACTTGTAACAGATTTCTTGTAAATGGCCTTAATAATCACTCCTGGGACAATATCTCTGGTTAAATTACCCTCATGTGCCATGAGATGATTTCTCAGCATCACAGTTCTCATATTTGTGTGGTTGTTTACTTGTTCTCCCTTTAGCAGAAAGGGAATGAACATATGCCATGGCCTCAATATGACACTTGCAGAGCATGTTTCAAAAACCACATGCATCGTCTTTGTGAAGAACTCATATGTCCTGCTATGAGGCACAGAAAGATGTTTCTTGCTAAATGTCTCATACTGTCCTACAGAGCAAAAATAGGGAGGCAGGAGAAGGGAAGAGAACTGGGAGCAGCTGAAGCCTTCTCTAACACCCTTCTTTGCTATTTTGCAATGCCAGAGGTAGGCAGATAACCCGCCTTGGGCAGGTGACACAAGCAATTAGCACTATGATTTTCAGAGACCCTGACTATGCAGATGGTATGGTAAGCTTGAATAACATCTGAAATACCTGAATACTTGTTTGCAGAATGTCCTGGTGAGGCCATATCTCCTGAGATGAAACAAATGCAAACATGCATTCTAGGTTCAACACTGTTCCTCCAAGGCCTGTGATCCTGTCCTCCCACTTGGTATTAACACTCCTCAGCTATAACTACCTCTGCATAAAGACTGAGCTTCAAAACATGTCTCATGGCCTTATCATATATAGGTGTGGCTTGGGTGATAAACTCATCAAGGGATATTTATGCTTTCTGAGGGCAATTAGCCATGGCTGAAGAGCCATCTTACTACATCTTGTGCCTATATCCAAAATGGCAATTGCTTTAGGGTCAGCACTGCATGAAGGGTGTGCAAAAACGTGCAGTGAAAAAGCATGAGAAGGAACAATGCACTGTCAAGATTTGCTCAAGATTTATGACAGAATAATTACAATTTCCATTAAACCTCTGTCCTTGTGAGACCCCTGAATGTTAACTACAATTTCTTAAACATATATGCCTGTCTTATCACACGCAGTATTTTGAAATTTCACAAGTGTCTGTGAGTCCTTCTCAGAACATCAAGAATCACCATTTAAGAAGCACTGCCGAGCAAATTCCCCTTTCAGTTATGAGCCAGAAAAAAGCAGAGGATTTTTTCCCCCAGATATACGTACTATAACACCAGCAATAAGCAGCTCAGAGCAGTACTGTGGTACAACTAAGAATGACAATCCAGACAGCAAGTAGGTAGCTCATACACATCGATGGCAACATTGTGCAAGTAGTATCTGAAAAATGGTCTGAGCTCCCCTCCCTGTAATAGGGCTCTTCTAGCTCAGCCAAGTCTAGTTGGGGTTGAGCACAGTAGTTGCTGTTGGTTATAGTCATGACAAGTCCTGAAACAGGGCTTATGTATGTATGGAGTTCTTATTCACTTTCTCTCCTGGGAAATGTAGGGCTAATACAGTGCATGAAATAAGACAAATTTTAATATACACAGCTGCATTTTAGTGTGCTTTTCAAAATTATAACATTCAAGAGTTATCCACTACCAGTACACTGGCAACCCTTCAATTACATGGGGTGAACTACCTCAGCATCTTGAATGTGGGAGTTGTTAATTTTACAGAACAATCCTTAACTTGCAGGAACTCAAGTATAACCACATGATATTGGATCTACAAAAGCCACCTCAAAATCTGTGTTAACATCCATGGAATTATTCTTGAAAATAAAATTGGCTTGACTCAGCCTTTAAAATAGTACTAGCAAGGCACAGAAATTTAAAAGCAGGTTGTGCAGCTTAGTCATTGGGACCCTATGTTCAGGAATCCTTGGGACTATTTTCCTCTCTCTTATAGGCTTGTTGGTTAACTTGAGCAAATCACCTCATTTCTGGTCCTACATGACCCATAAGAATGTCTGAAATGTTAAGTCAGATGTCAAGATGTTGTGGTTTAACCCGGCTGGCAGCTAAACACCACACAGCCATTCGCTCACCCTCCCCCCTCCCTCTCTGGGATGGGGGAGAGAAACGGGAAAGTGAAGCCCTGTGAGTTGAGATAAAGACAGTTTATTAAGACAGGAATATAATAATAACAATAATAATAATAGTGATAATGATAATAGTATTACTAATAATAATGTGTACGAAACAAGTGATGCACAATGCCATTGCTCACCACCCGCTGACCGATGCCCAGCCTATCCCCGAGCAGCCGGCCCCCCACCCCGGCCAGCCACCCCTATATATTGTTTAGCATGACGTCAGATGGTATGGAATACCCCTTTGGCCAGTTTGGGTCAGCTGTCCTGGGTCTGTCCCCTCCCAGCTCCTGCTGCACCCCCAGCCTGCTCACTGGCAGGACAGAGCGAGAAGCCGAAAAGTCCTTGGCCTGGTGTAAACACTGCTCTGCAACAATTAAAACATCAGCATGTTATCAGCGCTCTTCTCATCCTAATCCAAAACATAGCACCCTACCAGCTACTAGGAGGAAAATTAACTCTGTCCTAACTGGAACCAGGACACAAGAGAACAAGGAATGTTGTTTGTTGAGAGAACAATGTATGACAAGTTTACAGGTATCTTAGTGAAGAAGACATTTCAATGAGAAAGCATACCTGCACCTAGAAATTACAAATTTATCTGGTTAGAGCTCCTTAGCACCTCAAAGAGACAGCTAAATCTGTGTGTTAATGAATCTCAAGATGAATGTTTCAAAAATAACTATTGCAGGTAATAATTATTCTGCATATGATGAAGATTTGATGAACAAAAAACAATACCATGGACAAAATCCCATTAAAACAAAGAAAATGCTCTGTAGTAAAGCTTCCCTTGTAATGCTTTTATGCTCTGTGTGACAGAAACACATTGTGCTACCAAATGTCAAATGGGGATAAAAAGTCTGAAGTCCCCCAAAATTTCTTTAGGGTATCTTTCGAAAATTAAACAGGCATGGAGTTTTGCAGTTTCTGACCACCAAGTACATAAGGGAAGTACAGACATGAATGAAGAACTTCCCAATCTACCCATGTAATTCAATAACATTTTTACATGATAAAAGAATGTGAGTAATGGAAAGATCACCTAATTCCAATCCCCCTGCTATGGGCAGGGGACACCTCCCACTGTGTCAGGTTGCTCAAAGCCCCATCCAGCCTGGGCCTTGAACACCTCCAAGGATGGGGCAGCCTCAGGCTTCTCTGGGTAACCTGTTCCTGTGCTTCATCACCCTCATAATAGAAAATTTCTTCCCTTATATCTAATTTAAACCTATCCTCTTTTAGTTTAAAGTGAAACAGAGAGTCTTGGACTGCACCAAGGTTCTACACTCTCCAAGGCAGGCAGCAGACTATTCAGGTATGCCATCTGTAATTTTTCCTGAATGCAACCAATGACTAAAAGTCATCTACTAGCAATTATGAGTGGGAATAATGACTGTGGTGATTATGACAACATTCCTCTTGTAGCTAATGGTGTACTATGACAGGAAATATGGGCTATTTGCATATTATAATGGTTTATGTGAGGGATGCTTTGGAGTCCATATATGTATACTTTGAATTCAGGCATCTTTGAACCAGAGGCTATTAGTTAAAATACATCCTGCTCCACACTGTTCCTGAATAATAGGATGAGTTAGGATTCCTGACTACTCATTAGGACAAAGGCAGACTACATCTAAAGAAACAAAGACAGACTCAAAGACTACAAGCTACAGACACACTGCAATGTTTACGAGATATCTTGTTCCAACCAAATGTGCATGTACAGGGTGTGACTAGACTGATCTTCAGTATTTCTCATTGTGTGTTGTGAGAGTTTATTAGCTTCTACTGGGAAGGAAAAGTCCTGTAGGCAAACCCAGTGACTGTGCTGACTGGATGAGTGCCCTCCTACTTTTTGCTTGGGAGATAGCTGGCAACTGACACACTGAGGTCTGCATCTCGTACACAGATAGTTTTCTGCTGGGACAATCTAGTGCAGCACATTGAAACCTGTGTTGCTGAACCGCAGGTCATACAGACTTTTTATGTTATAGTGACATAGTACTGTGTTCTAAAACCTCTTGATGTTAAGTTTGAAAATCTAGAAATACCTAATTTAAATCTTCAAATCAAGCACAGATAAGAAATGGTGAATCTAAAATTTTTATCCATTTATCATCTAAACAAAACATTTATGTTCAACAAAATATCCATTTTTAGTAGTGCAGTGAATTTTTCTGAGCTCCAAAGTGAAAAAGGATGCAGCTCTGCACTTTTTTGAAGAACAGATGAATCTTCACTATTAATGTCTTGCCTTTCCAAAGTTTCATTTGAAGAATGGAACATGAATTATGTTGTCATGAACCATGACAATAGATCTCCCAGGAACAATTATACATCTTAATCATACGTACCTCACTTATTTTCACAACTAGCCATGTGTAAAAGCGAGGGGTGGCTGAGATAAAAGGTTTTGGCATGTCAGAAGGGTGCTGCTGCTTTGCATAAGGCATAAGCACCCTCAGGAGCTGTGGTTGACTTTATGAGATACCTGGAAATTGTCCCTGTAATCCATTGGCTTTTGGCTGCAAGTGTGCTTGCAGGATTTCAGGCTTTCCTAGCTAGTCTGCTCCAGCAATGGTTTCTGTGTAACAGCTTGTATGAATAATGGCACTCAATCATCCCCAGCTGGGGTGTAACAAGCAGACGGGTATTTTGTGAAACCTGGAAGCAAACTAGTAGACACTGCTGAATGACTGCAAAGTGAACTTTAAGGCATCAGAGAGAAAGACAAAATAGAGGAAAAAAAGAATGGATGAAAAACAAAAAAAAAAGAAAAAAAAAGAAAACTGTGAGAGCCCTGAGGGCACTCATGGGATTTAATTGGCTAGAGGAGCTTCACCAGGGCCCCTAACCATGCACCAACTGCTGGGCCTCAGGATCTTAGTTCTGCTCAAGTGTAGGTACTCTGTCACTGCCCAAGTTACATTGTTCTATGTGCCTGTCTCCCGTCCAGTCTTCTTTAGTTGTTCACCAGACTTCCTGGCTGTACCCTGGCCTTGGTTCATTGCTTGCTGTTTCTGGGACAGTCAGTGGACCCCGTTATCAGCCCCTGGCTCTGCTTACGTGGAGCAGCCTCTCTGCAGGTCTGCAGAAAGTCAATGCGTTGCTGTTGGAAGGAAGCATCTCTAGGAACATGGAGGGTTCAACCTTGTAGAATCAGGGGAAAACCTTTTTCTACAAAGAACTTCAAAGCACCTACAAGCTTGTAGAGATCTACAAGAAGAACAGAGTGGTGGGGATGCGAGGTATATTAAAAATAATATTTATTGCTTTTTCTAGGTGTATTTCTTGCAAACTACTTTGTTTCCTTTGTTATTTTCAATAAATTTGTGTAACAAAGAAAGAAACTAATGAAGCTTGTGAACATTACTGGGCCTATTATTCCTTATTTTATTTTAAAATTTTAGAATTTTCTAAATCCCAACAGGCTGAGAATGCACATAAAATTGATGCCTGAGGTTAACAGTCAGCAGAAAGGTGTATAAAAATTTCCAGTGACTTGCATTCAAAGGTGCTTTTTTTTTTTTTTCACCCCCCCCCAATAATAAGGGGCTTCAGAAACTAATTATTGTGTAACAGAAGACGGGTTTCAATTGCCTACAAAGCATAGATATCTGCCAGAAATATTATATCAAATGAAGTTTGTGTGCTATTGTTTTGCTATAAACCCATCTGAAAACTCCATGACTAATGAACTAGGGCAATTGAAATTATGTTTGAGGAAAGCTCTATTATCTGACAATGTTGGGGACCATTTTTTCCATCCTTCCACTATTCATCCCCACCCATAAATAAAACACAAATTATACTTTTAAAACCACAAAGATAGACTAGTTTTAATTTCACAAAATGTACCAATTTGTATAGTCTGGCAAATCTTCAATGTCAATAAAGATAAATGCTCAGAAATGGTAGGGAAAGACTAAGACTTTTTTGCCTTGCTCAGTTCTGGGAATGTTTGGCACTGACAGACTGTCTGTCCTTTTTGCAAAACATATCATATTTCTTCTTCCAAGTAGTCAATGACAGTTTACATGGTTTGGAGAACTTGTAATTTAACTGGCTGAAAAAGACAATAATCTGCTGTGAGTACAAGAGTGTGTCTGAGGGCTGTATTAACTTAAGATTCAGGCATTTCATTCAGTTCATTTTTCTATAACAAGCCAAACAACTATTCCTGTAATGCTATTATATTGCTTTAAGGAGAGAAATGCAACTTTATGTCCAGTGTTCATAATCAGAAGTCATATCTCTTTAAATGTATATATATGTTTTTGTGACTGGAAAACTATATTCAATACATATAACCTATTTTCCTTTTTATCCAGCCATGTCTCCATTGTTAGTAGTATTAAAAAAAATAATAATAATCAAGCAATATTAAGATATTGCAAAATCCTAATGGTTAAATCTTCTTATCCACCCTAACCAATTAATGCCAGTTAAAGAGGCTGGGGTGATAAAAGCATTCCTCCAAAATCCATTGTTTGCTCTGTGCAGATTTCCCTGACCCAAGCAGCGTGGCAGATATCTGAGAACTTGCTTTCTTGCAGTCTCCCTCCCTACAGTATAGAGAGGGACCCAGCAATAAAGCAAGAGGTAATCTTGCTTAAGCTTCTTCAAGACAAAGGTATATATCTTCACTTTTGTGCCAACTTTCTTCATACCTTAAATAGCTCCTTTCTTCACCATATTTTCCTGTGAAGTTCCTAAAACATGCACTTACAGGCAGAAAAGATATACACTTTTTTAAGCCTTCCCTTCCCCAGCTATCTCAACAGCCTCTCTTTTTTCTAGCCATTTTGAAACACCAGGTACCCTGCCTATACAGTTTTCCAGGAGTCTCACTGCTATCCACACCAGCACTACTGGAAATGTTTTTCCTCATGCATTCTGGAATCACATTAGCCCACATAAAATGAGTGACTGATATTTATCCCGTGATCAGCTCAGGTTTCCAGCTCTTTCTTCTCAGGTCTTTTTTGTCTTTTCTCTCTAATGGAGTACTGAGCTTCTAGGAGCTGTATCTGTCAGACCCTGAATACAAGACCTTGCAATTTCATTTTTTACTTTGAATTTCATGCCAATTTTAACTCTACAGTTACAAAGGTTGCTTGGTTCTCCCTTTATGAAATTCTGACCCTATTTTCTTTCAACAGCGCATCCAAGTCCAATATAATCAGAAATGCTTATTATTAACCATCTCTTGAGTCATAGTCATCAAAGAAGATTTCAAACAAGACCCGTACTAGGACTGATAGTTATCTTGGAGACTGCTCTGTGACCCTATACATTGCTTTGCAACACAGCATACTGTTGCCTCCTTTTTCACCAGCTCCTCATTCATCCTTGTATTAATTCCCATCTTCTATACTGCAGCTGGTAATTTCCCATATAACGCCTTTGGGCTACGGGAAGGCCACTAGGAGAGCTCTTGATTAATAAACCCTGACAGTATCCATCCATCTTAAACTTAACAACTTGAATGGAAACATCAAGCACACTTCACAAAAGGAATGAATCGACAACACAGTGTTTACAGAAAGCCTTACGAGATCCATATAATTTCCCTTCTTTAGAAAACTAGAAAGAGCTATCAAGACAATCTAACTGTCATAATTCCTGTGTTCTGTCAGGCTTCAAATTCAGGATAGTTTTCTGAATTTGGAGACTTGTGTTTCAAGAAAAAACCCTTTAACTCTAACAGAGCAAGCAAAGAAAACTTACCAGCTCTGTTTTGTTTTATTTGTGTTTTATCATACTTTGGGTGAATTAAACAAGAAAACTGATTTCGCTTGAAAGAATTTCTCTTGATCCACATAACACATGGCTAGCGTTAAGTTATTGTAAACAAACTGTTAAGGTGTTGTCTGATTGAGATGGAGTTAATTTTCTTCAGAGCAGAGAGTACTATTTTGGATTTGTGACCAAACCAGTGTTGGTAACACTCCAGTGTTTTAGCTATTGCTGAATACTCTCTGTTTCTCACCTCCACACCCCACACCCATCCCCTTCAGTGAGTAGGCATCCAGGGTGAGCCCCCACAGGTACCAGTTTTCCTGCTTCTGAGACAAGGTTGGAGGTAAGGAAAGCAAGGGCTCTGATGGAGGGGATCCAGGGACATAGCTCGAGCCTGGAGGAGAAGTCAACTTGTGGGGACCCTGATCTGTCAGAGAGCTTCTGCTGCCTCCTCCAGGCGTTGCCGCCTGTGGTAAACAAAGCAAGAGAAGGCACCAGGTAACTGCTTGCTTTCAGGTGCTTTGAAAGCTTTATGGTAATAAGAAGAAATAGAGCTACTAGTCTAGCACTCAATTCTTCCCCAAAGTCTCATTGCCTTCCCCCATTACAGCTCTACTACTAAGCAGTACTCATACTCACACTCCTCCATATGCACACTCCTGTAAGAACAGAAATCCAAAAGCAGCCAAAAGAAGAAAGAAGGTTATTACATATACTACAAACCTACTTTTCATCTTTTCTAAAATCAGATCAACCTGATCACTCCATCTGCCCAAAACGAAGGCCACGCCACAACCTCTCCATCAGGAAAATCCATCTGGACCAGAGATGCTTGTTTGTGTAATAAATTAGTTTGCATTGATTATATGACTGTCCTTTTCCTCACAAGCCGGCACTATAATCCCACATGTAACACAGCCTGTGATCAGGTCAGCATAAAGGATGTAAAGACAAGCAGACCTGGTATGATAAGCACAATGCAGATATTCTCTCTCACACATGAAGTTTAACTTTGACTTTTCAGACTGTCTGATTTTTCACAGAAGTAACAGCGTACACCTGGTATTTCATCCTTCCTGCATTTTTATATTGGGAAATAGAAGGGTTAAAGAACAACTCCATAACTGAAGAAAAGTGCAGATAGGAAATACATCCAGATTCTTAAGATTGTTTATAACTGAAACTGCACACTTAAATGAGAGTGAGCTCCAGAGCAAAGTAAGGAGCTATTGTTTATATTTTATATTATTGTTATTACTTTTGCTTACAGCAAAGTAAGGAGCTATTGTTCACAGTTAATGACTAGTCTCTAACAAACAGCACATATTGCTCTGGAAATGCAAATCACCAAGAAGAGAAAGCCAAGATTTTATAATTATATTACAACAGCTAGTAAAGGATATATTTCATTGATTACTTACATCTTTAAAAAGTATGATACAAATAATATTATAAATCTGTATATTATCATTATGGTAAATATGCATAACGCACACATATATATAAAACACACACACATGTACGTGTATATATATATCTGCATATATACTGGATTTGAATTATTGTCCATAGTTGCATACAACATTGTCTTTTGTGCTAAAATTCTTATTTGTTTCTAAATATATACATCTATATAAATAAAATACTTTTTATACAGTTTAATTTTCATCAAATCAAATGCTGGTTTGTTAGGCACATTGCAGGTACAAGCATAGTGACAGGGGAATGCTGCAGCTAAGTCAGTGTGTATTATTTCAATTTGTGATGGTGAAATAAGAACCACATGCAAGTCTGTTTGAGCATGATAAGAACAGGAACAAACATTTAGTCCATATTTTGCTTGAGATTGTCAGCATTTTAATATTATGTGGCAGGCAAAATGCTACAATCAGAGTGAGAACAGATGGTGAAAATACTAATGCTTTCCTAGACTGCAGAATACAACTGGATATTGTACTTCAGTTGTCACCAGGATCTACCATGCACATATCATCCCACATCCAGCTGATAGGCAAAGAGATGAAGGGTAATATTTTAATAAGTTAAAATTACACCATTCATGATATTAGCTGCAAATGAGACCAGTATATCTTCCTTAATGAACAGATGTCGTCAGCTGTGAGATAAATGTACAACAGAATCAACGGGGAAGAAATATCAGAGGACTTCACCCAAATGTAAAGGTATTTTAAATACAGAGGAGAGAGAGATCTCTCCACTCCTTTTCTAGAACATTTAGAGGAAAAAAAGCCCTGTGATTAAATGATATTGCCAAAGAAACAGATGGGCAGTACGACATTGATTCCGAAATGTTCACAATGTCCGTACTTGCACTCCAAATTGCTATCACAGCACAGCAAGATAAGCCACCTAATATTATGGAAAAGGTTGCTGTGATATTTGATATAATCAAAAATATAACTTGTATCTTAAAGTTTATAGCAATACGTTACCAAATTTCTCACACTTACTTGTGAGGCGTGGCAGTTAGGCATCTAAAAGACAACACTCAAAGCCAGCCCTTGTCTGAAAAGCTTGCAGTCCTACGAACAGGCATACGTTAAGACAGGAAGAGACCAGCTGCAGAATCTAGCCTCTTTACTAGCACCTTCTTCAGAACTGGTACAATGTGGAAGAAGTCCTGAAAAAAACTGGAGAAGACTGGAGCCATTACTGGAGCATGGGGAGTGAGGACTGACAAGGTAAGAGATAAGACTAGACTGCTGAATGAGGTGGAGCTACGATGGTCTTCAAGATAAAGATGAGACATTAAGCCATCTGGTGGAGAAGAACAAGACAGGAAACAGTGGCAGGTGTAGTGGGATGTTGTATTTCAGAGATAGGGAGTGGAGTGAGACATTTCCCAGTGAATCTGCAAGGAGAGAAGTTATAGCAAGGGAGGAAAGATATCTGAATGTATGTTAAACTTTCAATAAAGGAACTGTATTTAATTGTATGGAGGAAAGGAGCAGAGATATTCACAGCGAAGTCAGAATGTGGAGGAGTCCTTACTTCACAATACGAGCCCCTCTGGCAGAATGGAGCTGTTGTCAGCAGCAACAGAGAAAGGCAGGAACAAAAGGATTAAGGATGAGAAATAAGAAGCTCAGTTTTACAGTGCTAAGCTTGAGCTGCCAGGGCATCATGAACTGACATGCCAGGGACAATCTGCAGCACACAGCTGGATACACCATGCAAGGACAGGGGTGCATTCATGAATCACCAGTGGAAAACTAACCACCAAAAAAGTACAGGAAGTTGTTCAGGATTAATATATAAAGCAGTGAGTTAAGCACAGTATGAATTCCTGTCTTCTCCACAGAGCATTGTCAGCAGCCTGGAAGGTACTTCAAAGGGAAACCAGCAGTGGAGAGGAAATGTGTAAAAATGCAACTAAATAGGTCAGTCTTTTGAATGGTAGAAAATGTAGAAAAATGGTTGATTGTGTTTTGGTTCCTCTTCTTGGGTACCTTCAGTCCTCTGCTGCCTCTTGCAAGCATCTCTTTCTACAGAGTAAAACAGTTTCTGCAGTTTGTATTTAAAGCACGCACGTCTGTAAGGTCTTCACTAAAGAACAGGGAGATGGTGCTTGATTCATGTTGACTCTGGTACGTCAGCTTTTTGAGTCTGTGACTTCATAGAGCTCTGGTATCTTTGATGTACCATTTTATTCTCTTACATCTGTGTATTTTGCAAAAATTACCAGGAATCTTTTCACCCCGTGCCTTTACTTTTCTGACTTGAGTTTCTGTATTCCTAGAATTTCAGTATAAAAGATGTAAAAACTTTTCTTCAAAAATATACCTAGAATAATTCTGCTGTGATCCAGCTCCAACTTTTTCTGGTTTATTTTCATTTAGGCTGTCTGATATAAACAAGATTGATTTTCTTTCCTAACAGGATTATTTTATTTTGCCTTAAAAATAAAAATGAGTAAGACTCTCAACAGATACATAGGAAAACAAATTACCTGTACCAAATCTTATATAAGAAATAATAAGAAAGTGTCAGTTACAAGAAAAATCATGAGCACATTTAAAAAATTAGAATGCATATATGTATAGAAGGAAAGTGTAATTTAGGCTATTCCACTAAGGTGGGGTTTATTGATTAACAATTACTGCCTTACTTTTTAAGATAAAAATAATTTGTAAAAAAAATAATAAAAAACAGAAGCAAATATTCAGAAAGAGAATAAAGCAAACATTCCTTATTCAGTGAAATACAATTAGTTGCATTTCCATGTCTTAATCTGTCTTTGGAGGGGTGCTTTTAAGACATGCAGCATATAAGTAGACATTAGTGAATGTAATCCTGACAGTTGTCTCTACAATAAAACTTAAAAGTTATGACTGTCCCATTCTTTCCAGAGTAACTTGGAAGACTGAATTAATTTAGAATTAAAAAGTAATATTACTTAGGGGAATACATTTGACAAAGCTGTTGTTAATCTCTTCCCTATGGACGAAGGCGAAATAGACACTTCTCCCCTTCAGCTATCCAAATGTCAACTACCCAGAAGTTCATGGCTGGCAGCAATAGCTGTAGCACAGTTTAAGGGAGAAAACTCATGCCTAGCTGCCAATATCGGCCAACACAGGAGTTCTCATCACAGTGGGAACCAACAAGTTTATGTTAGCAGTTTATATCAAAATACAGAAGATCTGAATTCCTGTACCAGGAAGAGAGATGGGCTGAAAGTGAGGATAATGCCAGGCAAGGAGAATAGGGTCGGAAGAAAAAAGGTATCTTTTCTGTCCCGTTAGAAAGAGTGAAATACAAACTACCAGGCAGTGTCCCCTACTCAACACGGAGCAGGCAGCCTCACACTTTGCATTTAGATTAGCAGCTGCAAACAAAAAGCCCTCCAAGCAAACCTGAAACTGCCTTTTGCAGAATGTGTGGGACACTGCAGGAAGTCCACTAACCAATAACAGTATAATGTCATTCTAATAATAGAACTTCAAAGGTACAGTCAACTTCATCTGAGAAGATTAATTACTTACAGACACAGAAAAAAATACATCTGTATTTTTTGTACAATTTCCCAGGAATAAGTCAACAGGAGTGAGTGAGCAACTGTTTTAGAGAGGCAATCTCTTCTATGTCTTACCTTCCGGAAGCTCATACTGGGAGTACCAGGAATACCCCTGGGAACGGCATCACAGAACATACAAACTCATCAGTTTGGTCCAGTAAGAAGAGCAGAAATTCCTGAAATTCAGTCTAAGATCCCAGGAAATAAACAAATAAATAAATAAATAAACAGCAAGGATGAGATCAGCAAGTGAAAGCGGACCAGTTCCAAATTATCAAGTTTATTGGAATATCTATATATCTCAGTAAAAAGAGATTCAGATAGAGGCTATAAATATTTTATATATAATTGGCTCTACATTTAATAGTGATTGCAGCTAGGAAGAGTAAATTTTGACTCTTCTCATTCTGAACAAGTAATCTCTCTGCAGACACTCACAGATTAATGATACCATTCTCTGAAATCTGAGCCACATAGTCCTTCAGACTTCAAGAACATTTTAAACAGAATTTCTGTGTCCTTACCAGCTCATTGAACTTACTGTTTTGTTGTGTCACATTTACTTGGAGAAGACTCTAGTCTATAACTGGCTGTTATTTTTTATGATTGCTCATTGAACATTGACTTACATTTTGAAAAGTGAAAATTCCAAGCAGGAAATTTTATAAAGAGGCAGTGGCCACTCTGGCCATAAATAAAGAAAAAATCTATGCACAGTGTAGAACTACATGTCTTTGTTATTGCTGTTTACACATGTAAGATATTCACAGTTCACATTTTTTACTTGATCTCATGATCTATGTGTCACAGTGGTACTCTACTCTTGAGACTAAAATGTATTCTCCTCAAAAGGATAAACCAGCATCTGATTTCATTTAGAGAGAGAATTTCACTGCTGGAACATCTTTGTTGTCCAGGAACATTTATAAGTGGTTGAATAATTCCTTCCACATCCTCCTTTATTTAACCAGCTCGGATGACAGCAGTCCTAGAATTCTGATCACTGCAAAAAGCCTTTGAGGTCACTTCAGGGAACTGGAAATGCTGGTGTATTGGAAATTCAGGTCTCTTACAAAAAGGACCAGATAATGTTTGAGCTGCTATCCACGCAGGAGAATAATAACCCCAAGTGTCTAATTGCTGTCTTCACTCTTAAAATTAAGCTTTTCTTTTTAACTCCTTTTAGGTATAATCCTTAAAAAGCAAAACTCATAGGAAATGATACTTCTATGTCAACAGATCAGGTCAATATCTCTTTACTGTCTGTCCAGCTCCACGACAGGAGGAGGAAGTGGTGTGATACTGGAAGCAGAAAACCTTGTGTACGCCAGGAGACATTACTTCGCTGGGCATGCCAGGGATATATTTGGAGAGACCCCAAAGAAAGCACTAAGTTTCTGCTGAGCACACAGAATAATTAAAAAAAAAAAAAAAAAAAAAAACAGAGAGAGAGAGAGAAAGATTTTTAGGTAGAGAAGGTAGATATATCTTAGATAAGGTAGATAGATAAGATAGATAAGGTAGATGTATCATAGAATCATAGAATGGTTTGGGTTGGAAAGGACCTTAAATATCACCCAGTTCCAACCTCCCTGCCATGGGCATGGACACCTTCCACGAGATCAAGTTACCCAAAGCCCCATCCAACCTGGCCTTAAACACTTCCACGGATGGGGCATCCACAAATTCTCCAGGCAACCTGTTCCAGTGCCTCACCACCCTCATAGAAAAAAAAAAAAAATCCTAATATCTAATCTAAACCTATCCTCTTTTAGTTTTTACTTTACACCTTTACACCTTGTGCTATCACTACACACCCTGATAAAGAGTCTCTCCCCAGCTTTTCTGTAGGCTTCCTTTAGGTACTGGAAGGTCACTATAAGGTCTCTTCTTCAGGCTGAACAACCCCATCTCCCTCAGCCTGTCTTTGCAGGAGAGGTGCTCCAGCCCCTTGATCATCTTCCCGGCCCTCCTCTGGACTTGTTCGAATGCATCCATGTCCATGGACATGATTTCATGTGGTTATGGTTTGAAACCTCCTATTTGAGTTCTTAACACTAGATGTCGTTGCCACCACGTCTCCAGGAGGACAGCTGGCTCCTGCAGCAGGGCTTTAAGTGCTTTGCTGGCAGAGGCCTGTCCTTTGCAGTATTTACGAACATAAACCTTTTGCTCTTGATGCTGTAAAAACATTTGCCATTTTCTTCGGCCTGTTTTTAGTACTATCATTTCAGCCAAGGACTGATGCCTCAACAGAGAGGATCAGGCAGGGAAGAAGACTTCCGCAGCTAGGAGGAAACATCAATTCCTTGGGAAAATCCCCAACACCCACAAGGAATGTCACATCCCTGCACCCTGTCCCTGCGTTATGTTATATATAACAATATACATTCGTGGATATCCCCATCTGTGCATGTTGCTGGCAGGAAGGCTGGAAGGGCCTCCTGTTGTTTCACACGCACTGTTGGTGGGGAGCCACAGGGCACCATCCTCTTTACTCTTGGCATGCCTTGCATTTTTCCATGAGAGTGATGAAGGGCCTTATTCAGTCATGTCAGAATTTCATTGGTTCCTGTCTTCTTCATATGCAGGGTTAAGGATTTTTCAGCCTTCAGAGGAAACTCCCTCGTTCTATCACATACTCACTCAGAAGTAGCCAGGGGAAAAAAAATAAAAATAAAAAATTAAAATTAAAATTAAAAAATAAAAATAAAAATAAGGTAGCTCTATGAAAAGTACTAGTGACAGATAAGTAGGAAACAGTTTTATGCAGTTGAAAGGTGGAGCATCATGCTGAGGAGAGGAAAAAATGCCATATTAAATCAGTGGAGCATACAGCTAGACCAGCACCTGGTCACCCATCTCTAACAAAGTCTTGCTAAAAAGGTGGAAAAAAAATGTGATGTTGATGATTAGGGAATTTGTCATCTCCAGGAAATATTTCCTTCAGATCCTTGAGAAAGAGAGGTTTGAGTTTGCTCCAATACAGTGGATTTATATCTTTAGAAACTCTGATCTTATGAACCATAAAATTCTCTCATGGTCATAGAATCATAGAATATCTGGAGTTGGAAGGGACCTGGTAGGATAGAATCATAGAATGGTTTGGGTTGGAAGGGTCATCCACTTTCAACCCCTGGCTCCACACAGAGCCACCCCAAAATCAGACCATGTGTCTGAGTGTGTTGTCCAAATGCTTTTGAATGCTTCTTGTGGCAGGCTAGCTGCCGTGATCACTGCCCTGGGGAGCCTGTCCCAGTGCCCGACCACCCTCTGGGTGCAGAACCTTTTCCTAACACCCAGCCTGACCCTCCCCTGTCCCAGCTCCATGCCGTTCCCTCGGGTCCTGTCGCTGTCCCCAGAGAGCAGAGCTCAGCGCCTGCCCCTCCGCTCCCCTCGTGAGGGAGCTGCAGGCCGCCATGAGGCCTCCCCTCGGCCTCGTGAGGGAGCTGCAGGCCGCCATGAGGCCTCCCCTCAGCCTGCCCTGCTCAGAGGCTGAAATACCTCTAAGCTGGGGTATTTAATAGTTCTTTAAAACAAGTAACTCCAGAATTTGACTAGTTAGGTTTTCATAACCTGTAAAGCACTGAAGCTCAGAGTTTCCTACTTCAGTTCTCAACCATATTTTGAAGAACACATCAGTAGAAGGATTTTTTAAATGAAAGTGCTGCATTTCTGAATCCATTTTATTGCGTCCAGTTTTGGTCCACATACTACAAGAAAAACAGATGAAGCAGCCCAGAGGAGGGACACCAAGATGGCCTGTGGCTGGAGCACCTCCCTAAGAAGAGGTGCTGAGGGAGCTGGGCTTGTTCAGCCTAGAGAAGTGATGGCTTCAGGGGAGACTAGTGTCAAGTTTCCCGTTCATAAGAGGCAACTGAGAAGACAGAGCAAGGCATTACAGTACACATTAGGAGAACAAAAGATGACAGCCACAGATTAATGCATGGGCAGTTCAGACTTGATCTGAAGAAAATGTCTGTGAGGAAAATTAAATACTGGAACAGACTGCCCAGAGTGACTGTAGAGGGAATCTCCATCCCTTTGGAGCTGACTGGATAAAGCTGTGAACAGCCTGGCCTAAATTCAGCTTTGACACTGCTTTGAGCAGGATATTGCACTAGAGACTTTCTGAGGTCCCTTCCAGCCTGAATCCCAGAGGCTGTCTCCAAACTAGAAGTCATGCTGTAACCACGAGCAGCATAGTATTGAACTAAATTAGCAAACTCTGATGAGATTAAGCAGATGCTTAGCTTCTGGATAGCTTGGCACACAAGGAAAAAGGTCGCTTCATTTGGCACAGAAGCAAAGTGCTACGACTCCTACTTTCCCTGTGCTTTTATCCCTCTCTCTGTAAAAAGGAATGCTACAGCTCCTGTGTTCACCTTTGCCTCTGTCTATCTAGGCTGCAAATTCTTTGCCTCTGACCATGAATGTGTGCTGTATCTAAAACAGCTGATCTCAATTAGGGCTTCTTGTCACAACACTACCACAGATAGATAGCCAAAACCATTGGAGTGCTCAGTTAAAACTCCTGGAGTGCTTTCAGAGACTTCAGGCTGCCATCCACAGATTTTAACTATGTTTTCAAGGATTAGGATTTTCATAAATCAGATGCCATTGTTCTATCAGATGCCATTGTTCTAAAGAAGCTATTGTTCTCAGATGCTGCACTGCTTGTAAGAAAAATTCCAAAGTATTTATCATCAGACCTCCATTTTCAAACAAAGAGTACTGAGATATAAAGCTGGCACTCTTCAGTTGTAACAATGGATCTCTTAATTTCCCCTTTTGATATTTTTTTCTTTAAACTGTGACAATCCCATTATGTACTTTTTAATTTTTCAGAAGGACTTCTTCTTTCATCAGTTTACTAACATTCCTTGATCTGAAGACAGCACTAGCAAAATAGTATTTTGGCAGCATCTCAAACTATATCTTTACCTTCATTATGTTTATTTTTATTCTCAAAATAATCTGCATAACATTCTGTGTAACATTAAATGGTTCCTTGTAAGGAATTTTCTCCTTTTGGTTCTATGATCCCACTGGATTTGGTGTTACCCTTAATAGGATGCAGTACATTAGCTTTGCCAGACCCAAAGCACTGCCAGTATTCTTCCCTCATTTCTTCGGCTAAGGGAAGGGATTTAGTAAAACATCTCCACTCCACACATGTACCCCTGGAACTCTTAACTGTTCCCAGAATGATACAAGAGAAATCATCACAGGAACTCTTTTCTTTGCTGGAATGAATCAGTTTAACCAACAGGATGTGTTTTGGTAAACTCCACATAATTTGCTTTGGAGATTCTGGTTTGCCAAAACAAAATGTCATGTTAACAGAGTTAAACAGACTTGTATTTCCCCTATCTCTAAACAAGAACTGGGGCCTGCTATGGCAAAGCTTTATTTTGCTTTATTCAGAGAGGCCAAAGAATGCATCTTTGGTAACCCGAAATGGTGCATTTTCTTGTGTGGTGCCTGACAGTGTAACGCATCAGCTGATGTGATGCTGCAGTATGACTGCAGGGAACATGTCTGACCTCGCTTTACCACAGGGAAGAAGTCCTGTGTTTTGAGCCTCCTATGCTTAGCTGCAAAAGTACGTCAGCAGAATAGTTAAACACATACTCAGGGGTGCCTACACAAGCCATGGTTCCTGCGGAAAAGTCCTAGCCCAGTACCCAGAGGGGAAAGCAATTCCCTCAGATTTACTCTGACCTCCTGGCAAAGGCATGGCTTCATTCGATTCTGCATTCTTGGCATCTACCTAGGTTCAATCATGCTTCAAATTCTTGCATTGTCTGCATTTCTCAGTCTCCTCACTCACACAGACAGTTCTGCTGGGCTGAAGTTAATATTGCATGACTGCTTACTGAAGAGAGACAAAAAAAAAAAAACTCCTTTTATTTTTATTTTTAGACTATGGCACAGTTTCAGATGATCTTGGACTCATTTCTTTGTCTACTGACACTTTCCATGAATCTCACAAATCTGTAGAGAAAACAGTTCTTAAAAATTCACGAAATCCTGTATCTATGGTAGAAAGGCCCTTGGCATAAGCTGAAGCCCAAGTCAGAAGCAAGAGCTGTATCTCCCTGCTATATGCTTGCCTGTCAGCATCTCCTCTGCCCACTCCCCCAGACAAGCTAGGCTTTCTGGAATGTGGGAGGCGTATCAGATGGTGTCTGTCTATATCAAAGACCAAATAATGCTGCTACATTGCATGTAGAGGTGCTGTGTTTTGATTTTTTTCAACAATTCTTCCTACAAGATGTGTAGTCACAGTCAGAATACACCTTTTATAAATGTTCGTTTGTGGCTAGCCTTTCTTTGGGAAGCCATAACGACCCTGCAGTTTTCCTTCACTTTTATTAATGATGCATTGGAGCAGCCTTCAATAAGTGCTGTGTCTTCTATTCCTTAAATGTAAACCAACAATAAGTAAAACATTTCTCTATTCTTAGGTATCTGAAGAGACAAGCCATGCTGCATTTTGAGACTTTGAACATTTGCCTGAAGCAAGCCATCACTGCATGCCAGTTTCCTCAAAAACTGGGCTTTTGTGACTGTAGTATGCATTCATCAGTCCTTCTCATACTTCGTAAGCAGTTATCTAATTTCAGCAAGGTTTGAAAAGAGAAGTGTAGTCTCAATTAAGTTCCCAATAAGTTTCACCAGTTGTGAAACCTGTAGGAACATAATAATCTTTGAGGGAGAGGAAATTAGTGTCCCTCAGGGAAAGGCTCCAGTATAATCTCAAGAGTCATCTCTTCTTTTTGCCTTGTCAAAAACCACAGATCCACATTGGAAACAGCTGTACTTTGATAATATTTAAGAAAGACTTTGTGTAGAAATGATGATTAGCTGATAAGTGAGGTTTATTGGAGATATTACAGATGCAAAGAATGTCACAGGGAACATGGAAGGAGAATCCCAATGTCATGTAGTGAGACAAGTGTAGAAAGAGTACACAAAGCCAAGAAAACCAGGCATTATTAGTTCTATTATTAATGTAATCTGCTGTTCTTCTCAGACTTTAGTGTAGAAAGTATGTCTTTTTTTCCCTAGAGACCTGGACTGCAGTCTTGTTTGAGAAAACATCTAATGTCAGAATTTCCACTTAAATATGCAAGAAGTTTTATACTTGTGCTGTCCTAGTGGGGATGCCTCATGTATAAGCAGGAAAAAAAAGAGCACTTTGGATGAACAGGCTTGCCTGAAGTGTGCCTTTCTTCTTTGCTTGTAGTCTTCAAATACTGAATTCATCCTGAGTTACTAACACACACAGGCACGCTGATGTGGAACTTGAGACAAAAAAATGTTAACACAAGTTTAAAATTGGTACACATCAGAAACTGCACAGTTTACTATGAGTTTATCTACAGTGTATGTTATATATGCAGAGAAAGCATTCTTAAGTAAAATCATTGTGTGCTGTTTCATTAGTGCTTACAATTTACTCCTTCTGCAACTGCTGTGTATAAACAGCGGCAATCCTTTGCACAGAGATTTTCTAGAAGCCATTAGGAACTCTTTAAAATGACACAGATGTCATTTATGAAATGACATTTATGCAAAAAAAGAAAAACAAGGAGACTTGCAAAGCTCAGGAAGATGGGCTTATTAGTCAGTGCTTATTCATGCACTGACTAATGTGAGATGTCACTTGTACAGAACTGAACGTCTCTCCACAGCCTGCAGCACAGAAAGCCCACAGGTGGTTTCTTGGCAGTTACAGTCCTCTCCTTAGATCAGAAAATATTCTCCCTAAATTATGTTGATTTTTTTTTTATTTTTTTACAATGCACACTTCAAAACCATAGCTTAGCATTCCCTAGGGTGTTGTGTCATTTTCCTGAACTCATCACTCTTTGGGAATTTGCTGTCTACTCTTCACTTTCTTTGTTCTCCCATTTTTTTGTCAGTGTAAAAGAAAAAAGGGGACACAACAGGTACACAATGGACAATTGTGTCCGGGAGGGCTTATAACACAAACTGCTGTTACAAGCTGGAATCTCATGTTTTTGAGGTAAGTGGATCTAAATATACTAAGTAATGAGATACTTCAGACTGCCTGTGAAGGGCAACTCTGAAAAAGGCAAAGTCAATTTTTGGATGTGTTAATTACTGTATTTCTAGCAGATATAGGAAAATATTGGTGTTGTGTGAAGCGTTTCTGCTGTGTTCTCTGGGGTAATGTGTATCATTCTAATCATTCATGCCCTAGAGAGGGACACAAACTGAAAGATGGCCAGGATGACCCTGAATTTAGAGATGCTGTCACGTAAGGGTGGTTTGGCTGACTTAATGCTGCAAATCAGCACTGAGAATTGATTTGATCATTGAAACATCACTGCATTGTTAGGAAAGAAAAATTCTACCTAAATGAGAGAACAATTTGTTAATAACAATTATAGGTTGGTAATAAATAGGTTTATGATAGAAAATTTGAAGAAAGTTCTGCATAAAAAGTAAACTGAACTTGTGAAACAGACTTCCAGCTGCAATAGAAGATGCAAAAAAAAATGGCCAGGCCAAGCCAGGATGTCAATCCAAGGGCAGACTTGGCTCGGTGGGTTCTGTGGCCAGGACAGCTGTGGGGAGACAGATCAGGATCCTACAGCATTGCAGGGTCTGACAAAGTAATTTGAAGTTCCTCACCTGGCATGATTATTTCAGTCCATATTGTTTAGGTAAATAACGTATATGAAAAAGGGTACAAAAAAAACTACTTCTGGCTAGCAAAATCCCATGAAAATGTTCATGAGCAATGAATGAGATGAATGTTCCTAAGGGGACACATGGTGGCTCATACTACTGTTTTCTCAAAAGCCATATGTTCTACAGCTCTGCTCTTAGCAAATTATAACAAGGGATTCAAAAATATTGACCATTGTAACTCTAGAGGTTCACAAAATATATGTAAAAAATATGACTAGCAGAAAGCTCTCTGGTAAGCCCACTTCTACTCTCTTATGAAGGTACTTGAATCTCTATATAATCAATACTGCAGCGTACTTTTCCTAGTGCTGAGTCCTGCAAAGCCTGATGTCCTAAAGAATAACTTTTAGGCAATGAAGTTCACGGCTGAAAATGTATCATATCTATTAACTCACTGTTCTTCACGGAGGAAGGAGATCAGCAACTGAAAGATTTAACAATTCCATCTGCCAGAAATCTTTGTAGACCATAAAACCTCGGTGCTCCTGGAATAGCAACAGACGGGGAAAAAAAAAAAAAGTAATTAAAAAAAAATAAAAGCAAGGCTTTTAGCACATAATTTACTGTGGTATATTGGGACTTATAAACTGGGTGGTTTAGAAAGTTGTTTAAAATCAATACAGAGTGCCCTAGATTATGGCTATTCTATTAAATTTGAATGTGGTGCCTGTGTAATTTCAAATGAAGGGGCGTGGTGGCAGCGGGGAAGAGCATATGGTCATAATTGCTTTCCTACAGCATAATGATGCAAGAAAGAACATTTCCAGGCAAAACATGAGTGAATTTACCCTAAGTTCCTTAAATTCTTGTGGTGTTACTGTCCTCAGAGCCCTGTCGCCCTCTGGGCTTCCTCTTTTTAGATGAGTTCACAAAAAAACAGGCTTTGGCTGTTAGTAGTATGAAAATGTAGGCTAGAACTATAAACTTCTTAAAAGAGATTAAATCTGGTGAAGCAGAATAAAGTGCCTGTAAACATTTTTCTCTCTGAGGCCTTGCAGGCTGGAAGAAAGGTTTCTTCCAGTGCAACAGCTTCTGGTGACTTGCTGAGTTACCATCATCTCCCCAGTGTCCCTCTGGATGGTTTGGGACAGATTTTTATCTTCTTGTCCCCTCCTAAGACTTGACTGTTGCTATTCTCAACTCTCCTGGTCTCCAAACGTGCTGTCAGTGCCTGTTCCACGTGCATCCCCCTCTGCTTGCTCCACCAAAGGCCCACAGGGAGCTGCATTATTCTCCTGCCCATGTTTCATTCAGTCTGGTCCAGGATGCAATTACCAGAACAAAGTGAATAAGCAGGCTTTTACAGAAGTATAACAACCTAAAATCAAGCATTCGGGACTCTTGCAAATCTTCCTTAAATACTGGAATCCTTTCAGGCTCATACATACAGATGTCTGGAAACTCAGTATGGGAACAAAAGCTTTTCAATAAAGAACAGTTGGCCAATATTTAGGTAGTCGCTGACACTTTTAAGGACTAGCAGCAATCATATCACTGCATGACGTAGATTTCTATGTATACATATATTTGCAACAATGATGGAACATAGAATGTAATTTTCTTTGTATTAGCAGTATTAAAAAAAAGAAAGTCTTTCTTTTGAGGAGTCTATGAAGCTTTAAAATATGTATTGGCAACTTTCTTCCTTTCATACAGGTTAATTTGAAATCAGTCTTTCTCCCTGGTCTATAAATACAATGAAACACTTCCTATTACTACTACAAATCTTATCAAAACACACAAAATTTACATGTAGCGTGTGATACACAGTCCAAGACACAGCAAAATAAAGCCAAAATAATAATAATAAAAAATCCTATCAACCTTCCCTCAGTAACTGTTCACCAAGCCACTTACGTAATTCCAAAACTCATTGTAGTCAATGAGTTTTGACTCTCAAGTCAAATGCTCTCAGAGGAGTGAATTTCTTCACCTTTGCTCTATAGGAAAGCAGGTATCCTGAACAAGGGTAGATGAGGGTGCATAGCCAGTCATATCATTGACTTCCTGACTAATGAACAACACTCACAGTCTCATTAAATCAATTTAAGCAAGAACCAGACAGAACCAAGAGCTATTTCTATGCTGCTTGGAGGTTTCTAGCCTGAAACACTATTCCTGGATGTAAAGCCACACGGTGCATAGCTTTGTCTCCACTGTGCTCAACCCTAGAGTGGACTTTCAGCAACAACTCGAATCACCTAGAAAATCAACCCGAAACTTTGCCAGAAACCAGAAGATGGTTGGGCCATATCCAAGATTTGAAAGGTATATTGTCAGAAAATTTGACTGCGGGTAGACCAATCCCAGAGCCTATAAGAATGCCAGCATATTGATTTAGCTTTTCTCAGCACCATGGGCTTTTAAGTTATTCTCTCATATCCTCTGCTAAAAATACTGTTCAACTTCCACACTCCTTTTTTTTCTATAAATTTATGAATACAGGAACACAGTGTAACCTTGCCATTTTGATATCCTTCCAGGCAACAGAGCATATAGTTCAAAAGGATTTTTCCTTTATCATATAGCTTCTTTCTAATATTCTCTCATTTCCACAATAGCACAGCCTCTGTCTAATAGCACAGACTCTGGTTGTTTTAGTTTTTTTTGTTTTGTTTTGTTCTGTTTTGTTTTGTTTTTCCAAAGAGATCATTAATGCCAGTCATTAGCAGCACGCCCCAGGGGTCATAACTGAGACTGATACTACGGACATCTTCATTAGTGACCTGGATGATGGGGAAAGTGTTTGCTGCAAGTTTGCTGATGATGCAAAAATGATGTGGACTGGCTGATGCACACGTGAGTTGCCCTGCCATCCAGAGGGACATGGACAGGCTGGAGAAGTGGGCAGAGAGGAACCTCATGACGTTCAATAAGTGGAAGTGCAAAGTCCTGCACCAGGGGAGGAGCAACCCCAGGCACCAGGACAAGCTGGGGACCACCCAGCTGGAGAGCAGCTTGGATGAAAAGGAGCTGGGGATCCTGGTGGGCAACAAGTCAAACATGAGCCAGCAATGTGACATTGCTGCTAAGAAGTAAAACAGCATCCTGGACTACTTTAGGCACAGCTTTCCCAGCAGGTCAAGGCAAATGATTCTCCTCCTTCTACTCAGCACTGGCAAGGAAACACCTGGAATGCTGTGTCCAGTTCTGGTCCCCCAGTACAAGCGAGACATGGAGATACTGGAGAGAGTCCAGCAAAGGGACACTAAGGTGACTGATGGCTTGCAGTATTTCTCTTATAAGAAAAGGCTGAGAGAGCCGAGTCTGCTCAGCCTACAGAAGATAAGGCTCAGGGGGCTCTTATCAGTGTGTGTAAATACCTGATAGGGTGAGTAAAGAAGAGGGAGACAGGCTCTTCTGAGTGGTATCCAGTGACAGGACAAGAGGAAATGCAGGAAATTCCATTTAAACATTTTTTAATTTTTATTTTATTTTATTTCATTTTATTTTTACTCTGGCTGTGCTTGAACACTGACACAGGTCACCCAAAAAGGTTGTAAAGTCCCATCCTTGGAGATCCTCAAAATCTGGTGTGAGCAACCCGCTCTAGCTGAGCCTGCTAGATCTTCTCCAGAGGTCCCTTCTAACTTTAACCATGCTGGGATTCTGGGACACTACATCCCAAAGAGAAAGATGATCGTATACACAATTCTAGCCCAAATATCTGGAGTCTTAGTCAGTTCTCAGCACTGCCACAAATTCCTGTATAAACCAGTGAAACTATAAGTATTTGCTACGGTTACCCTGTCCTTAAAAATAAATAAATAAATAATAAAATAAAATGTAATCATTTATTATTATTTATCCTGCTGTTGTATTATCCCATCAAAAATCAATGTTTCACTAATATTACCGAACCATTAACAGCATAGTTTGCTTTCAGGGTTTCTGTCACTTAGAACATAGTCAGCCATACACAACTTTTATAGTTTTCAAACTACAAAATCTTTTTCATGTCTGAAGAGCCAGTCTTTCAAGCCAAGCAATCTTTCACCTCAGGTAACCATATTCTTTGGCACTACCTTTTATACTGTTGGCATGTTCTAATCTAGAACATTGTCTGTGCTTCTCTTCACTTCCTTCATAAAATCACATTATGGTTTTAATAAGGATGATATTTCTGAACTGCAACTTAACTTTAGTTGTTAGGGGCTGAATGCAAACTAGGAAACTGATTTTTTTGCTTGTTCCCTTAGCTTTGCTTTCAATAGTCAGAGTTCCTAATGTCTTAAAACATTAAGTAAAACAACAGTTCTTGCAAGACACTTAACTTCGTAAAATTTAAAGTCTAAAAATCTGGGAACAAAACATTCTCTGGAGTTCCTTGGTGTTGAGCCCTGCTTCCCACTACTCTGTCACATAGCCAAGATCTTTCTGAGCTACAAGTTGGGCTTTAAAAATGCTCAGTGCTGGCTTATTACTTCTCCTGAAGTAAGAGAAGTCAAGGGTGCAAAGACCACTGCCTTTGACTATAAAGATAATGCTGAATACTTTCAAAAACTCCGTAACAGATTAACTTGTTTTTGTGATAAGACAAATATGTAGTCACTTTTAAGTCAGATATTTCTTGTGAAGAAAGGCCAAAGACCTGGAAAAGAGTTTAAGTTTTATTTTAGTTAATAATCTACTGAAATTCTCTAGAATGCTTATAATACCATCCTTCACCATGTATATTGCATCTTAATTTAAAAAGTACTTGAAACATTTGGAGATGGATCAAATTCCATTTTTGCAAACAGCCTTTTAACTCTCATTTCCTCTACACCTGAACCACTCAAAAAGAGGCAGGATGAACACACTTTTCTCTCTTATAAATATAACTTCGAAAATGTGCACAACAAAAATGCCTCTTCTGGATATTTTCTCTGAATGTGCAAATGCAAACTTCTCTTTGAAAATATTGAGATAATATCTATCTTATGATAATTTGCAGATCTTATGGAAGAAGTTTCACAGGAAATAAAAACCCTAATTCTTCCAAATCCTCATATCAGTACTTCCCAATCACTCAGATAATTCTTTTATAAAGAGAAGCACTTACCTTGAAAATGTACATTAGTTTTCACAACCTATTGTGTTGTATTTTAGATTAAATTTGTTATGTGCACATAGAGTACATTGGCATGTTAGAGACCTGCTACAAAGTTCACCATTCAACAGCATATTTTTATATTTTACCTCAAAATAACTAATCAGCTATTTCTACTAAAATATTTTATCCCATTTTCTAGGAGGTGGTAAGGACATTAAAAACAAAAAAACAAAAATTTTTTTTCAAACATCCTACAGCTGTCAGAAAGTCTGCAATAAGCAACAGAAAAAAAAAATCTGAAATGTCAGCCCTAGCACACTGATATTCTTAAAAATGGAAGAGGACCATGTTTCCTTTTGCTGTTTTAGCAGATTAACAGGTTTTGTAAAGTCATGTTAGCTGTCTGGATCTGTAACATATTTTCCATAGCTAAAAATACAAAGAAACAACTGATTGAAACAAAGCTGGTTTTCTAGCTGGTTGTTAACATTGAGAAACTTCTAAAAAAATCTAAGTACTGAAGCCTATAGAGATTTTTGGCATTTAGGTGTGTAAGTATAAGGTCAGCAAGGAAAAAAATAACTGTGTTAAATTGGTAAGGAAAGATAATTGCTGTAGTATAGCCTTGTTCTGGTGTGTCTAACAGGGGAAGCCAACTAAATCCAAAAGATAGTTTTCCAGCAGAAACAGTCATGAAATCATCTTCCTAACATTATTATGGCAGACGGGGGTAAAAATAACCAGCTTCAATAGCAACAGCAATTACTGTGTTATTTTCCAATAACACCTACTTTTTTATTATCAAATAACCAACATGTTAGAGAAATATTCGCATCCGGCCCTCACTCAATAGCATGGAGACCATGGATGCAGCTGTGCTTTATGGACCATCACAACACCCCACTCCCTTGTAGGCTCTGCCCTTCTAGCAAGAGCCACATCAGCATCCTTAAGGTTTCTAAACGACTTGACACACTTTTTTTCTGTCATGGGACGCCTGTGATCTCTACAGCATGACAATTTTTCTTGACAGTTTACTTCATATTATAATTTTCCACATTTATGAAATGTCTTTCATCAGAGGATCTCATGGAGCCTTACGAGAGTTGTATTATTTTTTATAGTGAGTTTGTATAAAACCAGATCTCATGTCCTGACTCCCCTGCTGTATTCACTAGTCAAAGCTACTTTCCCTGAATATGTCTCATTTAACTGACTCCCATAACCAGGGTTGCCTGAATTTCCATCCGCTCTTTCTCTGTTCTCTAAAGGAAGTTGTCAGGAGCACAGAATATAGTGAATCATGTTATATTTGTTGAATAAGAGCACACAACTGTTCACACCTAAACTTGCTAAAGCAGGGATCAAGTGAGACCAATTTTTAAGAGTTCCTGCTAAAAATAAGCATTACCATTGCTATAACGCATTCCTCTGAGTAGTCTGGTTATTGTACATGTTTTTGCCATGACAGAAATGAAGATGTGACCATCTATAGGAAGTGCACTGTGTCACATACACAATCATTTCTAGAATTTTTTCCTTTTTAATGAGATGTTATCTAATAAACAGACCCATGGGACAATCTAATGTCCCTGGCAGTAAATGCTGTTAAGCTTGTTGTCTAATGACAGACCTGAAAACATGCCATCATGAACAATCATGCCAAAATCCTCAATAACATCATAGAGTTCTAGTTCTCAAAAGTCAAAATTCTTCCTTATTTCATAGCATCTGGCTGTCTGTGTATGCCTACAGTAATTCACGGAGTTGTAATCTCAAAAGTAAACAGTTCTGAAAGCTGTTTTCCTGCATTTCCGATTATTATGTAGCCCAAAGTAATTTGAAGGAGTTAATCCATTTCTTAAGATGTCTATGGATTGCAGAACAATCAGTAGATGCTTTGATAAAACAAATTGCTTATTAGCTCCTTATGGTGTTTCCTCTGTAATATTCAGATATTCCATGTGATCACTTTGATGCAACACCATAGAGATATATAGGTTTTAACTTCTATTTAAAGACCTAATTCTCAGTGGTTTCAGTGGAAAGAAGGTAATTTAAACAGGATTTAGATGTTTAATTCCTTTAAGGATGTAAGCCTTTGTCTTTCCATCGTAGATAGTTCACCACTGCTTTCCAGACAGTTCAGTGTTGACCGTTTTAGCTTTTGACTCTATGCTCTGTGAAAGCTAGTCACTACATATAATCCAAAAATTCTGGGAGAATTTTGGATCATTATCAATTATATTTAGCAATCTGCTTTTACGGTGATAATAATATCACCATTAAAAAAAAAACAAACTATCACAATGTCTGAACACAGGTGAATAGAGCTAAGAAACCCATATGAAACTTCATTGTTGTGTTTCATTTGTATTCTGTCACTTAGCATTGCATCTTTTGAACATTAGTTAAAGCTCTCTGAAATAGAAAAGAAAAAAAAATCTATAGAGCTTTGGACTTTATAGATCTAAAGTTATTGAGAAGACTCTTACTGAACATACTGGATTTTGGATCAGGAATACGCAAGAACTCCTTCCTATGCAAAGGGAAAAGTTTCCTGATATTTAACATAGTTGAATCCCCTGAGTGTAGTCATTTAAGAAATTGGTTACCAATGGAGTTACTCTAATCCCACTTAAGGAGCTTCTCACTTAAGCAGCTCTGATTCCTTCTTAGAGTGGGGTCATCTTGGTAGACACTACTTTAAAACAAGCTTAGAGAAACAGGGAAGACAAAGGTCTCTGAAGGCTACTTAAATAGTTCAGAATCAGATTTTCACCGCAAGGAAAATGATACCAGCCTGGCTGGAGTTCATTTAAAGTATGTCCTCACAAATGTTGTACAATTAAGAGTTCCCTTTGCTAGACTGAGCAATCTCCCATGTGAACAAACATTTTGCTGTTTACATACTGGAGCTGAGACAGCCCCGTTTCAGGGCTCTCAGTAAAGTTTTCTGTATTGCACCTTTTCTGGTTCCACCATCACATCTTCTGACGTGAATTCTTCTTCACCAAATGCAGTCAGATGAATTATTCTGTGACGCTACTGTATTTTTGAAGTGGTTTTCCCCTTTTTATTCCTTTTAACTACCAGGCTTCTTCCTCATTTGCATATGTCTTTGCCTTATTTGCTTAATTAAGAGTAAAGTTCTGCTCTACTAATGAGAACAAAGCCTAATTCCTATACAGCCTGTTAATGTAGAATGGAGAAACTGTGTTATGCTTCTAATTCTTGGAAAATAACCTTCAGTACAGGATTAATATGAATGTTAGAATGAAAAACCATTTCGTGCCTCAAGATATAAGTATTTCTTACATTATTAACTATGCTATAGGAACCTTAATTACATACAAGCTACCATCAGAAAGCCGAAGATCAACACTTTCGATCTTGGGTGCCTCAAGGCAATTACTTTAAGCCGTTTCTATTATAGATCTGATTTTTATGGTGCTACACACATACACACACACACACACCCCTCTGAATGGAGGTGAAGGAACATGAATGTATTCAGTACACTTGAAAATGAGGTCACCTTATTTAGAAGCCTAACTGCATTCACTTTCAGCTTTGACAATTTTAGTTTGTTACGTTGCTAAAAATGAGAGCACACCAATTCCAGACAAGTACACTGAATGGCACAGGAGAGCTACTACATCTTGGAGAGCTGTATCTTACAGTGTGCAGTGTCACGCTGCAGAATTATTTTGGCTTTTACCAGTGGTATTAGTGGTATGCTACAGGGAGCAGAGACTAGGTCACCAGCAAAATGTGACAACTATAAATGGAGTGGGTGGCCAGTTATCAGAGCCAACATGTAGAAAGAGTACCATGAATCAAAATAAAATGCTAGTGTCAAATTTGAATGCCACATATGGCATCAAGAGAATCAGCAAATAAGGCACTATAAAGGACATGATCTAACTGTTAAGGGTGTCCCAGGTACATGAGTGTCATCTGGACGCCAATGCAGTTCAAAAAAAAGAATATCCATATTTGGCCATAATACACATTTCTTTTTGGTAATAGTTAAAACTCTTTCTGTGATCAGAAATTTCAAGGATTTATGTCTCCAATGTACTTCCACATTTCTAGCCATGCTGAAAACAGCACTGCAACTAAATTTTGTCAGACCAAATCAACGACGAACACTCAGAAAGGAATAGCTTTTGTTTGCAGCTGTGTCTAACTACAAACAGCATGTAATACATAGCTGGGAGAAACAAAAGCTTGCCTGTTTTGGAAGCTACATATTTCTTTTGTTGTTAGGAGTAATACAGGTACAGCTTCTCCTGTGTGGCAGTAGGCATGGAAACATTGCTGACACTGGAATACCTACAGCATAGCAGTCGTCATAACAAATGTACAATGTGCTCCATTACATGGTAACTCTGTCCCGTGATCCCAGATGTAGTAAAGATCCTTTTTTAAACCACTTAAGCTGGTTAGGAAGAGAGGAGCTTTAACTGCTCGACAATTTTGGCAGTTGTAAACTGCCTCGTTTAATTTGGTTTAAGGCAGTTGTGAAATATGGAGATATAAATACATATGGTTTCCCAAGTCCTCATTACAAAAGATTATTTCATCTGTTTCAGTCTGTATAAATGTAAATAGAGTAAAATAAAGTAGCCCATAACCTATATCATGTTACAGGAACCAGTCAAATCTATATGCTCAAAGACATAAAACTTCTGCAATACAGTCAACTGATGTTTTTTATGCTAGAATTTACACCTGCTTCCAGATGGTGTATACTTTATGCCCCGAATCAGGAAAGCAATTGGTTTTCTTCTTTTTCTTTGAGGCAATTACAGATGGTATTTTAATGTATATATAATCTGTTATATATACCTGTTATCTTTCTAAGTCACTGAATTCAGCTAAGCCATTTGACTCAGTTAGCCTGTGGCAGAGAATTGCATGTGTTAATTCTACAATACTCCTATCATTTCTAAATCAATTGCCTTTTAATTTCAATGACTGCCCTCTTAAGAGGGTGAAAAGGATCTAATTGCCTCCCTATGGACCACTTGTAACTACACAGCCCTCTGAAATTCACTTTTTTACTCCTGTGCTGAATTTCTGTGTAATTTAACTTGATCACGTATCAAAAACGCCTTCCTTCTCCCCGGTTGCAAATTATTTTGTCATCTCTTCACGTTTTCTCTGATAAATTTTCTGACAAGATATCCAAAACAGAATGCTAAATTACTGGTGAAAACACAGACTACATCTATACAACTTTTTTTTTTCTTTTTTTTTCTTCTTTTTCCCCAAGAATTTTAATTTTCTGTACCTTTTTCCATTCCTTTATGCAGCTGAGCATATTAGAAATCTTTACAGTTTTTGTCAATGTTACTGAGATCTGCCTCACAATAAATAAATAAATAAATACTGTTGTTGAGCATATTCACCAGAACTTTGTGTAACAAGGCAGTATCTTTGTATTACTAACAGCTCCAGCTAAATCTGTATTGATTCAAACACAAAGAGGGTTGTATCTTCAGAAGGGGGACCAACAGCAATATTTTAACAGATAAACCTGCATTTTGGAGCATCTGAGATGCTCTGAACACTAAACTCTGAACATGTTGGTGAAGACTGCAGCACTTTGGCCATTCCAGAAAGGCCCACATATGACCATTTTACTTTTTCTCATCTTTGTAGGGCTCCTGCAGTTCTTTTCAACTCACAGATCACAGGGAGACAGGGATTCTGCAGCATTTCTCTAATTGCTACAAATGCCAGCTGGAGCATGTGAGGTGCTTAAGTGGTTACTCTCCAAAGTGTTTCATGACAGTGAAGCTTTCTCTCAGGTTTTCTTGGCTCTCTGACAATGTTAAGAACCAGTAAAATGGAGAAATAACCAAGGTTTAGCTCAGTAGCAGCCATAGCTAACCTAAGTCTGTATTGCTCGTTTCACAGCCTTCCCATCATACATTCCAAATCCCTTGCAGCAGCCCTTGAGCTCGTTTAACAGGACTGTGAAACAGGCCAGCATTCATTTAACTGAAAACTAACCTGGCAAAAATTTGATGTGGTTTACACCAGTTCAGGTCTCCAATCTAGGAATGGAAACACACAAGTATCAGAACAATGGATGGGGGAATAAGCTGAGGCCCAGGGAAACAACAGTTTAAATTTTTATATATTGCGTGATCACGGGGCTATAGTTTTTTGTTTGTTTGTTTTAAGGTAACAATTCAAACTATTGTAGTTTTTAGCTTTCAGTCTATTTCAGGGTATCACGGTCAGATAATACTCATTGCAGTCTGTCTTTTTTCATTGACTCTACAACCAACATTCTGATATTGATCCCGCAGGAGTCTGTCTGGAATAAAAAATCAGTATTTCTTAGTGCGCAAAACAGACTATTAGACTATTTTGTTGGTATTTGCAATAAATATTTTATTAATTATATATAATATATAAAGCCCTGACTTACTGACATCTGGCATTCTAAATTTTTGTTATAGTAGCAGCAGGTATGATGTGTAATGCTAATTCTCATTTCGAACTCTGGGTTTCATTTCTGTGACTGGGAGCAGTTTCCACCATTTATACCTCAGGAAATGGTGATAAACCAGCTGCAGCCTGGGGAAAAAAAAAACACAGCACAAAGAACTATTTTATTTAACATTCTTTTTCGAAAAGCTGATGGCTACTCAGCATCACACAAAACTTGTGTATAAATGCAATGCTATGCTAAGTGATGTGGAAATACCAAAAGACTGTGAAATACTTTCTAAAGAGCTATTAACGTGTGCCTGAGGCTATACTGCTGAGCTGCAAATTTAAGGGGCGTGTTTGCATCAGTATTCAAGTCATATTTGTTAGTGAGTAAACGAGAAAGGTAAATAGTGCCAGAAACATCTGAAAAGTTCCTATGCATTTTAGAAATTCCCTGTGTTGAGCCATACAACAGCACAATCTTTGACTTTTTATTACTTCTTTAGCTAATAGCCTGAAGTCCAGCCCTAGATCCACATTTCTTCTTCATGCAATGTTGTCATTTATGCATGTTGTTACCCTAATGCTGGCCCAGAGCCTCCAGCATAACATTAGTATTCAACCCTAAATACGTGAATAACATCTCTGATATCACATGCCTAATGGCAAACACCTACATGCCTGGAGAAGTGAGGCAGTAGGTTACAAGCCTTCTGGAACAGAAATTTATCATTACATAATTTACAACCCACTGTATGTGTCTGTGACCAACTAAGTAATAATAACATTCAACCGTTCTCTAAAGCAACCTAACATGATGTCCCCATCGTCACTAAGTGATTAATGCTATGTGGATGAAGCACAGTATAGCAGGCGGCACATTTATGCTCTTGAAAAAGACATAGCAAAACCTCGCTTTCCAAAATACTTAGAAATGTCCTAACACATGCCAAGCTTGAGCCCAGGGGTGGCAGACTTCTCTGGCACATTTAGTTTGGTTGACTGAAGCAGTTAGCACTAGCTGCCCACCCTTCTGCCAAAGACCACCATCTCCACAGCTATACTGATGTAAACTGACAGTGGCAGATTCCCACATTCAACAGATGAGCCAAATGACAGCTGGAACAGCAATGTCTTCAACCATTCCAAATAAACCTGCTACCAAACATGTATCGACCATACTTCTCCAAGAGGCTGAGCACTTGCATCTCCAGATAAATGGAAATCTCCATTCAAAAAAATTCCAAGACTCTGACAAAGTATGAGGATGGTTGTGAAAAAAAAAAAATTGCTAAGGCCAGGAAAAAGTTATTAATGTGCTAACCAAGTTACCAAAAACTAAGTCTTTGCAATGGAAAAAGTAACCTCTTCTTCAATTCCATGGACCACTACAAGCTGACAAAATGGAAGCTCTGGGCGTGCCATGCTGAGCCTTACTAGTCTACTTCAGATTTTGATTTCTAGCCCCTTAAATAATATAGACACCTTAAAAAAAAAAAAAATCAATTCTGAAACTCTGACCCTACACTTTTCACAAGTACCCACAGGCATACTTGCTGCTTTCAAACCTAGACCATCATTTATGAGGAGAGGTCATTGCTTTAAGAAATTACAAATGCAATCCTTGCAGAGAGAGGTAATATTTTTTTGTGAATGAATGTAGTTTAAAAAAATGTAAACATTGAAATATCAGAGTTGGAAAAGACCTCCAGGATCATCCGGTCCAACCATCCCCCTGCCACCAATGTCACCACTAAACCATGTCCCCAAGCACCACGTCATGGTTTGGGGCATGTAAGGTTCTACTCACGTACACAAGATATAACACAGCTTTGGTGCACAAAAACACCTTATTGCAAATGCAGAATTTTTATTTTGTATTCATTATCAAATATTGGCATAGTAAGAAATGTATAGCTTCATATATTTATTAACAACAACAAAAATGAACACATCAAAAAAAATCTGTCTTCATATGGATAATTTGATTTTTACTAGGCATTCATTTAAGGGAAAAGTAATGCAAGGAAACCAGGCACAACAAGGGAAAAACCCCAAACTTGGTCACTTTATGAATGGGGCAAGTTACAGTGACAAAAGCACAAAACAGCACCCATTTCAGGAGCTTCTGCCAATTAGGTATAAATTCTTCACCTCTTTGCATAATGCGGAACTGAGGGTATGCTCAGGATGTATAATAATAGCATTGGAAGAAGAGAAAAATATTTTTTCTTAAGTTATAAAGGAGTGGTGAAGGTGGTACATGTTTCTCCTTACTACTTGTCCTTGTTTAAGCGGACACCTGGTTCTACCTCATGGTAAGATTTGAGATAAACTATCAGTTTGCTAAGCACCTGAGCAGTATCTGGAGTTGAGTGTCATAAAATAGCATGAAACTACAGGAAAATACCCCGGCTATTAGCAATTACAGCATAACTGCAAACTTCAGAGGGATGAGGCAGGACTGATCTTTGACGAAATACTGACTGCAGGCAGGACTCGGCTTCTTAACACCGCCGCAAAAGGAAACCAAGGGCCAGACGCCTTCACAGCCCGTGTGGCAGGAGGTAACCACAGCCGGCTCCATCTCTGGCCACCGCCATGGCGGTTTCCAAACCCAAAGGCTGGCTCTGCCCTCAGAATAACTTCAGACCAATGCCTGGTGTGCCCTCAGTAGCTATTTCTGGGACAAATACCCCCTAGGTGCCATGTTTAACCACACAGCAAGAGCCAGAGGCCCATGTGGCACTGTGAAGGGAGCCAGTGACAAGAAGATGGGAGAGAGGTGAAGGCCCTGGTGACGGGGACTCCGCACCCCATTAGCCCGCACCGCCCCCCCACCTCCCTCTCCGCACAGCTCCACTTCCCGCCACCCACCCGCCGTCCCCATGGCAACGCCAGCAACCTCCCTGCACGGGTCTCCCTATAAGGCTTCACCACCGCTCCTGCGCATGCGCCGCTCAGAATGGTGGCAGGAACATTAGGTGGAGAGACGAGGCCCGCGCATGCGCAACGCGCTGGGTGACGCCCAAACCCGAAACCGGGCACCGCCGCCGCGTGGCGCCCCGCAGCTCCCAAGCGCCGGGGCGGGCCCGTGCCCGGGCGAGCCGACGGCATTTCCGGGGGAGGGCGGGAGGGAGCGGCGCGAGCAGAGTTGACTATATATGGTCATAGGCAGCGGCGGGCGGTGCGGCCGCTTCCTGGTTCGGGCCGCGGCGCTGAGGCGGCGGCGGGCGGGTGAGGAGCAGAGCGGGAGCCGAGCGGCCGCCGGTCTGCCCGCCTGCGCCTCCCTCCCTTCCGTGCCCTTCCCTTCCTTCCCAGCGCCTCCGGCCGCGAGCGGGCGAAGATGCCGTACGAGATCAGTAAGCCCCCGGCGAGGCGGAGGAGGGAGGGTGGGGGGCACCGGGGGACCGCCGGCAGCAACAAGTGACCGCGCCTTCTCTCTCTCCCCCCCACCCGCCTTCTCTCTCTGTCTCCCTTCCTTCTTTTTTATTATTTTTTCCTCAGAAAAAGTGTTCGCCAGCCTCCCGCAGGTTGAACGAGGCGTTTCCAAAATCCTCGGAGGTGATCCTAAGGGCAATAATTTTCTCTATACCAACGGAAAATGTGTCGTCATCAGGAACGCCGATGTAACGTATCCCGATTTATTTCGCTCCGTGCCCTAGCCCCGCTCACTAACTTTCCTTTTCCTTCCCAGCCCCTCTCCTGTAGCAGCCCGGGCTTCCTTTCACGCTTAATTATCGCAATTGAGGTCGCGGCTCCGTGATCGGCAGCAGGGGGATAGGAAGGGTGCATGACTCAGGCGTGCAGCCATGGGCGGCAGCTACAAAAATCTGGAAAAAAAAAATAAAATCATTATTTCCTTCCTTTCTCTGCATGGCATTTATAGAGCAGAGACCGGTGTGTTCTGGTTGGCCCTGTTTATCTCCTTATATACCAACGTGAGGAAGTTGAGAGTTTTGTTTGCCTAATAAATGAAATCTTCCTTATTTCCTGTATTGGGCCTTTTGCTAGTAAAAGAAGCATGCAAATACTTGCAAACAACTGTCTTTAAGTCCATTATTCTGTAGCTTTTTTTCCTCCCCACCCTCTGAGCACTCCAGGAATTGAACCAGTTGTCAGGTACTTGACTCTGTGGCAAGCTGCACCTTGAGCTTTCACCCGGCTCATAGGGAATTTTTATCATCATTCGAATACTAGAATGCCCCAGTTAATGTTTTCACTGGTGTCTTTCTTTCTTTTTACTTTGGTGATAACTAGAGTAATGTTAGATGAGTTATTTAAATGATTTCAAAGATGGCATCCCTTAGAGAAGTATGGAGGAAGTGCTACATGTCCAGGCTATTGTCTTGCTATTGGTTTTCAAAAATCATTCTTTACTTATAAGTAAATGCTTGCTCTTTAGAAAAAATCAAACTCTCCCCCAGATTTAATTTCCTCTCTTACTGTAAACTTGGCTTGCAATAGGGAGGGCTGCAAGGGGACAGATCCTACCTCTGGCATTTCTAGGTCTCCACAACAGTGTATTTGTAGATGGCTGCTTCTGCTTTTGTAAACTGCATTTTTTATATTTTCCTGATTCATCTTATAACTCCCACTGTATTCAGATGGTTCTTCACTATCATGTCATAACACAGAAATGCTAGTAAACACTTAATTCTTTACAAATTTCGTGTTTGGTAACAGTTTAAATTCATTCACTGAAAAACAAATCCATGCTTGTACTCTGGTTTTAACGTCTCAGTATTTATCCTATAGTAATAGTGTTTCACTCTTGGTGTCAAGAAAAGTTCAATTTTCTGAAACCAGAACCCCCAGTTAAACACTATAATGGCATACAGTGCAATGAGAGAAGAGAGAAAAGCCACTCTGCTTACATTACAGTTCTTGCCCAAGATACGGATTGTGACCTCCTCCCTTGCACAGTCATTAGTGCTTCTCTGACCCTATTTTGGGGGGTTGAATTGGAAGAAAACAATTTGCTTTTAGCTTTCTGAATCAGCTTACTGAAGGTTTGACTGGTGCAAATGTTAGTCCCAGCATGAGACAGAATGTAGAGCACATTGCAAAGTCTGAGTACAAAAGCGAGGTGGGACTCTGGGAATTCCAATTTAGACTGTTTAAACTCTCAAGGGATTTTGAGAATGGAAGTCATAAACCCTTCAGTTTTGTTATTTATGCTGGCATGCAAATTTACCTGAACTGGCAAGTAGGAAGAACACCCACCTCTAAATACCTCTAAATCAAGAGCTAATCAGTGGTGATGAATGTAGCCTTCAGGGTTAATATGTGAGCATGAAGTAGAGACATTCTGTAACAAGAAAAAGTCCTGGAATGGTGCTGAAAAAGCTCTCGGAGACAGGACTAGTGATATTTGTAAGGTTTCATACTTAATAAATAATTTATACTGTCTTCATGGGTCCAAGCCTACTTTGAAGCTTGGAACTTTAACTGCTTGGTTTCATATGTGGCTCTGGTTTCAGTGTTCAAAATAAGCCACATAAGCTTTCTCTTCTTGAATCCGGTATTAGGTACTGTATTTGTCCTAGCTAACAAACTTATCCGAAAACCTCTTTAGAATTGATTTTTTTTTTCTTTTACTCCTGGTATGAAAGATACATGAGATTTAAAAAAATAAATAGGATTTAAAATGGTAATTCTGACCTACCTGATATCCTGAATTTATTGACTGTATTTTAAATTTGGGAATTTGATCTTAATGGTGCATTTCACCCTCTAAGTCAGTCTGTAAGTTCAGTCTCTTCTGCTTAGGTCCCTGGACTCTTGGAGAGTGTTGCTATAAAACAGCAGCCACTTATGTATGCCATTACTAACAGAGTGGGGTTGTTTTGAGCTCCTTCAACTTGGAGATGGTGCAGCTATAGCATAGGGAAAACATTATCGTGTATTGCTTAGCTAAAATCCCAGTTGCACACAAAATGGAGAATGACACGAGGATGCTGCAAATGCAGACAATTGTGACTTAAGTAAGGCTATAATGCACTCAAGCAATGTAAAAGCAGGAATGAAAAAGTTGCTTCTTGCATGAGTAAGCTATATTTTGTCTCCTGAGATGTAGCAGTACTGCAACAGCAAGAACTCATGCAAGCAAGAGACTCTGCTTTCTAGCACAGAGCAGGTGCTTTAGTTTTTCCTGATTGGACAGCTGAATCATGCTACAACATCAGGTGGTTCTCTGGTTTGGCTGGATAATTCAGTATTTATTACAGCAGATAAAATGGACTTTTGTTTTGACCATAGGAATAATGTTTCTGGAGCTGGAAGATGCCTGTTAACTGCCAGAAAAAGACTGCTCTGAGGAGTAGCGCATTACATTGTAGCTTAAGCAGTGTGTTTGGGAGATGTGCAGAATGGCTTTTCTGTTTATGCAGTTAATTTGAGAGCAGGCATCGGAAGAATTTTTGTCTAGATGTTATCCTTTGATTGGTGTGGCACCTCAGTAGTGTAACACCACTGATCTTATGAGAGACAGTCAGTTTTATTATCCAGCCTGAAGCCTCTGAAAGCGCATAAGACCGAAGAGATAAAACTGTGATGGCATGGCAGCAAATTTCTTTCAGAACTCCTGTACAGCTGTTGCTACTGGGGAAGACTTCCTGTGCTAGTCTAGTAGCTTTTTAACCAGATTTCAGTTGGCAAGAATGAGTAAGCCTTGCACAGCTCATTGGTTACTGAGTAATCCGGAGTGTGCGTACTGATGAGTAACGGCCATGCAGTATGGTTAACCATCTGCTGAACCTTCATACTCTGCTATAGTACAACTTCTGGGTGTGTGTCCCGAAGCACAGCTCGTGTTTAGTGATCTACCTGGAGAGCTGTCTTACCTGGCCAGCTCCATAAAAAGGACGTTTAATGCTTAGCATGCTACTTTGGAGAGGGTTTTTCTATTTTTCAGCAGATACTGAAAAGAAGAGAGGGTCACAGCTAGTGTTGGCTGTCAGAGGAAATAATTTAACTGTGGCAGTTGTTAGAAATTAGCATGTGATGTTTCAGTCATAACTGGACAGTAATTTTCTGCAATGTGCCCTGCAGTTTTCTTCTCAGTTGTGGACTATATCTTGATTTAAAGGACAAATTGGAAGAAAGAGTGAGAGGAGTGCTGGGAGAAATTATGAATTTTTTCATGGAATGTCTGATTTTACTTCTGTGAGAACCAGGAAGTACAACCTAGTGACATTTTTTCTCCTTTAAATTAGAATCCTGCAATTGCTGACATCTATACCGAGCATGCCCACCAGGTTGTAGTTGCCAAGTATGCTCCCAGTGGATTCTACATAGCGTCTGGAGGTAAGGTATTGATGCGCATACTGGATGGGCTATGGGGGCAGAGCTGTTAAAGTGCTTGGCACAAAACTTATTGGCACAACAGAGGAGTCAACCTTTAAATGTATGTCCAAACTGTATGCAACCAATGTGACATGCTGCAATGAAATTAAGTGAGGGAGGAAGGAAGGACTTGTGTAGTTGTTCCTCTAGCCTCTTTCTAAAGCATTGAGTTCTGTTTCCTGCTTGGTCTTTTTAAAATTGGTGCTTAAATCAGAAGGAACCTGGAAATCAACTTTACAAAGTATAAAGAGAAAAAAGCTTGGTGTAATAAATGACATTTGTACATGTAGCAGAATGAAAAGTTACTTCTGAAATACGGGACTACTGTTTCTTCTCAGTAATATACTTAGATACTTTAGGGGTGAGGGAGGATTCTAGAAGAGTATACGCATTTTGTTTCCATAGCCTCTTTTTTCCTGACAGAACTTGGCAAGATTTAGCATCGTTTTTCTTACAGTTGTAACAGACTAAAAAAGGCTTTCACTGGTAAGTTAACAGGGAAAGTGGCAGATTCCCAACTTCTGTGAAATATATATGTGAATGAATATCTGAGAATGGGCAACATGAATTTCCTTCTGTGTGAATTTTTTGGACTATTAATAAAAATGGCTGCAGTTTTTGATGATTTACAAACAAAGAACTAAACAATCCCATATTAACAGTAGCTTGGTTCAAATAATTGATCCTTTTTCAGGAGGACTGGTGTACGGTTGAAGAATATTAACTTGCAACATCCATTTCTTAGAGAGAATTGCAATCAATTTGTATATTTAAAAAAAATTGCTGTTGTTAATGAAAAACACTTGAGAAGCAACTAGTGGACCCAAATAGAGCAAAACCTCCTGATTTTAAATAATAGATCAGTTACTGTTGCTGAAAATAAACATTCTGAATATGTACCCCTTAGGGAGTCCAGATTTGTTTATACAAGTATTAGTAGTTGGTGAATTTCTCATCAATTTTATGGGTAGAGCACTTTTTTGAATTTGTAAAATATCTGTCCTTTCCTGCATATCCAAAAGCTGTATTAGAAAATCTATCTTCTGAATACCAGGGGAGCTTTAAGAACACTGATAACACAGTCTTAGGTTTTGTATTTTTGTTGTTCCTTTTCCCCTCCTCCTTGTCTGAACGAAACGAAAGCCAGGATTTTTTTGGCTCAGTCTTGCGTGTGGACCATATGTCAAACCGAGTACCTTCTTAAAATCTAGTTTGTATTTTTTTATTCTACCGACCTCCTTAAAGTAAGTTATATATGCCTAGCCTGATCCGATAAGATGTCTTTCATTCATGATCAGCGTAAGGAAGCTCCTTGCTTCTAGGGGAATTATTCATTTGGCTTTTTTTTCAGAAGTTGTTTGTCCTACCCCAGTAAACAAGTTCAGGCTGCAATATTTTCTTTAAAAACTGTCTTCTGTATATCACTGATTTTGAAGTTTGAACTTGAATTCCACTACAAAAGCATTCTCGGTGTAAAATGAAGGGTTCTGAATCTGACCTTTTAGCAGAAGTAGAGGTGGTGAGTCAGTGGGCAGGTCCCAAAGATACAGGGATGCTGTATGTCCATGCTGTAAAGATGCACTGATACTCAAAAGAGCTCTGCTGTGGTAGAAGATATGCTGTTAACATGTAGTTTATTCTAAAAAGTGGCTTTTATGAAGGGTTCAGTACGCACAAAATCTACTGTGTGGGCTTTGTTACAGATATGTAAACCTGTCTGTGCATGGAACAATTCTGCTGGTTGCAGTGTTGCACCACAGTAATGGCTTCTAAATGGAAGAAAGCTCTAGTTTTGTGTAATACTTAGAGGAAATAATGACCAAGGCAGCTAGCATTATGTTATCCTAGATTAAGACCTGTTACATCTGCTGCTTGTGTCATTAATGTTTTTTGATATTCTGTTGGATTTCTTTGTAATGCTCTAGAAACTGCATGTGGATACCTGTACAAATACATGCGTACGTGCTTTTGTATTGAAAAAGTATGCTGATGTGTGCATGAATAGAGCTTTATGGGTAGAGGTCTCTTTGTACCTCTAAATACATATACCTTGTATTTACGTGCAAAAAAGCTTTGCTACAAAGGTGCAAAAAAGCTCAAGTGCGAATTTTAGTGCAACAGCCACTGTCCACCAGTTTCCTTTCTTATTATAGTGTAGAGTGGCTTACTTTCCAAAGTAGCATGTGTGAGCCATCTTGTAGTTGGAGGAGGACTTTTATTTTTTTGGTAATGTAGACATGTAACATGCAAATGCCTACCTTCTCTTCGCTATGTAATTTTTCTCACATGTTCTCAAAAGTTCTTTACATGCATTGTATTTATTGCAGCATGTCTTAAGCCTTAATATCTGGTTAAAAACATACATCAGTGAAACAGATGTAGTCTTCAGCATTCTTAAATCAAGGGATTTGTGGTTGTTGCAATAGGATAAGATTGGTCCTTAGTACCAATGTTCAGTGTAGCTGAAAATTTGTATCCTGGCAGATTGTTGAGTCATGTGACTGAGTCATGCTGGAACAACAATAGTTATATTCTGTTTTATTATGGCAGATGTCTCTGGAAAGCTAAGAATCTGGGATACTACACAGAAGGAACACTTACTGAAGTATGAGTATCAGCCATTTGCAGGAAAAATCAAGGACCTTGCCTGGACTGAAGACAGCAAGAGAATTGCTGTGGTTGGAGAAGGAAGGGAAAAGTGAGTAAATTTTTTTGTATATGTCTGTGTATTTATGCATATGTATTTGTGTGTGTGTATAAATATTCACACTGTAAACCTCTGTAATCTAGTAAAGCAGGTTCTTTGCAGAAAGCTTTTCCTTCTTCAGAGGAAGGAAATTGTGGCTTGTTCACTCTTTAGACTTCAAAATGTCCTGTTCTGCAGCAGAGTTCTTTATGCAGTATTTGACAGCTGTAGAGCTACTTGGAAAATACAGTTCTGTTACAATTGCTTAGTTTAAATTGTGTGGGTTTGCTTATTTCTTAGAGGTGATATTATGTTAAATATCTGTTCAGTGTGACTCTTCAGGGATTTCTTTGATTCTGATAGAGTAGGAAAGAAAAGCCACAAGTAGATTCTCTACCTCTTCTTTCACCCCTCTCAAATTGAGGATATGATTAAGACTACAAATAAAGAAAACCTTGTATCTGAATTTTCTCACCCAGCAACACTCCCATACTTTTAGGTATTACTATGTTGATTAAAATTGCAACCAGTTGTCCTTGTTTGACTAAATAAGGTGTCTGTTTCAGTCAGGTTTGTGTCCTTCCTTTAATGCTTAAAGACTGGCAGATCTTTAAAATAGAGTCCAGACCAAGTAGTTGTATACCTAGATGTCTGAAAAATATAGTGTGGTCCTGTTGCCCACCTCCTGCACCATTTTTAAACACCATCATGTACTATGTCCTGATACTGGAGAGATGTTCTTTGTCCCTGTTTGTCCCTTCACCTCTACCTGCCCCTTGGTAGATACTGTAGAAATTTTGTTCTTTTGTGTTAAGAAACTGGACTGTTTCATACTAGGTGTGTGTACTTCAAATCTAGAATTATGCTGAAGTCATTCTACAAAGCCCATTTTAAATAGTGATTTTCTGATAGTTTAATGCCATTGTACTGACCATACTGATTTAAAAAACATAATTTAAAATAAGAAATGGCAAAAATGCTATTATAATAATTCTTTATATCTTTAAGTAATAATTGTTGTAAAAGTGATGGTACCCAATCTGGGCTAAATTGTCAGATAATTCATCTGATGTTATTGTTATCCTAGCTCTCTGAGTTCTGTGTAGTGACGTGTTGGTTGGCAAAACTTAGTGTTTTCTTTTATAAACCAGTAGAGTTGCTGAAGAAGATCTTCTGGATCTCTGAATTTTAGAAGCTCTGTACATAAAATGTTTGTCTGACATTTTCACCGAATGTCTCCTATTAAAGTCTAGGTTCTATCTCCAGCAAGATCTTAAATATCCTTCAGGGAACTGTGATGCGGTTGCATGGGATTAATGAGATGACCTAATTTCTTTGAGTGCACTCGAATCTGCTGTTTGCAGATGATCAAGGAATTAATCTAAATGTAACCTTTATGAATTATACTTAATGTGTGCTTCTCTAACTAGATTTGGAGCAGTGTTCCTGTGGGATAGTGGTTCTTCTGTTGGTGAGATCACTGGACACAACAAAGTGATCAACAGCGTGGACATAAAACAAACAAGACCTTATCGTCTAGCAACTGGCAGTGATGACAACTGTGCTGCTTTCTTTGAGGGACCTCCATTCAAGTTCAAGTTTACACTAAGTGTGAGTTTTAAGTTTAGTTGTGGTTACATTAAACTGTGTACCAAATTAACTAGCTTTCCAACAAGCTTGCAGTTTCTGTCACAGCTAATTTTAATAAGTTCTTAATTCCCTCTTTTGAGCCACAGCTGGTGTCACGTGTCTGTCTTAAACCCATGTTTGCATATAACTGAAGGCTTGACTCAAGCCTACAACCAAAACAAATCATTGGGTAAGAAGAAAACCTGAAGCATTTTAAATTAATTTTGGCTTTACATCTTCTTTCATAGCATAAGCAGTAGGAATTCTCATCAGCCCTTGTGATGCTCCTTGAGCTCTTCTTCCTGACAGAGAAGTGCACAGTGTTTCTTAAGACTCCAAGGTGCTTAATTCAAGAAATGTGGTTTTGAGAGTGGAATTTCCCAATCTGCTTAAGAATGCTCAAATCTGAAATCCCAAGGCAGCTCTGAAAGGGCGAGAGGAGGTGTTTTGAAATGTAACTAACCACAGAAAATATATACCCAATACTTGCAGAAATCAATTTTTTTACATTCTTTCTTACTTTTTTATTGTACTAACTGAAACAAAGCCTGGAACTACCACATTTAAGACATTCGTTGTTACTTGAGGCAAAAAAGCCAAGAACTTGTGTAGCTTTTTCTGATGCCACAAAATGTGTCTTGCCTCAAAAAAAAAAACCAAAAAACAAAACAACAGTATTGCAGAGATACTGAATTTTGTTGGACTAGTAAATTCCAAATATTTAGTGGCTCTCTTTTAAAAAAACTACAGTAGTAGGACTTTTATTTTCATAAGTATGTGCTTTGAGTAAGCTTCATACATTGACTTTAGTAAGGATTCCATTCCAGTTCTAGAAAAGGAATTGTTTTGAGCTCTGCAATCCAATGAAATGATGTAGTTGCCTAATATATTTCTGAACTTAAGTTGATACTTACATTTTGCTAAGTTGGTTCTTCTGGAGCTGTGAGGTCTGAATTGCTTACCAGTGCTGCTCAGACTGGTATGTGATGGAGCCTTCCTTTTAAAGTGATATTTGAGTTGCTGTATGGGATTCAAGTACAGGCTGTTAAATGGCTTAGATTGAAGCTTGAGGTATTGGGGGGGGGGGGGGAAGTATTTAATCAAAAAAAGTAGGTTAGAACCTGTCTTTTATAATACTAAAAATAGTCTTCCAAATCTCTTTGCATGGGAGCCTTGGCCTCATTGTGGTGCTTTCCTATTTAACGTGTGCTTTCTAGTTAACATCGTTCGAATAGTCTCCTATTTGTAAGTGGCCTATTTGCGGAGCATACATCAGTCTTGCCTGGTTACTTCAGAGCTAATATGACTGCAGTCTCCCAGAACTGGAATTCCAGTGAACAATTTATTCTTCATTGCTGTTTTTTTACAATAATAAGCATAAAATACTTTTCTGTGTGTAAGATTTACTTAGACAATGAAGTCAGTCAAAACTTAGAGAATGCTGCAAAAGAATTAATTGACTAGAGGGCAGGAATCCCATGATTGCATATAGGCTGCACCTGAGAGTTCTTTTTTACCCCTACATATCCCTGATACAGGGCTTACTCATTCACCTGGTATTGTGCAAGTGGTGTGAACTACATCAATATCCAACAGTTTCTTCCCTGGGCTGTTGTTGATCCATATGATCATCTTCAGATATATTCGTATATTCAGAGGCTTGGTTTGCTCTTGAGAAACTGAATAGCAGTATTCTCTACAGCAGGCATCTCTTACATAACTAATTTATGGCTTGAATATAAGAGAACTTCACTGTTACTGGATTATTTCCTATGTAATTTGGTCTCTTCTTATCTTGTGTGCTGGTTGTTCTCTTTTCTACAGGACCATACGCGGTTTGTGAACTGTGTGAGATTTTCTCCTGATGGGAACAGATTTGCTACAGCTAGTGCAGATGGCCAGGTAAAACACAAGTAACTCTTTTCTGTATTGACTTTTAGAATGAGATTTTCTTGTGCATTTTCTTATTCCTGCTTTTTCTTATTCTGAGAAATGACTGATGTAAACTTCTAGTGTCTCCCTATAAAGGTGTAACAGCTGATGTCAGACCATTTTCACTTTAGCCTTGTCCCTGTTCCATCTCCCTGGCGTATTACTTCTCTTGGAGATGATTTTGGTAGGAATATATCAGACTTCTGCAATAGGTGCATCCTTGTTATGATCCTGAGAATTCTGAACTCATAGATGGCATTGTAGCTCCATGTGGACACCCTGCTGCTAAGGGCAGATTTAATAACATTTACCATAGGCTGCTCCTTCTATGTAGTAGATTTCCATGTTGTAGGCAGATACCCCTGACAGCAGTGCTAAGCAGCTGCCATCACAGCAGGAGTTAAAAATGTTACATCTCCCACAATTTCAAATGTCAGGATCCAGTGTACAGGGTGGCTTACTGTGCTTATTTAGAATCGTCACTTTATTGATTCAGGCTTAAATATTAAATGCAGGAATACTTGTGCCTCTTCAAAAATCTGCTACTTTGTAAGCTGGAAAGTGTGCTTTGTAACAAAAGAACATGAGCAGTGCAAGTACCAATGTTTTAGTTTTTCAGTGTTTTTTCTCCTGTTACTGCTTTTCTATTTGTGATATGTCTGTGTGCTCTTTCAAGATTTTCATCTATGATGGGAAGACGGGAGAGAAAGTGTGTGCTCTTGGTGGAGGCAAAGCTCATGATGGAGGTATTTATGCTGTAAGTATCACTTCATTTGTGCAAATGATCCATGCTGTTTCATTACGAAGTTCATGGACTGTGAAGTCTTGCAATAATAAATGCACTTACTATCTTGTGGTGGCATTTAATTTTACAGATTAGTTGGAGCCCTGACAGTAGCCAGTTGCTTTCTGCTTCTGGAGATAAAACTGCTAAAATCTGGGATGTTGGTGCTAATTCTGTTGTCAATACTTTCAACATGGGATCAAATGTGTTGGATCAGCAGCTGGGTTGCTTGTGGCAGAAAGACCACTTACTGACTATCTCCCTCTCTGGCTATATTAATTACTTGGACAAGAACAATCCAGATAAACCTTTACGTGTCATAAAGGTAGGTGAAACTTACATTGTCACACCAGAGTCTCTCTGATAAATGGTTTGCTGATTGAAGTTGTCTAGTTGGAATAGTTGAGTGCTGAAAGATGGCTTGGTTAAATGAGCGTTGCCAAACAAGCTATATGTGACTGACTATCACAAGTCATGTAAATCAAAAAGTTACAATGTTATGTGCAGTGATATTGTGCAAATATACAGACTGACTTGGTTTCAATTGAGGTTATCAAATTTTTCTTTTGTAGTAGCTTTAAGCATTCTTCAGATGAGAGAAGAATACAACATAGATAGAAAACTACCAGTGATGACTCAGTCAACCAGAGCCACTGTGTTGTGAACAAGGTGACTAGGGTTACTATACAAGTGAGCTTTAATTTTAGGAATTACAGAGTTCGCTGACACAGCACTCTCACGGGAGCTTACGTTTTTACATGAACTAGAAACAGATGTCCCAGATTCTTGCTACTATAATTCTGGCAGCTGGTATGGGTGCACAACCACATTTAATCTTCATCTGAATTGTAAAGTGCTTGAAAAGTAAACTTTGCCTATGAAAAGACTGAAAGTATTTTGGCCTAGCTAGCAGTCTTAAGTAATAGGGGTATTCACAGTGCTTATTTTTTCTCCTTAATGGGTAGTACATGTAAATAGCAATACTGCAGTGGTAAAATGACTTCACTAATTAGTGGTTTGTATTCTGGGTGACCTTCAATGCTTATAAATGTTATTTTCTGAATAACCTGTAATTCTTCTCAAATAGATTTGAACTTATATATGGATGTTAAAATGAAAAATTGCCTATCAGTAATTATTGTGTTCTATTCACAGGGTCATAGTAAATCAATTCAGTGTCTTACAGTGCATAAAAATGGTGGAAAGTCCTATATTTACTCTGGCAGTAATGATGGTCATATTAATATCCTTTGAATAATAATTTTGTTTTAACCTTATAGTCCGAGAAAGCTTGTTAGGAAAAAAAAAATGCTTCACCAAAGACAAAAATTATCTTTATTGAACACAAGTTAATTTACATCTTCTGAAGGAACTTATTTTGTCTTCCCTGTCTTATTTTACTGTTTGCCTTTAAATTTGCCTGCTAAATACATGCCAGTTCCTAATTGCCAGTTCTCACTTCTTTGTGGTAGGTAGATTGTTAGAATGGAGAAGTAAATAAATATACAAATTAGCCTCTTGTAACTTTCTATATATACTTGATTACACATGTTAAATATGCATTGCTGCTGCTTGCTGTTACATGCAGTAAATAGGTAGGTTTCAGCATGAGCTGGAAGTCATCTGTTTTGGTTTTTTAGATGTTCAGGCCAAGGAAGATGACAAACTCTTGTTGATCTCCCTCTGACCTAGTTACAAGCACTTCTTACAGCAGTTCTTCCCACCTGTATTCAGGTGACATGTTCTGTGACATACCAGTCCTGTTCTTTACTTGATATCCTAAATGTCACTAGGCTTTCTCAGTACTCAAGAGAACTTGTATTTCTCTTAAGATTCAATTCCAGTCCCTTTCGGTTTCTGAATCAAAATGTTGGGAATGCAGTCTGATCCCTAAAGGGCATGGGTAAAGGGTGAGGCTGTGGTGTGTTTAGCTAAAGACTGTTGGCTTTTCTTCAACATTCTGAAGATTATAAATAAAACTGCAGTCCTTCATCCAGCTTGCCATGATGCATTAAAATGGCATCGCATTGGCAGAAACCGTTGTAAAATAAAGGACTTACCTCTCAGCAAAGCTCTAGTACAAACTGATAGTTCAAACTGATATTAATACTTCTTATGAGGGAAAGCCAATGTTGCAGGACTTCTAAATGTAATTCGTTTGAAAAGTATTTTGCGTTCACAGACCTAATGCTAACTGTTGCAGTATTTACTATCAATTGTAAGAACTCATTTAGCTTATTACAGATCATCAGAATTTCATTTAATAAATAGTGTGAGGGATATTGAACACTGACATGGGTTTTCTGGAGAAATTGTAGAGACTCCATCGTTGGAGATGCTCAAAACCCAATTGAATAAGCGATCTGCTATATCTGAACCTGACTTGAGCAAATGTTTGGACTAAACAGTCTCTAGGGGCTACTTCTGACCTCAGTTTTCTGATTACATAAGCTATTTAACTTCTTAATTGGGATATTGTTCTATATCTGACTGCACTGGCATCTTCAAATATTCCTTAATTCTGTTGTGTACATTACTGGGATTCGGACACTGGAGAGAATGATGGCTTTTCTGGGAAAGGCCATACAAACCAGGTTTCTAGAATGGCAGTGGACGAAATGGATCAGCTGGTCACCTGCAGTATGGATGATACTGTGCGCTATACTAACCTTAGCAAGAGGGACTACAGGTTAGTTAAACTGTTATCTTTTATTGTAATATTGAAGCCTTTTATTTTCCAGCAACCATTTTATTGATTTATATGGTATATAATTTTATGCTGCGATTTATTCAGGTTTTAAGTTACCATGGGAACTGTAGAAATGATTGCTGCACCAACCTTACTTTTTTCTGTGACAAAGGAAAATGCATCCCAGGCTTTTCACTTAATCTCATCCCTTCCACAGGTTAGATAGATATCTGTCCTGTATCAGGTGGCTTACTTAGGGGGTGGTGGGAAGGGTGTCAGTTTCTCTATGATTCATTAATGCATAAGAATACTGTTAATAAGCAGCTTGTTAGGAGGGCTGGGATACAGCTGTTTCTTCATCAAAACTACAATTGAAGGGAAAAAAAAAACTTTACAGAATTGTATTAAGATCACCTAGTTACATCCAAAATTTATACTCTAGTGTAGTATCATTGACTTTCACTTAGAAGGTATACTACCCAATTAAGATATGTTTGCTCTTTAGAATGTCAGTAAGGAAACTTTGCCGATGTTAATTTAAAATTCTGTAGGCATATCCATGAAGATCATTATTAGGTGATTATTTTAAAACTGATTATTCAATAATATTAAGTATGGAATATTTTTTCTGTTTTGCCCTTCCCACTTCTCTACCCTACCACACCTTCCTCTAGTGGCCAGGATGCTGTGAAAATGGATGTTCAACCAAAATGTTTAGCTGTGGGTCCTGGTGGCTATACTGTAGTTTTATGCATTGGACAAGTAAGTATTAACTTCTGGACTTGCAACACAATTGCTCTGTTAATAATGCAGTGTATGGTAACAAGATGGCTTCTAACTTGTTTAGTGTGGGATTGTTAGCAAGAGCTTCGGAGAACATAATTAAACAAGCCCTTGTGATAGCCTTGCCTTTTTTCTTGTACCAATTGAATGGTCTTATGTATGTATTTAAAGTTCATGTAGTCCCTTGTGTGCATACATCTGAATTCATTATTATCAGTACAGTTTTGTATAGGAAGGCTGCACAAGTCTAAATTGAGATAGGGAGAAAAGAACCCTGTTTACTTGCTGAATTGGAAGCTAAATAGGCATGTCTTGACTGTTGGTTATAAGTGTGCCTGAAATAAATCCTCTCAGGTACTGATTGTAACGGGGTTCTGATCTGCTGTCTCTTTCAAGTTTATTATGCCAGATTTCATTCTCCATACCCCTTCTCTTTTTGGAGAGAGAAGGGGTGGTTGGGGGAAAGGTGAAGAAGAGAGGGAGAGCAGAAAAGGGCAAGGCAATAAAGTTTAATTTTATTCTGTCATGTAGCTCTGTTGGAGTAAGCGCACTTACCTCTATGTACTATGCTGGCCTTAAGAACATTTTTGCTAGTACATAGGACTTCTCTGGTGTATCTTTTTTATGAGAGACTTTTTTGTTGATTCTTTTCTAAAGATTATAGGGATTAAGCATTATGTTCATGCAAGAATATTAACTTCCAAGTAATGTTCTTGTCTGTTCTGTTCAGTGAGGTAGTTCTGGGGAAAAATTGCATCTTGCTGCTGCATTTTTTTGGCAACTAATCCAACTAATCAATTGGAAAAATGCTGTTCAGTGTGGATAGCTCTAATTTGCTTGTCAGCAGTATTCAGATCACAAAACTCCAGAAGGATTTGTATCATCAAGGCAATCATGTATCAAAGCCTGCTTAAATTCTAATGATTTCCTTGTGTGGATATTTGTTCTATGCTTGGGCCTTTCATTAAGGTTGTCCAAACCTGTTTTGAATGTGAGTTGTAATTCTAGTTGTCTGTTATATAGATCTAGATAGGAAATAGCCCTCAAAATGTAATACTGCGGTATTAATGTGCTGCTAATTTGGTCCTGTGTCCCTTCCTTTAATAGTGAACTGGGCAGGGAGTGAGCACTGCTAAAAATACTACTTTATCCACGTTTCTTTTCTGTTCTGACCAAGTGAGGTAAAGCTGAATGCAGTAGAGCATGCCCTGTGCTACCTAATGTAGAATGCTTAATCTGCTGAACTAGAGTACTTAGTCACCACACAGGCCTTTATTAATTTTTAAAGGAGTGAATCAGTTCCCTTAGGATCAGAATATAGTAGACTTCTGAGCGGTCAGAGTGGATTTGTGACTAAGCAACATGGCTTAATCATAGTTGTGTATTGGGCACTTGGAAGAATAATCTTAATACTTACTGATTTTCTTGATTTTTGCAGATTGTCTTGATGAAAGATAAGAAAAAATGTTTTGCAATTGATGACCTTGGCTATGAGCCAGAAGCTGTAGCTGTTCACCCTGGAGGAGGTACAGTAGCAGTGGGAGGAACGGTAAGGTTACACTTCTTACAACTGTACTTCTGTGAATACTTGCACCAGTAACAGAAGCCTTTAACAATAGTAGGTCTGTTGTGTTGAGAAGTAGTAGATGGCAAGTTGTAACAACAGCAGTATTGTAATAAGTAACCTATGTGTAATTGGTATTCCTGGGGAATGAAAGCCCAGGTTCTTCCACCATTGTGACCAATATCTATTTCATTTTTCCCATCCCGTCTTCACTGTCTATAAACTGTTTTTACTCAGTGCAAGATTAAAGTAGACAAATTCTTCAGTTCTGTATTCTAGACTTGTTGGACTGTAGCCAGTATAAATGACAGTTCTTTAAACTGTTTCTCAATATAAGCAGTACCAGATGGAATTGATGACAACCGTCCAGAAGCTCGGCGAGCCTTCCCGTTTCTACTGTACAGTGACTTTTTTGTACCTCCCCCTCTTCTCCACTTTTAACTTGCAGGATGGGAATGTCCGTTTGTATTCAATCCAAGGAACCTCTTTGAAAAGTGATGAGAAGTCTTTGGAAGCCAAAGGTCCTGTTACTGACCTGGCATATTCTCACGATGGTGCCTTTCTTGCAGTCTGTGATGCAAACAAAGTTGTCACTGTCTTTAGTGTCACTGATGGCTACGCGGTAAGAAAAGCTGCATCAGTTTTTTGTTTAAAAACACGTACTGGCATCTCATGTCTAAATCTGTTGTGGTGGAATGTGTAGCTGGTGGGCCATAATTGTTAAATCACAAATGTGCATTTGGTGTTTCTGTGACTTTACCTGACACTTTGGGATAGCGTTTCTTTTCACAGCAGCTTATGTGAAGCCATCAGATTGTTAGAATAGGTGAGGAAATGTATAGCATAGGTTGATTACTAGGAAAATGCTCAAATTCAGTCTAATAATAAGCAGATAAATGGAGTGGAGTAGAGGGGGAAGGGTCAGGTTTCCACAGGCTAGGGGTGATGAAATACAAAAGATTACAGAGTATGCAGGTTCCTTATTTGGATCAGCTGAATCAATAACATGGGGTATTTTTTTGCTTGTTTGTTTTGCAAAACAAAAGTCAATGAATTGCATGCATGTCAAGTAGAGAATTGGTGTGCATTTCTGTACAATAGAAAAGAATGCAGGCCCAATTTGATGAGAATTCTGCAGTGCTATAAACTTTAATGAAGTGAATAAAGCAGACTTAGCAATGTAACTTTGCTAGCTGTGGCATACAACTTTGTGGTAAGAACTAAACATCGAAAGGGATATATGGTAGGGCAGGGAGTCTTGTGCTATCCTTCAATCTACTGTCCTTTAACCAAAAGCCAAGTAACAGGCAATTGTTGCTTCTCAGCTGAGTAGCCAATATGTGAATCAGCGTTCTAAAGTCACTTTTCCAGAAGTTTACTGAAACCACACTGAAGTAGACAATTCAGGATGACATTCCAGAAAAACACTTCATTTTCTAAGTAAAAACTTAACGAATTGTGCTTTTGAAAATATCCGAAGGGTTATTTTAAAGGCCTCTAAATAAAAAGAACTTGCTGTACATGCCCTTTACAGATCCATGTTTCATAGAAAGTCTTCAAATTGTTCACAAAAGGTCTGGATTTTTGTATACATTTTATGCCATTTATTTAAACTCTAATCAAAAGAAGTCAGCACTTGGCTTAGGACATCCATCTGCACCTCAGATACACATTAAAATTACCATTGTTTGTTTGTGATGCTATACATTGAAAGCCAGTAATTTCCTGCAGTAGCTGGAACTAATGAAATGACGCTGTATCCCTGTTAACTTTCAAATAGGAACATAACGTCTTCTATGGACACCATGCAAAAATTGTTTGTATTGCCTGGTCACCAGATAATGAACACTTTGCTTCTGGAGGCATGGACATGATGGTATATGTTTGGACTGTAGGTGATCCAGAGACCAGAGTCAAAATACCAGGTATGTTTGCTTCAGAATTTAACTTCTGAAAGTTGCTAGTCTTACAATCCAACATGGTGCTTGTTTTCTAGAACTGGACAGTAAGCAGATAAATTGCTGTGTATGTTCCCAAGCTAATTTTGCCTTCAAGATAATCTCTTCCATATAAGTTAGCTGGCTGTTTTAGCTATGTTCTGTTATGTTTTTATTATGTAGTCACAAAATATAGTACTAGTATTTAATGCAGCTGAAAATCACTTTTGGAATATGTGCTGAAGTTATTTTGTCAGTCTAGCCTTCCTAATTTTCTCTTATTTCTCGCTGCCATACAGATGCTCACAGACTACATCATGTAAGTGGCTTGGCATGGTTGGACGAACATACTCTGGTAACAACATCCCATGATGCTTCTGTCAAAGCGTGGTCTATCTCCTACAATTGAAATAAGTTGTCTCTTTGGAAGGACCTAATCAGGGACTAGAACTACTGCAGCGGAACATAGCATTTCTCTTAAAGAATCTGTATTGGCCTCTGGGTCTGCTATCATATCCTCATATCTTTACAGGGTGTTCATATCTGTAATTAAATGTACTTTGAAAGCTTTAGCCAGTAACAGTTTGCACATGAAAAGCACTTAAATTATGTCTGGAGCTTAACCTTTGTGCTGAACATTCCAGAGGCAACAGCCTAGCAAGTTGGCGTGAAAGATTCAGGCGTGAAAGATTCAAACTCAATCACTTGTTCTTTTCTAACCAAGAAACATGAGACTGTACAGCATGAGAGTAATACTTCTCATTTTTCTAATTACAGAACATTTCTGTACTAACGGTCATAGTAAGAATATTTAGTTGTGATCTGAAACCAATCAAGCTCTGTGCAGCTACTGTATATTGCTTTGCTTCTCTGTACTGCACCAAACTGTTGCCTCAGATTTTCTCCTCCAGATAACAAAATGGGGTACATACATAATAAACTTTTTATGTATTTCATGTCAAAGCTTTGTGGTTTATTTTAGGATGAAAGTGTGGGGTTTTGATGTATTTACTGTTGTGGGTATAATGTTTACAAATAATTGTTGTGGCAACTTCTTGCTTCGAAAACACATTTGTTACTATCATGGAATAAGAATGTCTAGTCATTTCAGTGTCAGGAAAAAATCTGTTTCAAAGATTAAAGATATTTTCTGTTTGAAGGAGGAGAAGCATGTTATTGTTCACAAAAATGCAGTACTTCTACCACCCTTCTTGAAAGTACAGGAATTAAACTAAGTGAAGCATTGTTATGACTCAAAGTGCTTTTTGAGGAGATAGTGTTTGCTAAGTACCTTCTATGCATCCGCATGTACAGAACAGTTGCATGTAAGCTGTTATCTAATGCAGACAGATCATGCTCTTGTGTTTGGTTCCCTTCTCGCACTGTACAGCACATTTAAGTGATTTGAAGCTAACAGTCCAGCCAGGCTGGAGGAGGGCACTGGTGCAATGTAGTAGGATTTGTTACCATCTCTATTGGCCAAAAGTTGTTGGTGGTGTCCAGAACCTTGGAATACTTTTTTTTCAAACTTTCCTCGAAGTCTTTATCACTGTCACCCCTCCGATATTGGTTTGGTTTTTATTAAGCTTTCCTTTCTGTGTGGATTTGTATGTTGTTTTTCTTATTAGTCATATTTCTAATGGTTAATTGTACAGCAAATAAAAATTCTTTCACTGGGCCTTTCACTGATAACTTACAATGTCAGATGTATCATGTTATGTTTTTGTAAAGGGGGAACAAATACTGAACGTTTATTTGGCTATATAAGCAAAGCACCTCTTCCAAAGAAACTGCTGCCCTTTCTGGAGCCATCTATGTGGAAACAGATCTATGTGGAAATAGAGCCTTCACTGTTAGGTTGACTATAAAATGTATGTGTGGTAACAGAAGCCACTGGCTTGGCTGGACAAATTGTGATTGTTTCAGCTATCATATATCTATATTTTTTCTGCATTCTTTCCCACAACCCTGTTCTGTCTGTGGCAGCTTATGACAAGATGCTCTACAGGCCTCTTGACCTCTTTAAAAAAAAAACAAAAAAACAAAAAACCAACAATAGATGGGATGTGGACTGATTTCTACGACCTCACAATTATTTTCTTCAGTAGTAGTTTACAGCTGCTAGTGCCTGTGAAAGGAAATATGAAATACTTAACAAGAGTATGGAGTTAAGGCTGTTAATAGGAATGCAATGACAAGAAGGAAAAACAAAACACTTTCTTCTATTAGAAAGCTAGTTGTGATTTTTCTTTTTTTAATGTTAGTTGAAGCCCTGACCAAACATGACTTCTCAAGCCCATTCAGGAGTAAAGGTTTCTGTTTCAAGCATGCATGTGCTTTAATTTCTAGCTGGCAGTTACTTGAAAGCAGGTTTCACTTCACCATGACTGGCAGCTTGCCTGCTTTACAGTGAAAATGCGGCTTAATTAGGCCAGGGATAGATTTAGAAAACTAACATGACCAGCAATTCCTCATGAGGCTGTAGTGCATGGATTCTCCCCTCCCCCTTCAACATTGCCATTTAATCCTCTTTGCCTCTTCCATTTCTGCTGTGTTTGTACAGAACATTGGCCTTCCAAGAAGTTGGTCTATGCTCTCAGCCAGAAACTAGCAGCAGCTGTTCTGTGGAATATCACCAGCAAATCCCAAATGACATCTTTAATTGGCAATGGGTAAACGGAAAGGTAAAGGACATCATAAATCATTTGGACATGGAAGTGTTTATAGAAAGTGAGACACAGGATGGTGAAACTATGCATAGACTTGCAATGTGTTGTGGCATGGCTGATCTGCTAAATGGTTAGTTTTTTGTTTGCTTGCTTTTAAGCATTACGGCATCTTTTTGGAGTGAGGGTATCTGCCTGAAAATTTTATTCATGCGATTATTGTTCTTAAGCAAAAAGCCAAAGCCATGGGATCCTTCAACCTGGAACTGAATATTTGAAGCTACGTTTCTAAGCAGAGAATCCAAGAATTTCTCCTGCTGCCCATGTTAGTGTGCCACTGCAGATACTGTTTCAGGGTTGTGGCATGAGAAAGGATTTGCTGATCGAATCATTTCCCAGTGATAAATTTAGCCATGGCTATATCTATGATGAATGTGTACTGAGGAGAAAAAGGTCCCTTCCATGTGCCCAGGAGTGGGATGACAGTTCAACTGGCCGAACTGAGAACAAGTGGCAAGTTCTCGGATATGCAGGAACTGCTTGGGCTAAGAGAGCAAAGTTCCTTGAAGAGACTTGGGCATGAGGCTTATTAGTGAAAGAGTAAGTGCATGTCTTTTGCCTACCACAGAAAGTTCATTTGATTTTTTTTTACTGAGATGAATTAAATCAGTTACACCTATTCATAGCACAGAGGTATTGGTGACAGGGACAGTGACGATCCCCTTCATCTGGTCTTATTTCCTACAGGAAGTAGGGCTATGAGCAATAATACATCAGGTCAGCTGCGTGTTTTGTTTTGTTTTCCTAGTCAAGTCATAGAAAGCATACACCAAGGGAGATTACACATCCTCTTTGAGTTATCTCCTCCAGTGAAGTTTTTCCCAATGCCCGACCTGAAATTCCCAAGCCTCATTACATGGTGACTGTCCCTTGTTACATGTTCTGTAATCAGGCGTAGGCTGAACAGCATGGTAGTATTGCCTCCCTGGAATAATTTACTGTTACTTCCTGGCCACCAGATGGAAGTTCAGTTATTGATTGGTGCTTAGAGCCCAGCGGTCCATTCTCCCAGCCCACATACCTCAGTTTTTAAGTAAAACTGCTGGGGGATGAGGTGCATGAATAAAGATGTACTGTATTTGCATGCTGATGGTGAAACACCTAGCTGTCAAGTGTGATTTGCATATGGCAAGTCAGGGTAGACCATTTCTTTGTCCTGCAAGTATTTAGGATTGAACTTCAAGGGGATGTGCTCCTTCAGCTGTCCAGGGACTAGTGAAAGCTAATGAGCCACTAGTGCTCTGGATCTTCCTTTTATTCAAGGTTGCACCTGGGTACATCAGCATTTTTCCAGTCATCAGGCCCCTCCCATGGTAAACATGCTTTTTTTCAGGGATGATAGATAACTATCTTATAATCACACTGGCCAGCTATCTCAAAAGCTTTGGGTGAGTCCCATCACAATACTATGGACTTGAATGCATCCAATTTGTAGGTGTTCCCTAACATTTCTTCCTCCAAACATTTGCCCCTCTCCTCTTCAAATCACATTGGTATTGGAGAAAGGCTGTCTGAAAAACAAGGCCAAAAAATGTGATGAGTACCTGAGCCCTTTCCTACATCATCTAGTGCTAGGTTACTTAACCCATTTAACAACAGCCTCCCAGCTTTCCTTGAAATATTCAAAACATAAAATTGGTGTGTGCAGTTATATCTGAGGCATTCCCGTATTTCTCTTTTATAACACAGACAGGAGAAGAAACTTTGTTAACTCTTTGTGGCCTAGTTGCCTGAGTCTTGCAGGAAATGCACTGAGTTTGAGGAGTATGCCTCATTTTCAAACTTATTTTGAACTTCTGAAGTACTTAATCATGTAGCTGCTGTAACAATTGCAGCCTGATGATGGGAGGCTTGCAGGTGGCTGTAGGATCTTGCATCAAGTTGTATAGGTTGTAGTTCACACTAGCTCTGTATAAACTAGGCTGAGAGAGAGAGTTACAGAAGAAAAGACAAGAATAGCTGTTTTCTTCTGTTCTATAGGTTAGCTGGCTATTAAGTGTATGTCCCTATGTAGTCATTAACATCTACGGTAGGGTTATTTGCTGTGGGTTCAAACCAGCCAGCATGCACTGTGGGGAGTCAGCCCTGAAATGTCCGTGACTCAGACTGGTTAGTTCTGATTTCCCCTAGAGAAAGATAAAAGTTGTGAAGTGCGGCTTATCTGTGATGCCAAGAGGAATTTCTTCTTGGATACCCAGGAATGCTTGTCAGTCCAGATTGCCTGGTCTGCATGATTTACGGCAAGTCTGTTCCACATGAACAAATGAGTCATCCATATTTAGCAACCCCTGAAAACATGGCTTATCAACCTCAGTCAGGCTGAGATGTCAGGGGCTCAGACTACCTGAGAGCTCCTCGATGTGTCAGCCAGGTCCCAGTGCTTGACTGTGGATTTGCTTTGCTCCGTAACACTTGCATAACATTAAAATCGGAAGGGAGGGGTGTCCTCAGAGTAACAGTACCCTGAAGCACTCATAGCCAGGGGTGAATAACAGGCATTTGTGCTGTGATTCACACGCTCTGATCGTAGGCCAGAAGTGATTTTTGGGTTGGCATACACAACCTGTGTTTTCCTTAGCTTTTTGTTTTCATGCAGTCTGTAGCCTGTGCATGGCCCGTGCAGCAACTTGCTGCTTGCTGCACCATGCTTCCTCTGCACACAGCACGCTGACCTGCCAGGGCAATGCTGGGATGCTGCAGCTCTGCAAAGTTCTCAGCATCACTATCAGTGCAGAAACTGTGGTTGTGGTGACTGTACCCAGCCACAACCCCACAAGGCAGGAGTAGTGGTGTGGGATGGGGAAGTAGTGTGGAGAAGTTGCTACAGCCAAATAAGTTGGTGCAAAATACTTAGAGACAGTCTTTCAGCAGATTTCTCGACAGCATCTATATGGAGATGGAAAGAGGCCCTTACTGCTGAGTTTTGCTAATAACCTTCATGGAGAATCCCGTTCCAAGTAGTTTAAAAATAAATAAATAAATAAATAAATAAATAAATAAATAAAAAGGAAAAAAAATCTTTGATGTGCACAGCAGATTACGCGGTACCTCAGTTTACAACCACAGCAACACCTGCATCATAGAAAAATGTAGAATGAAACATCAAGGTAAGAAACATCAAGGTAAGGAAGGGGTTAAGACATCTCATCAGATCATTCATGTATTTGATGGTTTTTAGATTTAGACATTAAGAATGACAATGATATTAAGTGCCAAATAAAAAGGACTAGTTAGTAGTTACATCTTTGCAAGTAGTAATTCCTATGTTATAGGGTGTTATTTAGTCCCTAGAGCTGCTCTACACAAAGGAGAATGATATTTTTTAGTATTAGAAGTCATAAAGGGTCAAAGAACTTTTTGACAGTTATCTTTGGTAATGTGGTGCATGCATTCCCTAAATTACTAGATTTAATGCTGGCAGCACTGCGAGGAGAGGCACTTGCTCTGTGCCAGCCCTAGCCCAGGAAGGAGTGAACTGCCAGGAGGGCAAATGCTGTGACCTGCCAGGACACGGCTCTAGCACCAGGTGGCAGAGTAGCACTGGCAATTGCATCTCCCACTTCTGCTTTTCCACCTATTTCCAGCGGATTCCCATATCCCCACTGACACTTCGAAATTACTTCTGTTTCAGAAATTACTTACCTACCTGTTCCCGTGTGTGATTTCAATTTGCAGCATGCACAGTAACAGGGATAGTTCACAGCTCTGGCCAAACAGCCCACATCTCAGTTATGTTTGTGTGCCTTCTACCCAGCTTTCTGCTGCTGCTGTTCATTTACACAGCACTATCAGTGAGCAAAGTATCATATAGCAGGGCAGTGAGTCTAACGGGGAAGAAGTCTGTCTGACAAGGAGCTGAGAGTCAGATCAGTAAATTACCATCTGACCATCATCAGATCATCGTGTCAGATCAGTAAATTACCATCTCAGCAAAGAAGGCCCTTTCAGTTACATACTATGTAGAAAAGTACAAGGATTACTAAAGGGCTGTAACTTATGCAAAAAAAATGAAGAGCTAAAAAGGTAAATAGTATCAGAAGTACATACTCATAATTTTAACTATATGTAGTATTTATTTGTTTAATGATAAGTCTGTAACAATCATTTCTTATGAAGGCAGAGAAGGTGATGTCTGATCAAATTTGAATCCAAGAGAAGATGAGTCTTCCATTTGTAATGCAGGCAAGAGGAGCTGGTGGGAGCAGCAAACGGGGAAGATGGTGGAAGAAGGTAGATGCAGTGGAGCTTTGGCACTTGTTACTGTAAGGGCTGAGCAGTGCTAAGACAGTCAGTGAGGTGACTGATCAGTTAGGAGAAACTCAAAGCTGAAAACAGTGGTGCTTTGTACAGTCACTTTTATGCTGAAACAAAATATGAACCAATTAGTCCATTTATCAGGGGACCATATCATCTATGACTTACCAACACAATGAGTTAAATCAACTCCTTAGTTATTGTGGTCAGCATAACTTGATTTATTAATATCTAGGTTAACAGAGAATCAGTGGGAGTAGAAGTAAAATCTGCAGTATATAACAAGGCAGCAATATCAATTCTACAAAGAGCTGGAGCCGGAAAGAGTTGCTGACCCTTCCCTGATAACCGTGAATGCCCAGAGAACGTCACAGCTGGACTGCGCAAGAGTTGGCCAGCTGAGCCAACAAAGGACAGATATGAAGGAAAGGTCTTTCAAGGTGGCCGGATTACACTCCATGGCGCTGCCAGACAGGTGCCATTCACGTCTGTGGGCAGTCTACTGCAGCTGACTGGATCAGTTGTGCTGCAGAAATGAACCTTTCTTTATCTGAAATTCCATAGTCCTAATTTGTGTTGTAGCCATGCCAAAGCCCATTCCACGTGCCAGTGGAGTACACTTGAAGGGAGAATCCCATTTACACAGAATCACAGAATCACAGAATCAAAGGGGTTGGAAGGGACCTCGAAAGATCATCGGGTCCAATCCCCCTGCCAAAGCAGGCTCCTTAGAGCAGGCTGCCCAGGTAGGCGTCCAGACGTGCCTTGAATATCTCCAGAGAGGGAGACTCCACAACCTCTCTGGGCAGCCTGTCCCAGTGCTCCGTCACCCTCACCATGAAGAAGTTCTTTCGCATGCTGGTGCAGAACTTCCTGTGCTCTATCTTGTGGCCATTGCCCCTTGTCCTGTCCCCACAAACCACTGAGAAGAGGTTGGCCAAATCCCTCTGTCTCCCACACCTCAGGTATTTATACACATTGATAAGATCCCCTCTCAGTCTTCTTTCCTCCAGGCTGAACAGACCCAGGTCTCTCAGCCTTTCCTCATAGGGAAGATGCTCCAGGCCCCGTATCATCTTGGTGGCTCTCCGCTGGACTCTTTCCAGGAGATCCCTGTCTTTTTTGTACCGGGGAGCCCAGGACTAGACACAGTACTCCAGGTGAGGCCTGACCAGGGCGGAGTAGAGGGGGAGGATCGCCTCCCTTGACCTGCTGGCCACACTTCTTTTAATGCACGCCAGGATCCCATAGGCCCTCTTGGCCACCAGGGCACACTGCCGGCTCATGGTCAACCTGTTGTCCACCAGGACCCCCAGGTCCTTCTCCTCAAACTTCCTTCTCTTACAGTTTTGAGTCACATTCCTGTCACAGCAACCGGGACAGGAGTACAGATTTTATATGATCTGAGTTTTGTGCCTCTTACCTAACACTTGTGCTTTTCCAGAAAAAAGTCATTGGGAACTTTTGGGGCCTGTATCACAAACAAGTATCAGTTCCCACTAGCTCAGCTCTTGGCAGCTTCAAGGTGTTTTCACCAAATTCTTCCCAGCAGTGGTCCTGCAGAGAACAGACATGTCATACTCATGTTGGATAAGTGGCTGAAAGGTAGCGATCATTAATAGCAAGTAGCAGTAAACCCACAGCTCAGCTGGACTTGAGAAGTGAGCCTAGTCTTGTCCCAGATTCTGAAATTCACAATGGCATTTTCAGCTCCTTCTCAGCCTTGTTCTGGCTTCTCCAAGATGTTCTTGGATTCTGTTTTGATTGGGCTTCTGATGCCAACAATGATTATAATCTAGTACCTTTTTCTAGGCCCCAGCCTCATCATGACTTTTGATTGGTGTATCTTTCTTCAAAGGTAGATGGCCTCCCCGAGATCAGTTTTCCAGACTGAGAAATCAGGCCCCCATTTCTAAAGTATTCATATTAGATGCCTGTTTTATCCCTTATTTTGATCAGGGTATGGCTGGATGTATGTGTGGTTGTTTTCCCATTCTGCATGCTCCACCAAGAGGACAAGACCTCATCAGCCAGCTCTCGCTTGCTTTAATGTGTCTGTTTTGGTTTCCAGAAGGTTTTAGCCTGTTATCACAAGGTCCTGCTAGAGCTTTGGAAATGCTATCCTGAGGAAGAAGTTACTTAACTTAAACTGCTCAATCCATAATATCTTTACTTGGTCCCTTGGAGTAGTGCCTGAATGGCCTCACCAAAGTATTCTCTTCCATAAGGTATCGGATGGACAGATCAGATGATTTCTGTTCCAAAGCTAAAGAACTACTGCCATGTTCATGAAAGAACAGCTTGAGATAAAGCAAGGTGTGTGCTCACACAGCTGTGTGCTCCTGAGATCCATGGAGAGTCCGGTGGAACACAGCACCCAGCTGACATTGCTGTACCATTTTTACAGATATACTTATGTTAACCCTTTTTTTAACCTCTTTTCCTTCTGCCACATGAAGCTCGGAAAAGGTAAGACTGGTTTTTGAATGATTATTTACAGAATGGCAAGTTTGCCTTCCCAGAAATCATTCTGTTCAAGCCACTGTATAGCCTTAACATTAAACTAATATAAATATTAACCTCTGGGAGACCTGCATTATACATTAAGCAATAATGCTGCAATACTGTGTTTTAGGTTATAGCATTCCAATCATTTACCAAAATGTATTAAGTTCTGCCAGGTATTTTTAACTTTGTTAATTTTAAGGAAAAGAAATGCAAATTTGGACAATGGGAATCTGAGTGTCAAAAATAACATCTCCTATCAGTGTTTTTTTAAATGGTGCCAGATTCTGATAAGTATAAGAGACATTCTTCCTGAGTATGAATACGCCTGTTTGGTTTGGCAGCGGGTTGTAAAGTTCTCATTAAATCATTATACTTTAGATTATTAGATTATGATGGCAGCACAAAAAATGGCATGTGGATACTTCTAAGAGAAATTAATATATAAATCACAATTGTCCTAATTCGACTCACAGTGATTTGATCTCTCCATAGAAACTAGGCTCTTAAAGGGATAAACTAAGTTGTATTTTGACTACTCTTTTAGGGGGAAGTCAATAGGATGAAATTATTTGATTGTAAAATCTTTCTTTTTTACCATGACCTAGGCAAGCCCTGTATTAACAACAGTGCACTTACTGGTATTCGTACTGTAACAGAACTTGATTTTAATCCTGAATTCTATACCTAAAAATCCCCTTCATCTATTTTTATATTGGTTTGTCCATTATTGGCTAACGCATGACTTAACAAATATCCAGGTGATGTCTTTCCATCACCAGCAGGATGCTGGTGCAATATGTATTTCTGAAAGAATGTAGAACTGGTTTGCACTATTTATTTATCCGTTTACCTCCTTGTTTTGCTCTGTCTGTTTTGCTCATTATGAATACTTGCCATTTCATTAAGGAAAAAGGAGCACCAGCAATCGTGTTATGAGTGTTTCTGGAGGTTGCCTTTCAGAGATGCACCAATGGTGTGCCCACCTCCCCTCCACAGCACAAGAGGTCTGACTACAAAAGCTTGCAGTACAAGAGAAGCCTAGAGTTATTCTACACCTATGTATTTTGCTGTTGAGTCACATAAGCCTGTCTCATGAGCACGCAGGACTGGTACTCCGCCAGTACTATGCTTTGCCAAAACTGTGTTCTGTGTAGTACAAGTAGCTATTCATCAAGTGCAACTGATGATATCCTGGTGATTTAGTCAGGTTTATCATATTATGAAAGACAGGCTTTTTTCTTAGAGTACTGTAAGCGGAACAATTTCCTGTTTGCTACTCAACGTGATCACACCATTCCCACATCTCTTCTGCAATCTGTACCACCACCATGTTACACCTAAAACCTACATTAAAAGCATTGCTCCATGGCAGTAGATGTTATGGGAGAATCGTACTTGATTTTATACTAATGTTACCATATTTGTCACAGCAATGTCTTCATACTTCTTTTATCATTAATTATATGATTTCTTCTCTTAGGCAGGAAAAAGCCATCTCTGTCATTTATTACCTGAGAAGACGGTAATGTGTCATGCTAAAAAAATTGTTACAGGAAACAATGCAGACCACAAATCTGTGGGCTGTTGTTTGCTTCCCAGTAACCCCTGATGAGACAGCTCTCTGGGTGGCATATCTCACTGAAATTAGGGTCAGAAGGAACTACTAGATCATTAAATTTAGCCTGATGTATATTCAAAGGCATTTAAATTTCACCCGGCAATGTCTTGCTTGTTACATATTAAGTTTTCAGGTGATGAATCTACACAATTGTCTGGTGCTTAACAAAGACTGCCCCTCCCTTTACCCCCAGCAGAAACACTATTTCTTGCTCTCACCAGGCCCAGCAAACCTAGAGGGCAAATACCCTATGGCTGTATACATACAGCAAAGTAAAGCAGGGACAACTTCATACTGCAAGACAAAACAGGGACAGACGGAACAGATTGGTCAGGGGCAATGTGGTGCTTGGATTTGCACCTCTCCTGAGCATTAGTTTCTGGGCTCCTAAAACTAGATTTTGAGTTCACAGTGTCTGAAATAATACATGTGCTGTGTTGCAACCCATCAGGGGCATAGTCTGATTGCGTGACGTGACCTGGGTGTGTTGTATGCCTTCAGGAGTCACCTGAGGGTGCAAAGTCTGCTCGGATAATGTTGAAGGACTTGTGCAGGGTGGAGGAGACAGACCTGGCATTTTTTTGTACATAATGCCTATTGGGAATGCTCCTTCTAGCCTGCTGTCTCCCTGACAGGGAGGCCCTGTGGCCATGCCACGTACTGACAACGACTGCAGTGCTTTAGGTTGCAGCCTACCCCTGTGCTATTTAGCAGCATTCCCACAGCTTGTAACTGTGCCAAGCAGCAGCTCTGATTTAGGGAGAATGTTATTCCAACTCAGATTAAGGACCAGCATGTAAATGGGACCAACAGTCCCAAACACAGCAAGATCGGCATGTTTTTTCACTCCGGACTCACAAAACCATGAGGAAGTAAGAGAACCGGACTGGATGTAATCCCAGTTCCTTGAAACACAAACTGTGAACTGCCTTTTGGGATTTTTGGCAATACAGTCTACCATACTGTTTGGTCTTTCTTTTGCGATAATTTTTAAAGACCTTATCAGCCAATATTCTCCAATTCATATTTAACTCTAGTTTCATTCAAGTCAGCCACTCAGCAAAAAACGTGTGACCAGATCAAAGCTATGAACGTGCAGCAAGTTAATAGAATGTAATCTTTACATAACCAACTGAAGTACTGCCTCTGGCCATAGTTATTCATTAAAAGGTGAAGGGTATTTCCCTTTGAAAAACATGCTACTATATATTTACACCTTCCTAGCCTTCTTATGTTCTCAAGGGTTTTGCAGCAGCTTTGAGTCCAGTTTGCCATTGTATTAGATTATGAAATATTTCTCACCATGAGCCTTGAATATGAACAGGAGAAGAGTTAATATAGGAATTATTTTTCAACATAATCATAGAATCATCTCCCCTTTGCAGCTTGGTAACCAGCCAGGGCAGTTCACTGGTACCTGATTCTCTACTCACTACAGAAGGGATGAGCCTGTCCTCATGGTGAGTCCAGGTATCTTGTAGATTAACACATTTTTAAATAGCTGTTCAGGGTCCCACTGTTGGTATTAAAACCACAGCTTGTACAGCACTTAATATAAAAAATTACCTACATATAGCAAGAAACAACACCTCTGTAGGGCAAACCAGGTTACTTGTCTGTGCATTTTTTTTCCCACCTGTCTCAAATATTTACAGTTGGAGTACAACTGTGAGGTCTTCCTTATCAATGAGGAGCAACAGAAATTCAAAGCGAGGGAAAGCTATGGCATCTTTGAGCAATGACAGCATATCAAGATTAAGACAAGTATTGAGATGAAAGGTTTGGTGGCAATGCTAAACCAGGTTACAGGTTGAAAAGGCTCATTAATTTCGCAATAAAATATGCCCTTTGCATGTAGGTCAGGAATGTACTTCCTACCCTTAACTAATCCCAGTTCCAGTATCATGACCCTCAACTGCAAGGTTTTCATAACAATAATGAAAGTTAAATGAAAAAACATGAGAGTAAGTGCTACAATTTTAAAATCTTGGATTTCTTTATCAGTAGACAAGAATTATGACTCTTGTCTCGTGACATTTTTTCGTATATCAACATGTTATAGCATTTGTCCTTGTTGCCATGATCAGCCCAAGACTGTCCCAAGTAAGTTATATGACAAGATGAAAACGGACTACTTTATTACTTGTGCAATTAAATCACACCCGTTATTGCATTTTGGTTCAACAATTAAGCTTTTTCTAAATACTGCTGAGGCCTTATTCTAGATAAGACTGAGGAATACCTCTTCCACTTTCTGTTTTTCCTTTTAAAGAAAAATCAGTGCAAATCAGAACAAATTTTAAGTTTTTTTGAGACAAAAGTGAAAACCCTGTCAGGGATTTTGAAGTTATGTGCCAAATCTTAAACAGGGAATCCTACTGATAGTAGATATTACATATATGCAGCTGCAGCTGGCCTTTGTAAATACATTTTTAATGTGCTATTATTCCTAAAATCTTAGACAGGAGAGGATGAGCCCACATAACATTATACTTTGTTATCATATAAACTTTACACTCTGTAATGGATTGGATGCATCTCTGTATGTCACTTGGTGCTAATGTATGGAATAGTATTGGAAAAATATTGAGTTGCAGATTCTCTCCAACTTGCCAGTATAGGCGCTGAACTTCCCCAGCATCACATCTGGAATAAGATGGCAACCTTCCTTCGACACTGAAATGGCCAGCAGCTCTTCAAAGAGGCTCTGAACCCGGAGAAGAGGCCAATATATATTTGGAGGGATCTTTTGTGAAAGCACCATACCAGACACCTTCTTTCCTCCAAGCAAACAACCATTCCTATAACAGTGAGCAAGGAACATTCTGAAACCGATCCTTTTTCTCTGCATCTGAGCTGGTGAGGGAGACAAGATACTTCTGGTAGCCTGTGAAGAGAGTCAGGTATCTGCAGAAATAAACCTACATTTTTTAATATTTTAAAATTCATAAATATATATGCTTCTATGATAGCTAGACAGCTGTAAATCTCCATGAAAATTTTGTATCAGATTAAATGTCCAGCAGGTTCATAACTTTATTATGTTTTCATCCTTGTTAACACCAATCTGAATTTTAAAGGGTCCAATGAACTAAGTATAACAAAGTCAAAGAAGCAGATAAAGAAAACTCCAAACCTGCAATTTATTAAGGGAGCTCCTTTCTCACTGTTTTTCAAATTGATCTGAAAGACTGCTTTTTAACTGAAATGTAAGAAAAGACGCAGAAGTCATTGTGTAGTTTATGCCAGTGACAAAATCTCCGTTGATTCAATGGACCAAGGATTCATATAAAGCAGTCTCATTTTCATTAATTTGTATTTCATCATCCATTGAAAATGATGGAATCATAAACCTCAGGTCCTGTTGTTTTAGATGCTGTATAACTGTGAAAGATCTAATCTCTGTCTTTCTCTCTCCAGAAGCACACTTAATAATTACATGTGAAACACAAATCTACTTAAAAGAACTCAATGTAGCATGACTCAGAGGCATGACAGTTGGGCCCACATAAATTCTTTGCTGTTAGGAAACTCTGATTATATTTAACAAGTTCCACAAGTGCATTCGAGGTAAAACCTGGGGTTATGAAAGTCGCGGTTATTTTGGAGTCTGTGTGTAACAGGAGAAGAATGCTGCACTCCTCGCATCTTACATCAGTTCTGCATGGAGTGCTGTGGTGCCAAACACAGATGACTGACCTTGTGAAAATGAGGTTCAGTGCTCCCCTGAGGTGCAGGAAGCTGGCAAATATGCCACCTGGTGTGCTTTGGGGCATAGTGAAGAACCCAGAGGGACATCAGTATGATACAGAGCATGAAAACTTTTTGTCCAGCCATCTTCTCTCATATATGGCTCCATCAGGATACTCCACAGGAAGCCTGTTCTCAAGGGTAAATTTGAAATATAAGAATGGAAAAAGGCCTTAATTTTCTAGAAAAATCGTTCACATTAATTAACAATAGAAAGCCAAGCTTGACTTTTGAACTTGCAAAAGATGTGAAGACAATATTTCCTCGAGAAGCTTAGTTTTAGGGTGTTTCACAAAGAAAACAGTACGGATGCCCTGTCATGCAGTATTTGATGTGAGGGTAGATTTAATCTTTACTAATGAATCAACAAGGGTTTCACTAGAAGACTGTACATATATGATACATTGAATTAATTTTTTCCGGGCTTCACTATCCATGCTTCCTAGCCAGCAGCACTCAATTTTGAGGTCTTGTGACTGAATTTGGTCTGCCAATAGTGTGGAAATTGCCAATTTGTATTGTTGCACCTCTGCTTGAGTGGGCTGTCTGTCACGATCACCATTGACAGAAAGTGATGTTCTTCATTTGGTGCAATTGGGAAGAAAATATTGCACATCTCCTTGATGTAGGATAAGGACAGCTCCATATTGACATGTCAATATGCTAGTTTTTGCCTTCTTTTAACGTTGCTTTTAATATTTAAAGTGCAATTTTAATTTAATATGAATTAGAACCCAGTGAAGTGTGCAAACTTCAACTACAAGTGAACTCATGAGAATTTCTCCTTGTTGAGCAGCAAGACTTGAGCATTACAGAAGGTTTGTATTTCATGTTCATACACACAAGATAATCTAATTTTATGCTTTATCCTACCTTTTAATTTGAAGTGTGTTTTTTTCTCTTTTATCAAAAATATTTTACTTTACAGGATGTAAACTTTGACACATGCCAATTAGGTGGCAGGAAGCCTGAATCAGACCAGGTTAAAACAACTTTTTCTATCTTATTTTATTTCAAAATGTTTTCTGGCACTTTCTAGATTTTTATTTTTTTTGAGATATTCTGAAGTTAAAAAAAAAAGAAGGGAGTCCATACTGAAAGTTCAGGACATTGAAAATTTCATCAGGTTGATAGGAGATGTATCAGATCCCTAAGGAACATGAGTATATCACATACATCTGAGCCAGTAAGCAGACAAAAAATTAATTTAGGCAGCAAGCCACCTGCCACTTCTGCCTCTGGAAAGTTTGTGAAATGTACGTTTGGCTGTCATAGCCAGTTTGGCATCAGCAAATTTCTCCTACTCAGTGCTGCCCTTTTGTATATTACAGAGATCAATCACTACACTACAGAGGTGAATCAATATAGTGGTGATGCTGATCTTCTTGCTTTACAGATTCTGTGTTTGTTCATTGCCTCTGGCTTTTACAGAAAACTTTTGAGCATATTCTTTATTTTCTCTGCTTTGGGGAAAAAATAAAAAAATAAAAAAAAATCATTAGAGTCTGTCCTGATTCTTCTGGGACATTTACAAAGGAGCTCTTCAAGCATGGTTGTTCCCTTCACAGTTGGGTGTGTCCCACAAGGGGAAGGTGACATTACAGGGTGCTGAGACCTTCAAGTTAAAAAAATTAATGATTAACAAAAATAATAATAATAATAATATATATATATATAATCACAAATAACAAAATACTTTTAAGCATTCCTGGTTTCATCAGGTAATTTTCACATCTGCTATTGCATTCAGGAGCTAATGACAAAGAAAACATGTTAGATTACCTTTTATAGAATGTAAAAGACCTTATTTACACTGAAGTACCACTTTAAGTGCAGTTGAAACCCATCTCATTTGCAACAACTTAGGTCAATACATGGAAAGATGTTACTGCTCTCTGCCTGTCAAAAATCACGATGGAATTGTCCAAGAAAGAAGGTCAATATATGTTTGACCTTCTTCATCCCTCAACTCACAGCATTGAAGCTCCTTTGCTTCCCTGAGGATTCATTTAAAAAGCATTTAGAGCATTTTTTTGTGAAAGCAACATTCTAACTTTGAAAGACAGGAAAAAAAAGAGAAAAGAGAAAAGAAAAAAGGAAAAAAAAGAGAAAAGAGAAAAGAAAAAAGAAAAAAGAAGAAAAAAAAAGAAGAAAAGGGAATAAAAAAAGAAAAAAAGAAGAAAGAAGAAAGAAAAAAAAAGGAAAAAAAACTAAACTAAACTAAGTTAGCATTAACTAAAACAATAACTATTTTGGTGTTTTAAAAAGGACAATTAATGAACCAGGAAAGAAGGTGGTTCAAACCAGCTCCACTCACTAATGAACAGTGTATAAACTGCTCTATTTCTTCTTGTTCTTGTTATTGCTTATTTTTCTCCACACTTCCTTTATCGTAAGGACTTTGGATTTCCTGCTCAGAGTTTATCTTTTGAAATATGTGTATAGAAAGAGATAAATACATATTGCTAACAATTCTGAAAGCATTTACTAATTAACAATAGTCTGGAAGAAAAGGAAGAGAAATGAAACAGATGAGACCTGCAGACTGGTAGGATTAGGATTTTTAGGTCAAAGCCAGTCACAGGTCAAGGCCAGCCACAGGGTTTTGCCGTCATCAGGATATGCAACTGCAGGAGACTCAGGGATGTTCAAGGTAGAAAAAAACTATTTTCCCCAGGCAGTTGTTTCCTGAAACTAATATGTAGTCTGTATATTAATCCTGTAAAAAAAGGAGTGGTTACTTACTTCTTTGACGTTTGTATTTGCTCTTTATGTCATATACTCTGTGTAAGAGGAAAGAAATTCAAGATGTGGTGGTGGAAATGCCCTTGGGAAAGTAGCGGAGATGGGGATAGAGTTGAGTCATGCTCTAGCTGTTCACATTAGGTCTGTTACTCTTCTATTTAGCTTCAAAAAGCAATGTCATAGTCATCTTTAAACATGACATACTTTAACGTTATGAATTATTTCATCTGCTAGCAGGATTCATCAGAATACTCTCATAGTTAACCTTTAAAGCAAAAATGAGACTATTTCTGAAAATAAGTTGCTTTGGAGTAAATTTTCATTGAGAATCAGCAGAGAAGGATGAAGGCAACACTCTCCACCGGAAGACAGACTACAGCACTGTGACTGGATCATGGTCTAAGATGGAGGAAGCCTCTAGAGTGGTTTCTTGTTAGTAAGAAAGGCGGGAGACAAGAAGGTATATTAACATCGTTTTCAAGGAGAAATACTGTGGTTAAGGCTTGTACAATGCTCTAATCTCTTAACCGGGGATTTCTTCCAACAGTTTTGCAGTAAAACATTCCTGATGTTTTTATTTTGAGTAATAGACTCAGCAGCTGAAGTGGAGGATGAAAAATTTTGTTATTTCTGCAGATAGACATTTTCACATCTTGATCCTACTCTGGCCTGCCAAGTATGCACCTATGGGCCTTTTTTTGGCTGCAGTATTTCTGAAAGTGCTTTTTAAATGCAGATGGAGACAGAGCGGAAGGAAGCATTCTTCTTCCTAAATCATTTGTTAGGTAGCTTATTGCCACCTGTGTTCAGGAGCACACTCTTCCCATTTGAACATTGAAACCTATTTAAAGCTCAACAAGCAGCAATGTGAATAGTTCTCTCACTATTTACAGTGTAGCTTCTGCCCTAGAAACTGTGGCCAAGTCCTGTCATTTACAAGGAGTTATTCTACAACTAAGAAGCACCTGATTTTACACATGATCTTTTAAGGTGGAGTGGGAGAGCCTAGGCCTAATTATATTCTCTGCATAGGGTTGAAGTATCACATTTCTGAATCTGATTTTAAAAGACTGTGATCTGAGATGATGACAAATCTTATCTAAGTATTCATGGGTCTGAATCTGGTAAAAGGTGAGTGAAACGGCTGCTCCAGTTTATGTTAGCTCTTGACAACTCCCACAACCCCACTCTCCAGCTGAGAACTGACTGAACCAAGTATTTTTCCATTCCCATGCCCAAAAGCCGGACTATGCGGAAAAGAACAGGGTCTCTCAGGAAAGAAGATTCCTAGAATTTTCCTAGAAGTGAGAATATCGAGTGAGGCAAAGACTGCCACAGATTACCTCCGTGCTGTTCCTTAAACAGCCTGAGGTTGCCACTTGATTTACAGCAATGTCTGTTTACTTTTCACCATTTGTATTCCCCCACCCTGTGAGGTCTCCATCGGACACAACTCCTGTACCAGCCACGTTCAGGGGTGCTTCCTCAGCCACCATGGGACAGTGCTCCTGTTGCAGAAAATAAAGATTTATTGACAATTACACCGTGACCAGTGAAGCACTCGAATTGTCAGGAGTTGGCATAAATCAGAAAATACATTATTTTAAGCCTCAGAAAATATCTTGGAGCAATAGAACATTTCCAGGATCTGAACAAAGAGACTAAGTGTTAGAAGAGAAAGGAGTACAACATGCACAGAAAGATTTTGGCAGGAGAGATTAAAAAAAATAATAATAATAACTAAGAGGGTTTGGTCCTGAGCCAGACAAAAGTTCAGCAAAGGAACCAAGCCACGCTTACAGCAGCCAGATAAAAGAGAGGGTACCTGGCTTTGCTGGGCCTCAAGAAAGGAATCAGAAGTGAAGGATGAATTGCACTTTGGAAATGGGATGGTTTCTAAATGACGTTTAGTTTTTTGTTGCTCTCTTGACAACAAAAACAAATAGAATATTAAAATTTAAAAATAAATCAATAAAAATGCAAAGATTGTCTCTGTGCATCCATTTCTTTGCATCAGTCATCTATAAACCAGAGATCATTAGTAAATCAGAAGGTTCAGACTTCAAAGGGGTCTGCGTCGGGCTGAGGGATTACTACTAGAGTCAGTGCCAGGTGACTGGATCAAGAAGTCTTGTCTCTCAGGTGGCAGCTGGAGGCAAGAGAGCTGTTCGATAAGACAGGCATTCATAGCTTCAGGGGCTTGAAACTCTCTGAGGAGTTGGTGGTAGTGTTTCATAACCTGTCAGGGAGTATTCAGCAGGGGATCTCATCCAGATTACAGAGATCTGACCTAACAGTATGTCCTTGGATTATTTTCAGTGATTTGGACAAATGCTTCTCTGTACCATAATGCAGCAAAGTTAGTTAACTTTGCTCCTAAATCCTTTTCATTTTTGTCTTGATATTCTTGAAAGAGAATGAATGTGAGGTAACAGGCCGGAAATCATAAGCCTTAGTAAACAGCTTGAGCCTGCAGATGAAAATTTGAATAATGTAATATATAAAAATGCATTATGTATTGTAATATACTAAATTATGTATTTTAATATTGAATTTACTTGTAATACACAATTGCAGCTATATATTAAAATATCTAATGCATATTAATTATTGTTATATACAAAATGTGCTGATGTAGAAAGCCATAGATTATCCAGCTAAAGATCCTGACATGTGAAATCCCATAACACACACCCATAAACTGCAAGCTACAACACAAAGTGATCTTTTATGAACTTAGTTGATAAAAACTCAGTGATAGCTCAATGATAACTGACAACTCCTCAGTGATAACTGTGGCCTAAACCCAGAATGAGTAGGGTTTGAAACTGTTCATATTTCATCACTGTATTTTGAAAATAACAGCACTGAATTGTTCCCACACAAGAAGCCAAGGTCTGAGTCCTTGGAGTTTCTGTCCTTACAGGCAGATCCTCTTTGCATCCTTGATGAGCCCTAGACCCAAAAAACTCTCAGCAGAAGTCCCCATGTCTTCCACTGAAGCTGAAAGGAAGTGTTTGCTTTTAGCCTAGAAATAAAAGATGTAGGTGAGATGCAATCTACATCTGTCATTCTCATAAGATAAGTATAAACGAGGAATCACTTTTTATAAAGTAAAAGCTCAAGTGTAATTTAAGTGTGTGGTCATTGATGTCAAAGGGAAGAATTGAATATAAAAGAAAGTCATGGCACTGAGTGCAAAGCTTATCATTTTATTGCCTATAAACTGTGGCCTAGCTATTAAAAAAAAAAACCTTTTTGTTTGTGTTTCATTTTATAAATGTTGTCCTTTTTTGTTTTTCTCTCTGTGAGATCTGTTACATGAATTTTTTATTGGAAAGTAGCTAATATAAAGTACTTTTGATGTTTGTTATTACTTTATTTTTGGCAAAATCTGTTGATCTCGCATCAAGAAACAATTAACCATATACCAACTATTCGAACCTACAATCTGGAATTTTCCATGTGTTTGGAAAGCCATTACCAGCGTGCCAGAAAAACAATGGGTAGAATAAAAGTCAATCTTTATACAAAATGGGCATGTCTTTTGCTTATTATAAGAAAACAGTAAGCAAGACTTGGCTCCAAGTAGTTAGTGTTTCACTTGTACGATTACTTTAATTCCAAAGTCATACATTCCCAACAATGACCTTTAAAAAAAACTGGTGTTCAAGACTTCCATTTTGAAAACTGTTTGAAAGTTCCTGATCAATATGATTGGTATATCGTATTGGTAATTCTATTCTTTTTTATTTTTATTTATTAATTATTTTATTTACAAGTACTTTTATTGTTCAAATTTGTCATTCACCAAATGTAGTATGCTACAAAGAATAGGGATTTATAAGGCATTATTATCCAGTGTATGTTAGGACAACTAGGACAAGGACAAGGCTGGTGGGAGACCGAGTCTCTGTGTTGTAGAATTATAAAAGGGTGTATGATTTTGTAGTTGAAGACTATACCATAAAAATATATATAAGAAAATGAGGACTGCAAGTGGTACATTCAACATTAACGTCTATGTCTTTAAGTAGTCAGGTATTTCACTGTGCAAGCCTAAGGTACAGGTGAGTTGAGGGAGAGGGTGGTCATCCCACATTAGTGGGTGTTCGGTATGGGCAATTTCTTCCAAATCCTCATATTTATCTTCCAATGAAGGAAAAAGGGGCAGAGTGGGTTTCCTTGGGTCCTTGTACTTCCACATATTTTGGCCGTTTGGGCAAGTGAGTACACCTTTAATACTGCCAGCTTCAAGTTCAGCAAAGCAAGTAGTCCTGCAAAGCCCATTGCAATAACATATGGGTTTTAGAAAGCTGTAGTTATTCCCATCCTACTAACCACATTAACTTGTGTTTATATTTTCTCAGCCAAATCTGAGAATGATATGCAATTATCCATAATAAAATCACCAGCAATTAAGAACAGTTGCATTTCCAGTAAACATGTTTCCTTATGTCATTACAAATGCCAAGTCTGACTAACTAGTCCAAGTTCCAGTCGGAAGTGAATACCAAGATCAATGTGCTTACAGAGTGCCCTAATTTTCAATGAATCACGTATACAGATAAAGTAAAAACAGCCATCTCCTCTCCACTGTGGCTAATAAGTACAAAAAATAGGCTACCCTAAAGAGAAGTGTATTTAAAGAATGAAGAAAATCCATCTATAAACAGGAAGATGAAGTTAAAAAAAAAAAAAAAGACAGCCACAATTTACTCAGATATGTAGCCTGCATCACCCCAAAACAGAACTGAAGGTGTTGGGGTCTAGCAGATGTGTTCTGGCATCATCTTCCTCAGATTTCATACTCCTCTTCTTAAGGGAAAAATCAGACATCTTGAGTTCTTCTGCATGCTCTGTGAGAAGGGGCAGTATGCTGGGAGATCTTTCCCTGGAGCAGAAAAGAGACCTGTTGTCTGGACATGGTCCTGGTCAAGCTGCTGTGGGTGGCCCTGCCTGAGCATGGGTTGGACCAGGTGACTTCCAGAGGTCCCTGCCAGCCTCAGCCATTCTGTGACTGGGATGAACAGCTGAAGGACAGCAAGCTGGCTGGGGGTAGAAGAACTACCAGGGGGCCAAAGGCAGAAGTAAAGGGGAGGCAGGTAATTAAGAACCAAGAAAGAATGATTAGAGAGCCAGGACTCTTGTCATGAACAGAGGGCATTGGGTGGCCAGGAGGGCTGTCATCCCAGCTTCTTGCCTGTCATGCCAGGATAAGGGACAGCTGAGTGACACTGTGTAAGAAAGGTGAGGACTTCAGTGGACTAGGGCTCTTCCTGAGTACGTGTGGTATGTGGGTGGGTGCTCAACTACAGGGAATGAAGAGGATATAACACCAATGCTGAATGTAGTTGGACTAGAAAGAGAGAAATCTAAAAACACAAATAGAAGGAAAAAAAAGAAGAGATAAATATAAATAACAATCTAATTGAGTAAGCTATATAATTGCAAAGGAGTAAATCAGAATTAGGTTAATTCTAGGGTGGGAACAGATCTTGACTTTCTTTCTGTGAACTGCTCCAGTTTATCAGCTGCATAGTCAAAATAATGTCTAATAGGAAAACAATTCTTAATTATTAAACTCCAAATTTCAGGCCATCATCTAAACATTTATCACAAGCTGTGTTTAGACTGTAGCAATAACTGGCTTTATCTGCAGTGCAGCCAGGGTACAAAATGAAGCAGAAATAAAATACTGCTTAAGGTCATGGAGTCCACGTTACATTTATAATTTCACACAGAGTTCTCAAATATGTCCTGATCCTTCAGCTCCCTACACTTTAATGGGCTTGCTAGTTTAGATCTATCAATAAATCAATTACAGAATGATTTTTTTAGATGCCTGGAATTAACTTCTCAAACTACTATCTTTCCCATGGCTGTGGAATTGCCAAAAAAAAAAAAAATAATTAAAAAAAAAAATACGACTTCCAGATCACTTGTAGGCATATCACATATGACAGAAATAATAAAAAAAAATACTACTAATAAAATGTGATGGGGAAATATTCTGGGGAAGAATGAAATCCAGGGAGGGAGAGACAAAAAATTAGCTGTTCCTTGTAAATGTGGGAAGGGTCTATTACAATGAGGGTTTCCTTTGGATTAGTTAAAAGCCCAACAGTTCAAAGTCCAGTAGAAAATTATGCACAGCCTGACATATTTTGTGGCTGTTAATGTGTTTTTCTCAAGACTTGATTTCATTCCTAGAATTAATCAGAAAGATTTAGGCTTTGTATATGTGTATTACCCCTGCCAACTCCTGCCTAGATATTTAGACTGGAGCTAAAGTAGAAAGTTGTCAATATTACAATGTCTTCAGTAGCTTTATTGGTTTAACTGCTTTTGCTGTCCTTATATACAGGAAAAGCTCTAAAATAAATTGAAGTATGCCAATTGGAAAGTTCTTTTGGTAGCATAATTTATTTCTCTAAGGGAATTTTTAAAATTTACAATGCCAAAATTATGCCTATTAAAAAATGCTTACCATACAATCACAAAATAATTTTGGTTGGAAAGGACCTCCGGAGCCCACATAGGCCAGACTCCTGGACTAGCAATGTGAAGCTAACATCATGCTTAAATTAGGTTGTTCAGAGGCCAGCACTTCTCCAGATACCTCTTCTAAAGCTTCACCAATCATTGTAAACTTTTTTTTTTTTTTTTTTTTTTAATGCATATATAACCAGGACTTTCCCTTCTGCACTTGGTCATTGATCATTGCTTCTGAGAAGAATTTAGCTATGTCATGTCTAGGTCTTCCCCCTGCTAGGAAGTGGAAGACAGAAATTAAATTCACCCCTAAGCTTCCTCTTTTCCAGACTGAGCAAGCCTGGAACTCCCTCAGCTTCTGCATTTACGTCAGATGCTCCAACCCTTGGAGCAGCTTTGCAATCCTCACATGAGCTCCCATCCATTTGCACATCACTCTGATGTCCCAGGGGACCCAGAGCTTAACATGGTACTGCAGAGGCATCATCACAAAAAACAAGTCATCATCCATTATCACTTCTCTTGACTTACAGCCCAGTGTACCACTAGTCTTTCTCCTGTAATCACATTTTAAGACATGTGGAGATCACTTAGAATACTAAAGAATTAACTAACCAATTAACGAAAAGCTATTCAAGTTATAATTTTTCTTTTTGAATCTATTTTGGGAATTTCTCTAAATTGTGTGAGTTTACAGATCTGTATTCTTACCTCAGAGTAGCTAAATCCCTACCATAGACTAGAGCTTAAATGTAAAAGATAGGTACTTCTGAAAGAATTTAGAGTTAGCTCATCATGCTTCTACTGAAATCACTGACTGTTTTTTTTATTTTTTTAATGTTTATTTTGGCCTAATTTTACTGTGTTTGAAATCAAGAAGTTTTGAAAATACTAAATAAACCACAATTATTTTCTTTGGTTAGCTTTGATATAAATTGAATGCATTTTGTATTCTATTTTAAATTATTTTCAACAGCTACATCAACAGAAAAATGCTTGAGGAAATGGGTCCATTTGCCCCAAGAGCCACCAAGTGTGAAACTTCCTCTCAGACTGAGGTCAAGTCCCTCCCCCTCCAGGAACACTTCAGCTGAGGGAATGCAGTTAAACTGCTTTGCTTAATTAGTCAGTTTATCTGAATTTAGGATGGAGTAGTACTATAAAAGAGAGTTAGCATTGCTTAAGAGGAAATGCTGATGATTTAGTGGAAGAGTGTGTAAGAGAAAGGATGGCAGCCTGAATTAAAACTATAGTAAGTAGAAGACTGTATCTAATATAGTTGATGGTTCTCTCCCGCCTTATTTATATATTTACTTATAAGCTGAGATATTGAATTGGGGCATACTCAGCTAGTATGTTAAGCATGTATGTATGGGCAGGGGAGATGGGTGGTTATTTTGTACTCTTTTTAACTTTATGCATATTTAGCATGGTGGCATAGGCTGCGATCTACGTAAAAGTCATGACCATGCTCCTTATGTGCTGACTGATACTATCAAAACATTTGTCTCTTATTTTAAATAAGGATTTAACTTACAGGAATTTTTCAAACATAGCTAATACATTTGTCTTGGTTCACATCAAATTCTAGGTTGTTCTTCTGCTTATATGTTCATCTGCACACATCTTATCATCCTTTATTCTGTTCAAATTACTCAGAATATATTTTCTAGTTTGAAAAAGAAATATAGCTAAGAAATGATAAATGTTTTTAAAAATATATATAATATACTTTGAAACTCTAAAATATATCTGTTCCTTGACCTGCCAACAGTACTTGCATATCTTCCAGGATGGGTCTCTTCTTTTGGATAACATTCTCATTGCTACAATTGCTGAATAGCTGATATTGTGGTTGTCTGCATTAGCAATAAGAACCCCAGAAGTCCCATCCTTTGAGACAGATAATTAACCACAATTTATTCTTCAATAAAACTTAACATTTACCATAAAATCCCAAAGGTGTATTTTTATTCAACAAAATCTTAATTCATCACATAATGGAGCACATTTATTAGCATAATCTAGTCTAGTAATGTGACTTCTCACATTAGCATGTATTTACTAGGGTCAGAAAAGGGTGTTAGACCAAGAAATTCTTATGTAAGCCTAAACTCTGTTTTACATGCGGATAATCTTCTTAAGAAGTAGAATAAAGAAACAAACAATGCAAATAGTAATAGAAAGGAGCAGAAGTATCTGTTACATATGTCACATTATGAAATACTAAATATGGCTCATGCTCTTTACAATTTCAAGTGTTTGTGCATAGTTCACATAGTTCTTAAGAAAGAAGCTGAGCAGATTTTAATGGCCAGGTTTTTAACTGTTCAACATATAAATGTTACACACTAGAGCTAGGTTTGGGTTTTTACTTCTCTTCTAGGGTTTCACTTATTTGAATGTAGAGTGGCTTTATACATATGTACAAGGCTGCTGTTGTTTTGGGCAAGGGGATATGGGGTAGAGTTGGTACTGTGCTTTTATAAAGCCTTGTTAGCTTTAGCTCTCCAGCAATTCCACAGAAAAGGCAATCTGATACAGGAGACATCAGTGAACACTAGCATGCTGTCTCTTGTGGTCAGATGTCAATCACTGGCCCAAATACTTTTATATTGTCTTCAGCTGTGTCCTGCCAGTCTTTATTTCAGCTCAGTTTGATCTCTTCAAAGTGGGTTTTACAGCCCTTTATTCTTACCCTGCTATCTCAACATTTTCAGCGTGTTACTCTTGTTAACGTTCATAGGAAAACTCTCCCTAAGTCTTACTGTTGTGCAGTCTATGCATGGCCTATATTTTCCTATCTGCAGCTTCCTCTACAGGGTCTATAGGAGCACAGTGCTGAGACTCCCACACCAGTGCTGTGAGTTGGTGCAACCCTCAGCCCAGTGGAAGGTAAGGTTCTGGCTCTGTGCTCTGCCCTTCCCCGCCTGTAGCTCTGTGGCCACTGGACCGATGTGGACTGGTGTGCCTAACACTGCCTCTTGTCTCTGAGCCAGTTTGGAGAGCTCTCTGTCCTGATCTCCTGTAAATCCGGCTCCAGGCTGGCAAAATAGTTGGTTGGTGATTGTGAATTAACAGGATTATATGGGGTTTTAATTGGCATATTAGGTTTAATTCACTGCAGGATCTAGATGGAATTTGAACATTCAAAATTGATCTTATGAAAGCTCAGCCGATTTTGATTTTTAAACTCTCTTGTGTGAACCTGATAGCCCTAAGCACAATAGTTAACTTTCTCTAGGTGGCTGCTGCTTCTGCAATAGCCACAGTGCTGTCAGTCTGGGCTAAGGTGAGAGAAATGGTCTTGACCAGCAATTACCTCTGAGCATTCTGGGAGGCTCTCCAAGCAGATATATTTATCATATGCCTTAATACAGCAGATAAGTCCAGAAGTGACAAAAAGAGGCAGCCATAGACATGTAACTGGAGGAACAACTGCCCATACCATGTAAATAGGCCAAAAGAGGACTCAAAGTGGAGGAGCAGCTTCAGTGCCCTCCTTACTCCAGTGATTTTCAAAGGTTTGCTCACCCCAACTACCTCTCATTGCAAGTCACAGGCTACAGGTATCTCTTGGAGGGCTGAAGGGAGTAAGAGTGTGTTGCTCTGCAAAAGACTACATCAACAACAGCATTTCTTGTGATCATTTGACAAGGGGGTATCCTAGGCCCTGTGCTGGAGTGCCATAACTACTTGTGCCACAGGACCTAAGCTTTCTCTTAGCTATGATTTTTTTTTTTCCCTAGTGAACCTCCTCTTCCTTGCTGCATGCTGGGTAGCATCATCAGGACAGGATGGAGCAGTACCTTTTCTGGCCTCCTATCTCCCCTGGTTTGAACCTGATCTATGCAAGAACTAGAGGAAAGGGAATGATTTTCCAGTAGTGCTAGACTGTTCCCACAAAGAATGTCTGCTGTCACTGTACTCACAGAAGGTTTCTGAGCTGTAAATCCAGAGGCAAACTCAGTGCCATGCTCTGTGACTCACTGTCCATGGTATACACTCTTCTCTTAAAAATCTGCAGTGACCTGAGACAAAATCTTTGGCAAACTCTTCATGGCTCAGCCGCAGTCCTGAAAACTTAGCACAATAGTTCAGTGCTTACTGAAAAAATTGTCTATGTTTTAGAATAATCCTTCAGCATGCCCATCAGGAGCTTCCAGCAGGATGAGATCTAAATGTATTTCATGACTATCTGTGACTTGTCCTTTCTCTTGTTTGTTGTTCTCACCTTATGTTCTTCACTCAAAGTGCCTTAAACTCCCTGCTGAGGAACTATTTATCTCCAGGATAGTGAAGCGGAATGCTAATCCTGGGGCTTGTAGTCACTACTATGTAAATATTTAATATCAGTGATAATGGCTCTTTGGGAAAAAGGTTGTATCGCCCATAAGTGTTACTGGCACTGCTATTACAGTTCCCTGGACTCAAGCCAGAAGGTCTGGCAGATGTTAGAGGAAGCACACTTAAACTCTTAAGTGAGGCACTAACGTAAATACAACAGTGTTCTCTATCAGCGCCTCTTCAAGCAGTGTGTGGTCATTTTGGCTGGATATCACCGAGTCGATGGAAATTGTTAATCTCTGACAGTTGTGAGTCCAAGGCTGAGTTCCAGTAAAGTTCAGGCAGGGAATGACAAAGTGATTTGAAAAGAACACTGAAAGAAACAACTGGATTCTGAAGTACATTCCAAATGTAATTAACTTATTAGCATACATGTGACTGAAGGTATAAAATGCAGGATTTCTTAGGTGTGTTTATTTTCTAGGTACTCGGCTTGTTTCTTCTTCAGAACTCTCTGTAAGGTAAGACCAAATTTTTAAAAAAAATAGCAAGTACAGAACTGGATGTTTCAATGAATACCAATTCTGTATTAAAGTTTTAATGTCTAATATAGGAAACCGTTCTCTTTTTATTAGCCCTAAGATCTTCAGAGTGCTCTTGTCTTTACAAGGCTTTCATTGCAGTAAAACTGACCAATTGACAGGAAAGCTAATGAAACAATAACAAAGAGGTATGCTTTCTTTAAGGTCTTACTACACTGATCTTTGTTCTCTCATATTTGTTCTAGTACACTTAATTGCTTAATATTAAGCCAACAGATCAGCTTAGATGCTGTAAGTTTCTCTTCATCTGCTGGCTAACTTTATTTCTCAGTTACCATTCAGCTCCTACCTCCTTTTCAGAAACTTATAGCTACGTACTTACCATCCCCATGGGGGAGTGAATGTGTTGGACACAGGAAGACTTGGTGAACTGAAAGGTGTGATTTATGTATTTGGCTGCTGTACTCATAAGGCCTTAGCAACTTCTAGAGAGTGGAGATGGCAGGCACGCCTCCCCCACCTCCATCAGCAATGCAGTGATTGAAATCTGACTTGCAAACATAGGGGTTGGCTGTCTTTCCTAATACTGTTTGTATCCTGTCTGCTGACTGGGAGGAGAAGCTCTTCACTTTCTCATTGCTTCTCTTGCATGTCAGCACAGCAGAGGATGTCCAGCGCTCACTCGTCTGTTTAGATTCACCAGAGGTTTGTTTTTAAGGGAAATCTTCTGATTCTGAGAGAAGGCTATGCATGTAATACCACAATTTTTCTTCTGAAGGCATTGCTTTGTAACCACTGAGCTCCTCAGAGGTACTCTAATGCTTTTTTAATTGATGCAAGCATAGATTAATCATATGCTAACTTGGCAAGTAGCTTTATTGCAAATTGCTTCTGTCTTCAAGTAGAGTAAAATACTCATATTAAAAAAAATAATCATAAGTAGTTTCAGGTCCTTGGCACAAATTCTGAGTTATAAACTTGGAGTTTGGCATAAACATTCTAACCATTATGCAAGGAAATAATTTTTACAATAGTAAGATCTAAAGAAAAAAGGGGTTGATATGGTGATTCTTAAAGTATGTAGTAATGTATGTAGAAACGTGCAATAGATAGTTGCGACTCTTGAATCTTTCTTTGTAAGAAAAATGATCAAATATTTGTGCAAGTTAATGGGAATCTCTACACTGGATCTTATGGGGTATAGTTTATATTTACATACATTTTAAAAACTTAAATATGTTTTCCTTAACTGGAAGGCAGGACAGAGATCTGAGAAATCTTTGCAGCATATATCCTTCTAAAAACAATAAAGATATTCCTTTCTCAGTCACAGGGCTTAATTCTGTATCATATATGCTACATGTGTTGAGGCAATTCATGGAGGAAAGATTTTCTTACGAAAATTTAAGCTGTTCTCCTAAAAAAACACAGTATACTGCTGAAGGCTTGAGTTGAGGCTCTGATTTTTGTATCTCTTCCTTTTATTCATTATCTTTTGAGTCCTAAGATAGAAGAAAGGGCTGCTTTCTGCAATTTGCTTTGTATTTGCCTAGGCACCTAGTGTGAAAAGCAAGCAATGATCAAACTGTCTGAAGTATGTCAAGGAGATCAGAAAAATAAATCCATCATAATGTTTTTGTCAATTAATCTGGAGTAAATCTTCACTTCATGATGCTTCATTGAGATGAACAATACCCCAAGGCCTATAAAATGCCTTTCTCAAGTGCCCTTTGGGCACTTCAGACTGATCTTTAGGAGGCAGTAACTGACGATACAAGAAGTGCAGGCTTGCTTACTGACTGACTTCAACCTTTTTGTATATTTGTTTCTGTATGTTTGTTCAGAAATACTCATCTACTGTCTCCAGTGTTTTGGAGTGCTGCACAACATCTCAGTAACCAAAATGTTTGACTTGGACTATCTAGAAAAGTCCAGTTGCACTAAGTCATAAAGTACAAAACTCATTAAGGCTGCAAAGCTAGAAGCTAGGCTGGCAGAGACCCTTAATTTAGCAGTTAGTAATTCACTCATGTTTTTAGACTGGTCACAGTGAATGTATTTAACAGTAATACAAGAGGATGAGTAAAAATGTGCATAAAATCCACGTTTCCATTAGTATCAGACATGTGAGATGGTTGGCCTGCCTCGCTCTGTGCCATTGGAAGGGGCCAGGAGGTAGGGACCAGGAGAGCCAGCTGTTGTGAGCTTATGCATGCAGCCTGCTTGCTCCTCAAGCAACAAGACCTGATACTTCCCAGGGGTCTTGTCCAGATGGTATTAGCTCTCTCCTTGTAAGCACCTGCTCTAGTTTTGCCAACCTCATATTCCCTATTTGTTCCCTCCATATTGTCCCTATACTGAGTACTAATTTTGGCCCTCATCCTATGGATGAGATTTGCTCCATGTTGCTTGGCAGTAAAGGAGCAAGGAGAGAAGAGGAAGAAGAAGGTGGCTCTAAGGAGAAAACTGAAGAACAGCAAAATCTGCTGCTTAGTTCTGGTATTTTATTTTTTTTTTCAAAAACAAAATCTCACTACTACTGTGCAAAGGCATGGGGTGGTCACCCCCATCCTATATCAGATCCTAGCCACCTGGTTATCTCACTGTACTTCGGGAGTATATGTTTCCCAGTAATAAAACATCACTTTATCATTTTTTAAAAATGTAAATCAAATTGCTGTAGATAAATATTCCGTCCTTCTCTGTAGTAAAAACAGTGAGAGTTGAGAAGTAGAAATGAACTCCTTATTCGTAGTGCTAGGCTATAATCCAAGCTGCTTGAAAAGAGTATGTCTTTTCTGTTGGCTTTCAACTCAAACAAAACTAGCCTATGAACAAGAGCAGGGAAGGTGGACAAGTAATGGATCAAGGGGGGTTATTTTTCTTCCTTACTGCACTAAGGTAGACAAATCCTACTAAGGAACATGGGGTCTTTCTCATGGCTTTGTGTTAGCAGCCAGATGTTCCTCATTCCTAGCCCTGGTGTTAAAGTGGATGTGGCAATGAAGCTTTTGACTCATCCTAGACTTTTACTGAGAAGAAACTTTATGAACAAACATCAGAGACAATGGGAAGAAAGCAAAGTAGTAAAGATTTGTTTAACTAGGGAGTTGTCAAATTACCTAGCTATAACTGCAGAAGGATTTTCTGTTGCGCCACGGAGTGTGAGGAAAAAACATTTATTACTTTATTACTGCTTCTTAGTTTACAACTTGACAAGTTTTTTTTTCCTTTTGTTGTGGTCATAAAACAATTGTGCATTATCAGTTTATTTTTAAAAGGAAGAATAAATAGGTAATATTAGAAGATATCTGTATTTTCAGATGAAAAAGAACTTGAGGTTCCATAATAGGAAGCTGTTCCACTACAAACATCTTTGGAGAGCAAGCTGTTTTTCAAAAGGATTAGGAAATAACTTATTGGAGCTCTTGAGCGAGTGAAGTAGATAGAATAAGATCATAACACAACTAGAGCATGTATCACCAGAATGCTTTGAAAAGACTGATATCAATTATTGCGCTCAGCCAAAGGGTTTGGGGTCTTCCTATACTTTTACAGAAACTGAGTGGTTAAATTTCATGCAAAAACACCTAAGTGTAACCTTGAGAAGGAGCAACTACAGTTCAAAATGTTTTATCTGCTGATGTGTCAGTGTTTCAAGGTAATTCTTGCAAACATGAGAGAGCATGCAGAGAAGAGGCCAGTTTAAAAGGAAGTCACAGCCAGGTTCCTCCCTCCTTGGGTTTTGGAAAAAAATTAAGCAGCATGTGATTTAAAAACTGTGAGGTCTTTTCTCAGTCTCTGTAGTTATTTGAAACTGTCACATTATCCCTTTTAATACCCAGATCTGCAAAGTCCTTCACTCTAATCTCCAAGCATTTTCTTGGCAACCTGGACAGAAAAACAACTTGCATCGGTAGTTAAGATAACATCAGCTTAGATGTGAGGGTGAATTAGGATAAGTTGGGATGTTTAGTGTCTAAATGCAGTTGGAGTCATCCAAAATTTTACATACAGTCCACTACAACAGAAGTTTAGATCTGAGGAATAATATATATGATCTGCTGTCTCTAAAATGTATGATCAGCCAGAGACTTGTGTAACACAGACAAGTCTTGAACTGGGCTGTGGCTCATGTGAAACTGTGTGTACAAGTGAGTCACAGCAAAGATGTTCATGGAAGTTTGCAGCAATCTAACCTTGGGTTTGAGAGATTATCTTGTCCTTGGTATCTCCTACCCAACAAAGGATGCTAGGCTTTAATCAATCAATGTAGGTCAGGACAGAGGTCACTTAATGAGTTTTGAATGCCATAGGGTTTGGTGTGGTAAACAGTCTTTAGCATTAGTATTTCCTGTTCTGCATTTTGGGGTGAAGCGTGAAGACAATATCCCTAAAAAGAAATGAACAACAGTACACGGTGTTTTTTACTACATTTAGGTCTAAATTACTTATACACAGAGAAAGGAGTTGAAGAGGTAAAGCTAGGGTTTCAAGCAAAACTGAGCCTTGGGGCAGTTGCAGACAGCAGGAGGATGTAGTGTAGTACTTCACATGTAAAGGGAAACAAGCATTAATCAAAATGATTAAATGACAAACCAAGTCAGAAGGATGTGGGAGCCACAAGGGTAAAACTGAACCTCAGATAACATCATGCCCCTGTCCTGCAGAGATGTGAGGCAAGATGAGACAGGGTCAGCGGCTTATGGAGCTCCAGGAATGAGTTCTGTGGCTTGAGATCAAATGCTGTGGATAGTGGAACAGGGAAGGGTAGTAGCAGAAGAACAGTGGCAGGAGACTGAATGGAGGAAATCAAAACTTTGCAAATTTCTGTTTTGAGAGGAGTGAGAAGTCTCCTGGATCTGCAGGATTTAGCATTTATGCTACCTTGCTGCTTTGACAATTGTTGAGAGTGTATCAGACTGGAGTGGACACCATCAGTGAACTATTTCAGGGAGTTACACATATTTGCCATTTGCATGGAATACTCTACATATGGGTCTATAGCACATGGCATATGTGCCAACCTAATGCATCAACATTTATGATGGCAGGTATTGTAGTGAGAGAGGTTATGACAGTAAGTTATGGAAGGTTTGCTTTGAGATGGTAAAACAAAACAAAACAAACAAAAAAAAACCAACAAACACACACATACAGGTGTAGTTGTGGCTACATTAAAGGTTTGTCCATCTTGTCCTGTCCCATTAGACAGGTGTTTCTCACAGGCTGACTAGAAGCTGCATATGTCTTTTGCAACAGTAATTATTGCACAATTTAGTTATTGTTGTTACTGTTCAGGCTTTCCTGGGTTATGCTTTTGCAGTCTAATGAAACAACCAGGCAAGATTCCAGCTGTTATTAACTGTCTGAGAATTGATCCAGGTCAGGATAGAATGGGGGGATAGCAAACAGAGTCTGTATTAGCTGAAAACTCATGATGTTTCACTAGTTTAGACAAACTTAAGCAGTGTTTCATTTCTCTGTGGTGGCTATTCTCTCTACATCTGTTAAGATCTTGAGTACAAAGATATAAAACCTCAACGGCAGTGGCATTAACATGTTTGCTTTTAGATTATCATCTTCTGGTGTAGCTGATAAAATAGTCTTTGGTTCTGTTTAAATGTCATACAATTTTTTGGTAATCAGTAATTAAACTATGGGGTGGATATTTGCTCTTGGTGTTTCTTTGAAACACTGTTATGCCTTTTACACTGTTTGGTCTGAAGTCTAAGTGCCATGCAGATGACTCTTTCAGGAATAGGATTAATATAACCCATTGTCTTCGTCTCGCCAGTTGACACGTGACATGTTATGGAAGATCAAGGAGCAGTTTTACACTAAACCATCTATTGAGACGACCTCTTATTGCTGTATATCAGACTTGCTGGTTTCATGTTCAGAATTTAACTGGTGGTGGGGTGGGAGAGGAGAAGGAGAAAACGTGCATGAGACCAGAGAAGTGTTTTACTATTGCTGGAAGTTCTTATATGATGTCTATTTCTGCTGCTTACAGTTATGTGCCTGGCTAAGCCATTCTTTTTAGACCAGATCTATTCTCATAAACTGAGAATCTACTCAATCTTATAATATACGTATGCATATAACTTTATGAAAATAAGTGAAAGGAAAAAGGTTGAGTTTGCCAATAAGCCTATGTTCCTTGTGCCCCTCCGTTCTCTGTAGTGGGACTTTATTGTAAAGGGATGGCAGCAGTCTGTGGGGCTCAGGAGCATACCCTATACACCTGATGTGCCCAAACCTTTGTTGACCAACATCAGTGAACAAAAATGCTCTGAAAACCTACTGTGCATGCACTTCTTGTGAAGAGGGTTTGGGCTGTGGAGGAAAATGGAGCAGGCATGACAGACACATGATATTTAACACTGATGTGTCGTATTTCTCTACCACAAAAAGAAAAGTAAAAGAATCTATAGAGACTTTTGCACGTTTACAATAGTGCTTGTTCCTGGTCTTTAGATATAAATAGCCAGGACCTGCCAAACCCCACCTATAGCCAGTAATGATCTGCTGTATTCCAGTTGAAGTAGAAACAGTATAAGCAATTATCAAATAAAATGGGAGTGAGAAGGTGAGAACTTAAATTAAACCCATTCTGAAAAGGAAATAAACAACTAAATAAGGGTCTTGCTTCTGGTAAGTTTGTGAGGATGGAGAAAAGGTGAGGAGAAATAAATGTCTTAAATATTGCACTTAAGGGAAACCAAGAGCTTGGAACAGTCTGATAGCAGTCCAGTTCTTCTCACAATGAGATTGACTTCCTATGCTCTTTGCATCCCACTTTCAGCTTCTTGCTTTAACAGAGGGTATTTAACTTGTAGGGCTGTATTACCAATAAGCTGCTTCTGCAGGCTGCAGTGCACTATTGTGTTGATTGTTGCCCTTTACTGGCTTCCCTAGCAAGCAGTGAAGGCTGTGGTGTTCTGCTTCTCTCTGACCTGAGGGGGTCTGGCACCAGATCAGTTTTACCACTGTGCTGAGTTCTCTCTTGCAACAGTTCCTGGCAGCGCTGCAGCACCTCAGGAAAACTGGAGAATCTTTACCAAAACAGACATTTCCCGTGTGAAGCAATTCTTTAAAATAAACACCTCAAACCTCTATTGGAAGGGGAGAAACCTAAGGGTGAGGTTGTTTGTTACACTTCTAGATGAGGGGTGATTCTTTGGGCATATTGGGGAGATTATGGTGCAACCACAGTACTATTTTTGTTTGGATTGTGGTAAACCAAGACATGCTCTAGCTTGTGAGGCAGAGAAGTCTTGAAACATGTGAACTGGTTTCCTTCCAGATGAAGTTAAACCAAAAGATATACTCCAGGAGGTCATCAAATTTCTGATAATAATTCAGCCCATAGGATCAACTACCAGTAATCCAAAATAAATATTTCTTGTTTCCCTATTCTCCTCTATCCCCCAGCCACAGCCAAGTTTTGCATTGTACAAATGCCAGGTCTTCAGTGTCAACTGGTTTGTTCACTGGCCACACTCCTGTTATGCCATATAAAGTAGTTTGGCTTCATAAGCTACATATAAATGTCATAAAATTGGTTTTCACTTTTCTAACTTCAAGACATCCTGTTTGTGCACAAAATGTGCTTGTAATCCAGCTGTGTTTACCAGCCCTTTCTCTTGAGTTCTTTTGCTTGGAGAACCTTTACAAGGGACAGTCAACTAACCAAACAGTCTCAGTGTAATGAAACTAACCATTGTTTTGTTTGATTCAGCCTTGTATTAGCATCTCACAATGGCTAGTAAAACATGTCTAAGGAAACAATAAGAAAACCAAACAAAGGAAAAGCCTTCCCCAACTCAGCTGTCTAGTTTCTGGTTATAGGTTTCTTAGGAATATCTTATTTTACAGTATGGACTACTTTCCATGATTGTTTTTCTTCTTCCAAGTACTTATTTGTCATTCCAACATGTTATGGCATTGGCTTACACAGGATCAATACATGAGGTTGTTAATTTTAGCTTTTCTTATGACATCTATGGGAGCTCCCTAACTCTTGTGTTCTGAGACGTATCAGCCATCTCCTTCCTAAGCTAAAGAGTTCTTAGTATACGTAGTCTCACATAGTAATATTCATCATTTCTGCACTTTTCTGCATCTTGTCCAGCTCCTTAGTACTTCTGTAAGAGGAAATATCCGTAGCAGAATGTACTGCTGGCTACTGTCTGGATCTGTAGCAATACAAGGACTGTTCCGAGTACCGTTATGCAAAAGCCCTTCCCACATCTGCCCTGCTTTTCAAAATAACTCAATGATTGAGCAATACAAGTCCCAGATATTGGTGGTACTGTGCATTGCTTTAACATTTGATGGAACTAATTTTATGCAGAAGTAGCTAAATTCGGCAGTATGACCAATATCCAATTTAGCATGGAGTTTTAGCACTTGTATAACTTGTATGCGTGCATGTTCTTGCATTCTGTTATTGGTCTGGAACACCAAATTATCCTTCACAGATCTGGTCACGCAAAGTACTCGGGACCTTGATTTTCATTACAGTCATAAACACGAGGTGTGGAGATCTATACCTCAAATCATGCTATACAATTAAGTTATTTCAATACTTACTTGGGAAATAAGCCTGTGTCTGCATACATTCTTCTGTATTGGCTATTGTCTACTATCTGTAAATTCCTGCTTCTGTTTGCAGGTTTGTTTTATCAATTAACAATGTAAGTCTTATCATGAAAGTAATGCCCCTTGAACCAACAGCAAAGCAAAATGCAGTATGGTAGTGTTCTGGGATTTTCAAAATATATTGCATTAGTCATGCATTCGGTTATAATTCAGTCATGATCACATTGTGTTGGTGTACTTGGCAATAAAACTTGAGTCTTGTGAAATGACCTAGGTTCTTCCAACAATCTAGTGACAATCTTACTGTTAAGGACTTGCCTTATTTCAATGTTCTTCCTTTCATATTAGATTACATCATAAAATTATTGTAGCTTGTTCAAATTGCAAATCTTCAGCAGCAAGAGTGGGCAGAGATCAACTCTGACTGAACTTAAAAGCCAGTAATTAACATCAACAGACCAAAAGGTTGCTACGACAGAAAATAATTGAGCATGGGTGAAGCGGAACAGACAAAAGAAACCTTATATAGTAGCTGTCAGCATCAAGCCAAAAGGAAGCTATGGGGCTATTACAGGGTTTTCTGCAAATTTATAACTTGATGTTTTTATGTTACCTGAAATTTGTACATACATGTGTCTGGAGGTTTGTGCGGTTAAAGGGCAGGCAATCTTTTTTCTCGAAAAGATCTCTTGCTAAGAGCTATTCACCAAATGCATGATTACTTCCTGTGGGCTTTTGATATCTTTTTTGAAGGCTTGGGGTACTTTTTTCAACATCAGTAATTAGTGCTTGCAACAGTGCAGTGTGAAACACTGCAACAGTGCTAGGGTAGATCTTTTTTTTTCCTTTCTCCCCATAACAACAAATTTGTGATCTGTCCATTACAGTACAATCAGAACCACAGAAAGCACAAGAAATAATATTTATGGGACTATTTCATAGTATGATGTTGAGAATTAGAACTGATGAGCAGTTTTTCATGAAAAGTCATCCTCAAACTTCAGTCCCATGCTAGAGACATGCTCATCTCCTTGTTGAAATGGGCTTAAGTATACTAAAGCTTGTGTGAAGACCTATTCACAAATTATACTTCCTCCATGGAAGAAAAGTTTGGATTCAAAATAATGTTCTTTGGTTAATGAATAAAAATCTGTCTTATCTACTTGAAAACACAGTGAAATTAATTTCATTTCAAATGTCTTCCTGGAATATGCTGTCCTGTTTAAATAATTATTTGTATAAATTAAGTTGTTGAGAAGTATTACTTACCATTTTGATTAAAGACTGACATTTCAGTTTAACTTAGAAGAAATGTTTTACAACTTGCTTGCAACTGGAGTGAAGAATCTTTTCATGGAGCATTCCTTCTGCTGATACTAGAGTTAACCAGTCAATAGAATTCCGCTACTGACAAATAAATATACTACATTAAACTTCCACAGTGTCATCCACTTCCTTTTCTAGTTTTCTAGAGATCTCAGTTAAAGAGATCACAGTTAAAGTGACTCTGGTTTCCAGAGCAGAAAAATATGCACTGGAAACACTGTTATGCTCAAGATACTACTTATGGGCAAAGAGAAGGCACACCTTAGATATAACAGGAATTTATTGTTAGTGAAAGATTTATGATTAATTGTGGGCTTACTGTAAGTATAATCGGAGTTTTAAAAGTCTCATCATTATCAGTCTCTATCTATTACAGAAATAGAGAGGCTAACAATACAGTGAAAATTATTATACACACACTCCCCAGCTCCTGCCCCTTCCCCTGGCATTATGTCCAACTTTTCCCTTCTCCTCTGAGTCCTAAGGTTGGTCATTCCCCCCTAGAGGGTGGTGGTGATGGCAAGTCATCTGCACATCCAGTCTGTTTTTCTTTCTTGATTGGTCTGCAGCTGCACATGACATCTGAATTTACTATATGTGGTGCCTTTGATGTATGTTAGGTACTATATCTCTGGTCTCATTTTTATCCCTAAAATCAATTTTGTTTGCAGCTTACGTTTCCAGTTAGCAGATGCTAACTGAGACAGGGAGACCTTATAGCAGCCTCCCAGTACCTGAAGAGGATTTACAAGAAAGCTGGAGAGGAACTCTATCAGGGAGTGTAGTGATAGGACAAGAGGGAATGGTTTTAAACAAAAAGTGTAGACTTAGATTAGATATTAAGAAGAAATTCTTTAATATGAGGGCAATGAGGCACTGGAACAGGTTGCCCAGAGAAGCTGTGGATGCCCCATTCCTGGAGGTGCTCAAGGCCAGGTTGGATGGGGCTTTGAGCAACCTGATTTAGTGGGAGGTGTCCCTGACTATGGCAGGGGGGTGGAACCAGGTGACCTTTAAGGTCCCTTCCAACCCAAACCCTTCTATGTTCCTATGTTGCTGTCAGTTGGCTCTGCTGGAAATGAGGAAGGAACTATGGAGGTGAATATCGGTCAGGGTGGCAGAGAAGGGCAGTCAGGAGGCCCCACATGTCAGGGCGCAGCAACCACAAGTTGCAGCTGGAGAGGGAGCTGGGAGCACAGAGAGCAGAGGTCATCTAGTGGCAGTGGCCAGGTTCAGCCAACAGCCCTGATCCACAGATGCCCCTGAGTGATGAGGCAGGCGTGAGGTTAAGATGGGAACTGAAGTCAGCAAAAGGCCCCTGACCCCAGCACCCAGGGTCAGGCACAGCCCAGTGGCCTACAGATGAGTCCAGGGTGAGGAGGCAGGCCTGAATTTCACCTGCAAAGTCAGGCCTGCTGGTGAGGATAAAGGTCTGGGTCAGCTTATGGTGGACAGAGGAAAAGAGCTGAGAATATCACCGTATCATCCAGAATGAAGGTGGAGGGAGAGTCCCCGCTGTGGCTTCACCACAGATCAGCTCAAAGCAGCTCTCCTCATGGCTGGGTGCCTGCACCTATCAGCCATGTTGGCCCAGGGCCCTGACACCAAGAACGGCTGGAAATGGTAATAACTAACAGACTTTGACCCCACTAGCTTTTGAAATGCAAAGCAGGCACTTCTCCCCTCAGTCTTTCTAGTATTTCATAACCTATGGAAATATAAGTGAGTTTCACATTCTTACACTTGTGTAATTGAAACCTATTAAGTGTGACAAAAGATTTTTTTGTAATATTTTTTAAAGCTACAGCAAAAGACATTTAAATGTCTCTGGAAATCACAGTCAAAGGTGTGTGTATGTGTGTGTGGGGTCCACCTCACTAGTTCTTCCACCCTCTCATTGCTCACAGTGGGACAAAAACACCTATCTTCATAACATACTGAAGTCTACCATCTTTATGTATGAAGCTTTAATTGCACAGAATAAGGTAATGACACTTTGAAGCCAATTCCTATAACACATTATCTTTCCCTACTTTTAGAAGGGAATATTTTGGTAATTTCACATGAGAATAAATGTTGAGCTGCTGCTTGCCAGGCTTCGCGAATCTGCAGATACACTAATTTGTTACACAAATATCCCTGTGTTATTTTTAGTCTTAAGATGAGGAAAAACTAGATATCAGACCTAAAACTACAGCTAGACAAGCTAAAAGGGTCTGGCAGCTTGAAGCAAAGCTGGGATTTGTGACTTTAAAATAACTGGGTGGGTTGTACAAGATGAAGTCTGGCAAAGCTTACTTTCCTAGCCTGATTTCCAGGCCTAACTTTCACACAAAGGCAGATATTTCTACTCTGAGCTTGCTCTGCCTCCTTTTTAGGCACATTCAACAGTGCAAGGAATGCTTGGACTCTGGGCTTCAGCAACTGCCTGTGGCTCCCAGAGGGCTGAAGTTCAAGCACTGCAACTCAAGTTTTGAGAAAGCTGGAGACTGTCTGAGGATGCAGTGCATATTTTGCTTTATTTACCCCTCCACAGAAGTCAAGAGTGATGTCTAAGTCTGAGAGGAGTCATTATACCAACAACGATGATCCCTTTCATACATCAGAACATGGAGCTTCATCTGGAAGGGCCTTGTATTTGAGCATGATATGGTATCAGTTTGAGCGATCTTTCAAAACAGATCAGTGGTCCTCCTCTGAAGGCTTTGAGAGGAGTAGGAAACAATTCATAAATGTAACCAGAATTGTTACAGTCATTGTTGGAAAAACTGTTTCTCTAGAAATCATCTACTTGTTCTTGGTGCCTATAATGAGACCGTAATCAAAGATATGTAAAGACTTCATCTGTCCGGGCATACCTGCCTGTTGGAAGCAGCTGCTACTACTATGGAGGGAGAGGAGGGAGGCTTACGCCTGTAGTAGTGTGGTGAGCAGAAGTTTCCTTGCTTACAGCATCAATAAAGACAATATAAACTGCCCAAGCATTTCAGTCTTGGGAATTCTGAAATTATTTTCTGAACATCAGAAAATAAATTCTTCAATCCTGAGCTCCAAATTTCCATCCTAGAAAGGCATTATTTTGGGGCGAAATCCTGCTTTCTAACAAAAAAGTTACTTTGAGGGTATTTCCTTTCCACCTGGAAAGAATGTACACCCAGGAGTAGCTCTGATCTTAACTCAGGGCATGACCTTACAATGTAAAAGCTTCCACTTGTCAATATTTAATTCAACATTTACTAAATGGCAGGTGGATGCCAGGCTGACCTCACTGGAAATAACCTGGCAAAGATTAAACTAGCTTTAATTTACATGGAAGGTAATACTGGAAGTAACCCTAATGTAACAATAACATTAAACTCATGGTTCATAAGATTTTTCCTAAATGATGACATACCAAACTTGCATGTGTAAATGAGAGAAAATGGTTAAAACAACACTAATGACCAACACAGTGAAAAGTGATTATTAACCACTTTTTCCTACAAAGAACTGGAAAATATTCTGCTGTAGCTGAGCCAAGGCAGTATCATCCAATAATTAGTAAAAACCTCTTTTAAAATATTTAATATTCATATTCTGTTTTTCCACTTGATCTGTTAGATCTTTTATAATGAGTGCAGGAACATACTGTGTATGTTGTAAATGACTGAAAAAGCAAGCTCTTGCTTGTACTGAAGCCTATATACTGGGGACTTTGACACTTTTAAGCTGAAAAAGCTATTAAATAAAAAGGATCAGTGTACTGGCTATTTTTTCAGACTTGTGGTTTTAGCAGCACAGGAAGAATTTATGTTTCTATAAAGGACATGCAGCTATTAAAGATATGAAATCACAGTTTTGGGGTTTTGACTCAGTGAGAAGTGAGATGTTCTCTTTCTCTAGTGAAGTATGTACACACCTAATTGTCCTATGGAACTGGGTTTAAAACTAACCTATGTTCTACTTCTTTGTCAGAGTAGGAAGTTTTTGCAGAACTGAAATCTGAGCATAAGTTTGGTTTACAAATTTGAGACTGAATTTGTGAACAAGGCTTGCTTGCATAGAAACCAACCACATCTTTAAGTGTGAACAAGCATTCACATATAGCTACAAACACTGGATGGTTATCTCATTTATTTATGGTTATTACAACTCTGGTTATCACATTTATTCTGGCATTTCTGTTTCTAACTTCATAACAATGAAAAAATTCTTCTTGAACATGAAATTAAAATTTCACTGACTTTTCTCTGAATATTCACTTGGTGAACTTTCAACTTAGGCTTGCTTGTAAATATTGTCTCTCTTTTTTCTCTTCAGTTTATAACTTCAATTAAAAAAAAACGTTGATTCTTTCTCGTGTGGTATCTAACAAAGTAATTCTTGATTTGTTTGTCCTATTTCTTGGTCATGACTATGTAAATTGCCCTTGAGATGGTTTCTTTGTATTCTTGCTCAAGCTGATACAAACTTCATAAACTTGAATCTAAAACTAGGAAAAGTTTGGATCAAAGAAGTAGTTTTGTTTAGTCTGAAAGGATTAGTTCTAGCACAGAGTGGGCTGCTCTTAATTATAAGATATTGGGTGCCAAGTTTAAGGATACTTTTAGATAAACATGCTAGAGAATGTTATACAGAACTTCTTTCCTGTCCCTCAAAAGCGATGTTTTCATAATAGTCTCCTTGTAACTGGAGAAGAATGCCCATGTTAAGCTGAAGCAAATTTGATGGTAATATCTTTTGAGGGCTCAATCCCTTTGTTTCCTTCATTGACATTTATGCAACAGTGTTAAAAATGATCCATAGGAGCTGCCAGGTCATAACCTGAAAGACAAACCAAGCACCACATGCTCAATAATGCCAACTTGAACAAAGTTACTTCAAATCTCATCTAGAATTTGGAGTTTCAGCCAACTAACATCTGTACAGCTGCCTCTCTACCTAGTGCATCTTGGATAGCTTAGTACTTGCAAGAATATAGATAATCCAATTAAATTAGCTATCAATGTCCTTGAAGAAATGCTGATGAGCCTAACTTAACATGCAATGGATTTTCAGAGTAAGCAATATGCATACTAGCACGGAAAGGCAACATGGAGCACACCTTCTCATACCTAAGATTGTTCTTATCTGCACTTAGCTTTGTGATATGCGGAACTGACAGCACAAGTAGTCAGAACTGTTACAGCCTTGTCCCGACCCACATTTTGTTTAGTAGTTAAACCAACATTGATATGAAGTTCTTCTCTATGGCAGAAAGCCATAACAAGAGACAGGTTAAATCTTTTTATGAGCTACCGTGCTTTTTGTTACTGTACAGTATGTCTTGTCTCAATGTTTCAAAACCTTGTAAAGGAGTGACTCCTGACCAGTCCTATGCACTCTTACACACACAAGTACTGGCCCAACACATCACTATTAAAGGTCATTTATGCACATGGAATGCTGTGGGTGTTCCTGAATCAGGTCGTTTGTAAACAAGTAAGAGTACATGAATGCAGGTCCTAGCCTTAGGCGTTTGCATTTCAAATGTCTATTGGTTCAAATGTGGGAAGTAAACCTTTTTCACACCATGCGGCAGTGGAAACAAAGATCTCTTGTATAGTATTGCAGCCATACAAGGCAGTTCATTTTCTATTGGATAGAAAAGATTTATTGCATGAATTCCAGCCAAAGTGTCTTACTATTTTTTTTTGTTGTTATTACTGTTAATTATTTATTAGTTCTGAAAAGGTATAAAAAAGTTAAAGCTGGCATTAAACTTAGTTCAATAATTCAACTGTTCCTATTCCAGAGAAGAGAGCTGCTCTAGCAATCCAAAAATTGGTTCTGAACTGACTGAACTTCAGAAAGCACTGAGAGTGAAGAATATTTTGGAGAAGTGGTAAGTAATGCCTAGACATTGGAGTTGATATTTTGGAGCAAATTCTCAAATTTAGCAACATTCTGAAGGGTTTGACTCAGGGAGGGAGGGATAGTTTAAACCTGATACAAACCAATTTTTTGCAATTTATCAACAAATAATTTCCTGTGTTTGTCAAATACTCAGCTTTAAATTAAATTTTTCGTTTCTCAGTAGAGGAGATCAGATTGTAAATTCTGTGAAATACTGAAATCCAGATACAGAAATACATCACCTTGTATACACTCTAGCACTGACACTACAGATATTGGAAAAAAAAAAAAAGACAAATTATAAATTTTGTAACACTATCAATTCATTACTTAAGAGAACAGGTATTTCTGGAAGCTGAGGTGTCTACAGTATCTGTGCTAGAGGTGAGCTCTAATAGATAGTTCAGTACCATAGGAATGCTCTGTGATGTATTGAAGTCATACCACACCTGACTCCAGCAATGGCCCATTAATATTGGAACTATTTGACATTTTACACAAATAGTATGAGAAGCATTGACTTGCATGGTCTCATTTGCACAGGAATAGATCTATTTTAACAACACTACTTGCAGGGTAAATAATCCCTTCTGTTATTACTGAAATTCCTTAACACCTATTTTAATCAGATAGTTGTCACTTATAAAAATCTAATACATAAATTGTTCCTGATTTGGGTAACAAAAAAATAAGCTTTACATTTGATCTTCACATTGGATGTTGTAATTAATCAATCTTTTCAATAATCAGTGGTGGTTTTATTTTGTATGAGTATGTATGCACAATTTGTAGTATCAGAGGAACACACTTCATTGAAGTACATGCCATAGACTAGTGATGGAAGCACACAACTGGAAGAACAGGGAATTCCTCAGCTTAAGTCCATTACCTTGCAAGGATGACTCCTTTTTCTGAAAGGTGCAAGTGTTCAGCTGTAGAGAATTTTGGCTGTAAGTTACGTGGAAAAATGTAGCAGCAGTAACTCTAAAGCACACAAGCTAGGGAAAGGAGTGAGATTCAAACTTTGCTCCTCAATCTTCTTTTACTAGAGTTTTAGGGCTGAATTAAAATAGTCTTCTGAATCACCCACTTATTTCCAATAAAATAGATAGGGAACCAAAGTACTCAAGTTGGACAGTTGAGCAATGATGAAGAAAATTAACTCTATCCCAGCTGAAACCAGAACAACAATTTTGCCTTCCCAAATAAGAGATGAGGAAAGGAGGAAAAAGGACACTCACTAAAAATAGATGTTTGCAAAGTGAGATCTAATAATTAGACATCAGTCTACCATGGTACAATAGGACTTACTGAATCTATTTGGGTTATTTTTACACCAACATGCTTTCCAAAGCTTTGCAATTCACACACTATTTCAGTGCTGTCTCTCCAAGTGCTTCTTTTTCCCATTTGCAAAAGAAAATAAACTATTCTGTGCTACACCTGAAAGAGACCTACTCTGAGTGCCAATCTGTCCCTTTTGGTCTCTGAGAGGCTGTGATGGTTTATAATTACAGTAATTTTTTTCATCTCTAAGCTGCTCTTCTGATTTCCACATTTTCTCTGTGCATGTTATTGCAGTGTTGACACAGACATAATCTTTTAAGAGGTAATATATTTTGTGCTTGGGAGACAGATGTGGAGGTGATGTATGCCCATCAAGAGGAATCTGTGTCACCAGGACCTTCTAAATTTCAGATGAACTGTTTGAAGCTTTGAAGTTCTCTTGTGTTGTGCCTGGTGCTCTTGGATGGGGTGCTTGGTGTCTTGCTGTTAGTCCAGAGCCATCTGAACAAGGTGGCAAACGGGCCCCAACTGGCCACCAGCCCAAACATACTCAAAAACTCTCAGAACTGAACAACAGTTGCTCTATTCATGGTCCTTTACTCTTCATAGTTGGGAGGCAGGAGGGGATGTCTTAATATTTTTGGCTTAAACTCAGCTTCTCTGAGGTCATCACCTCCTTAGCAATTTTGTCATGTAACACATTAAACACAGCCCTTTCAACCAGAGTTTGTCTGAGCTGCTTCCTTTACATATTTGCTCTTGGTGAACAGGACGGCTTTCTGATAGCTTTTGTTTTTCCTGACTTATAGTTAGTCAACAGAAGCCGAATGTTCGATTCAAACTCAAAATGAAACCTAGATTAGAGGAAGTTTATTCAGTTTATTCACACCTCTCAGAGTTCAGTTTGCTGTGCCAGCCATAATTGCTCCCTTTTTGTGAGCTGTTGAGCCATCCTTGCCAAGGCTAACAAATTATAGGAGTTGGTTGGATTAAATATCCTGCTAATGAACTCAACCTATACTTTGCTAAATAAACTACTGGATACTTAGGTAAGCAAAATGTAGTACTGTAATGCTGAAGCGGAAGGTGTCTCAAGGCCTGATATAAATGAACTTTTCCTGATTTTTCAGTCACCTCCTGACTGACTATATAAGTTGGGGGGCAGACAGATCTAATCTTCCATGACAGAGAATAAAAAATGAGTGAATATTTCTGGATCTACATGTTAAGTAACTTCTCTGGCACAAGCAATATGAACTGCAGGGAGACAGAATACACTTTTCCCCCCATCTGTTAAAATATTTCAGTGAATGGCCACTGACAACAGCAGGGCAAACCCCAGAGTTTTATTTTCTCAAGCAAAATGTTGCTTAATTTCTTGCTTAATTTTCAATAGATTTTGTAAGACACTGAAGTCAGATCTTGTTTCTACTTGCTCTGATCCTGTATCTCTTCCCTGCGCCCAAGTCAATGAGATTGCAGAAACAATATTGACAAATCCATGAAGGATTTCCATGATTTATACTCTCTCTCCAGTCTAGATTTCTTATTTTCTGTGTCACATTGAATGTCTGTCACAGATATGGTAACATTCCTTTTTCTACAGTCAATTGGATCTGTTTAAAAAGTAGTGAAACTAGAGTTACCCAAAATACAGGAGGGACTGTTTGATCTGAACACTTACACAGATGGTGTACCATTGGCACTGTTGGCTTTCCAGACAAGCCAGAAGTATTATTAAAGTGTTTCAGAGACTGCCCAAAGAACAAGAAGATTCAGCCATCTAAAAAAATTTGGTGATGAAAACGAGACGTAAGTTATCTGTCCTTGCTAGTGGCATAGCTGTGAGGTTGAGTTATTTCTCTTTAGATGCTTACCTGATAGTTTGTGACTGAGTTTGTGCTGTTTCTGTTTCAGGACTATGCCCCATATACTCTTCATCCTGTAAGCTCTTAAATTCCAGTTTGATGATGCTCTGTTGGTGCTGTCAGAAGTGCATCACTTATATTTCATGAATTTAATTATCTTCCTTAAGTATGAAAAAATGCATGGTGTATGGGTGCCATAGTGAGGAATTCTGACAGATTATTTTTGGTATGCTTGTTAAATGTGGCATGGGACAGGTGAAATGTCTGATGGTGAGACTAAGTGTATCTCTTATAAAGTGAAAAGCATTTGACTTGAAATCTCTTTTTTTGAAGAGTAATTTAGCAGGGATTGATGAAGACCTTTTGCAGCGAAAGGAATAAAGTTGTATGAAGTTTTTCAGTGCTGACTGCTCTAGGAGGTGGAGAGGGAAGATTGTAATTTTCGTGGGTTTAATGATTATAAGATGCCATCACTTTTCTAGGTCCTCTTCGTTTAAGGCTCAGCCTGATTTCTTGGAACCATGTGAAATAATGGCCTCAGTACTGTCAATGGTATTTCTTCTATCAGACATAATCTCTTCTTAGAAAATATCTTGTATGTGTGAGGACCTGAGCACAATTTCCGATCTATCCTGCTGTTTCACTAAATTGACTGTTAGTCCCTGTGTATCATAGCTCACTTTAGACAGGAGTCTAAAAGACATCTTGCATTCAAGACTAGATCTATCATTACCATTTATATTGTCATTTTACCTTAAGCAAAGCAAGGAAATATCTTGAAATGTGCTGTCCTCAAGATGTTGACACAGAAGAACCCAGTAATCCATACACCAGATGAAATGAACAGCTTGAAAAACTGCCCAAGATCATTCAGTGAAGCACAGTATAAATGTTAATCCACCTTCCCTGAAACCCCAGAAACCAGTTTAGTTTCTGAAGAAGTGATAATTAAAATGTCTTTTAACACTATTAAAGTACACATCTTGACAATCAGGCAGGAATTTTCTTGGCAGAGCAGTAAATAAGTGGACCCTTCCTTTGCAAATGTGTTCATGCAATGGCCCAGCTAATGTAAGGGGGTGACATAATCATTAAAATCACAACAATTAATCCAAATGTCCTGGCTGCAACCCAGCCATAGCAATGTAGTTCCAGCTGCCTATCTAAATTCTAAATTGCAGTTGCCGTGGGTCTGTTGGTCACATGCTAACAGAGAGAGGACATTCACTGAAGGGCCTGATACTGTAGCTTTTTCCCCTTTACACTTTAGTTGTGTATGGAACTACTATGCCTGCTCCAAAGTGCATGTAGCCCTCTGAGTAAATGACTTACGTATAGTTAACACGCAATTTTTGTTGTTTTTTACTGCATTCAATTTGGTGCTGCTGTGCTTTCCTGAACAAGGGTTAGATTTTTGAATGGAGTAGCTAGA
>NC_137698.1:65386549-65599549 GCF_964034855.1 Anser brachyrhynchus
GCTGAAGAAAAAATTGGTAAGTGAATTCCTCAAATCTTCTGCCAATGTATGTGTTTGTCATTTGGGGACTGCAGACAGAAAATAACTATGTGGAACCTATGTGAATACTTGCAGGCACAGGCTCAGCTTCATATGCACAGGAATGTTGCTCTTTCCCTTCTCCCCTTGGTACCGGGACTGCTGATAGTCTCACTGTGCATGTGCACCACAGGCCTCCAACTTTTTCCCATGCTTCTAATATGAATGTCTAGTTTTGAACTAGCCAATAAACTGTTCAGGTAAACCATTCTGGGATTAAGTGACTTTCGGATAGGTTGAAGCCTTCCTTTTCTGGGAGGGACTTGGTCATTGAGGGCAATTGTAACACTCCAGAACAGTTTGTGTGCCTTCACATGGAAATTCTGGGAGGATGTATTCTGTGGAAAAGAGCTTTGGTTTTGTCTCTGACACAAGAACCCTTTGTGGTGGTTTTACTAGAGTGGGCAACCGAGCTCCACCACAACAGCTCTCTCACTCCCCCCTCCTCAAAGAGGAAGGGGGAGAAAATACAACACAAAGAGCTCGAGGTTTGAGAAGAGAATAATTTAATTAAAGGGAAAGGGAATGCAGAAAAAAAAAAAAAAGGCCGTGCAGAAGCACAGAGAGAAAGGAAAAAAAAAGTTATTCTCTACTTCCCATCAACGAGCGATGTTTGGCCACGTCCTGGGAAGCAGGGCCTCAAAACACGTAACAGTTTTTCAGGACAGCCCCCTGCCCCCTGAGAGCCCCCCTTTTTGTTGCTGAGTGTGACATCAGGTGTTATGGAATATCCCTTCGGTTGGTTTAGGTCAGCTGCCCTGGCAATGTCCCCTCCCCATCACTTGCCCACCCCCAGCCTACTGGTTCTTGGGGGCTTGGAGGGAGTCCTGATGCTGTGCCAGCACTATGCAGCAATAGACACAACACTGGAGTGATACCAGTGCTGTTCCAGCTACGAGTGCAGAGCACAGCACTGTGTGGGCTGCTGCAGGGAAAGGTGACTCCATCCCAGGCAGACCCAACACACCCTTGCATCTGTGTGTTCTTCCCCCTTTTCCCTCTCTGCTCTGACTTGTAAGAGGTGAGCAAACTGACACTTGTCTCCATGGGAATGTGGAGATTTGAAGAAAAGCTGCCAGGATTAAAATTTAAGGGGTGTAGAGAGTAGCACCTTTAGTTTCTGTAACTCTTATTAATGGTGATTGTAAAATGTCAAAAATCATAAGCATGTTAAAGTGAGAAACTAAGTCTGTATTAAGCACATGCAGCCATATTATTTGTATTTGAGCATCAACTGCTGTGAACTACTTGCACTGTATTATTTTAAATGAAATTAAATAAAACACAGGTGTCTGATTCATCTCAAATGCACTCCACGTATTTTAGAGGCTTGATTCTCCTAACCTGACTCTTTAACTGCTTGTGACCATTCAAAGAGATTATAAATGATGTCTGGATCATCTATCTATGCTGATGTTTCTCAATCTGAACAGTAATTTTACATGTTAACGAGTAGCATCTGGCTTTCCATTCAAAGGCTGCTTAGCTTGATGTGTGCCAAGGACACTTCAAAGTTTCTGAATCACGAACCACTTTCAAACCTGCAGTGCTTTATGGCATTACTTCTGTGTCTTTTAGGACTCTAAGGTAGTGGTGAGGTATGCAGCATGTCAGAAGTGGAAGCAGCACAGATTTACACCAATATGAACTGCAGACATCTGGGAATAGTTCCCAGATGCACTTAGTACTCATCTGAGACACATCCATTGCCAACTGGAAGGTGCAGTTTAACTCTTAGCAGTTCAAAATCCTCAGGCTTTACAAATAGGCACCTTCAAAACTAATAGCTCGAAGCTTTTATCTTCCTCGGGCAACGTGTCTAATCACCACCTGCTGCACCGCAGCAGTGCCGTGTGTCAGATCTGAACCTCCCAAGGCTGTGGGAACGTCCCTGTGTCGTGTGGTTAACATCTTAATTAGTTACAAGGCTTGCGGTAGCTTCACTTTCCAGCTTCGGTGACGAAGGGAAGTTCTTCTCCTCCCTCCAGCGCTGTGTATACAGCAGGGCAGCCCAGATGGCCCCGGGCAGGAACCCCCGGTGCTGCCATTCCCTCGTCCCGCTTTCACCGCTGGCTAAATCCCTGCCGAGCGAGCAGGCCAGCCTGCAAACCCCACGCCGGGCTTAATTTGCTTAAGTTACGGACGAGCCCGCTTATAAACGGGCTCGGGCAGCTCCAGCCCGTCAGCCGCGCACTCCGGGCAGAGCAGCTCTGACCCCCGGCGGTCCCCGGAGCTCCAGGCTCGGCCCCCCCGGGTCCCCCCCCCCCCCCCAGGGTCCCTCCTCCGGCTCTGCGCGGCTGCGGCCGCGCCCCCGCTGCGCGCTGCCCGGCGGAGATGCGCGGCCGCTGCGCGCCTGCGGCATGGACCCGGCGGCGGCGCCCGAGGAGGACACGCTGGTGGCCTCGGCAGCGGGGAAGGATCCCCGCCGGGCAGGGAAGGGCGTAAGTAGCGCGGAGAGGCGCGGAGGGTGCGCGCGTGTCCCGCAGCTTTCCAGGTGGAGCGGAGGAGAAAGCGGAGCCGGTGCGCGGCCGCTGGGGATCCGGCGTCACTCCGCGTTGCTTCCCCCAGAAGGGAGGAAGGGCTCAGGTTGCAGAGCCCGAGCCTTTTTCCCCGCTCGGAAAGTTGCGGCTGGTGCAGAGGAGAGGCCGGCGGGGTTGGGCTGAGCTAAAAATATATTGCGGCTGCCCCGGCCGGGACGCGGAGGACGGGAGGAGGGCAGCGGCTGGGGCCGCAGGGGCACCCCACGGGCAAGGGGGACCCCACGGGTGGGCGAGTGGCAGGCGCTGGGGGCTGCTTTCCCACCAGCAAGGCGAGGACACGGGCTAAGCCCCCCCCCGAATCAGCAAGTCCTAAGGGCGAGGAGAAAGGCGAGGAGGGAAGCCCGGGGGGTATCGCAAGCCGAGGAGCGCGGTGCGGTGCCAGCACGCACCTGCCGGCAGCCACCCGGCTGGGCACGGCCACTCTCAGCCTCCAGGATCGCTCCGGTGCTCGGTGCTTCCCTAAAACTGCCTCTCGGGAAGCCTACGCGAAAGGTGTGCAGAAGTCCGGGTTCCTAAATTCAGCAGACAGTCGGTGCAGTACCTGTTGAAGAACCCTAAAACTTTCTTCCGGGCATTTGTAGTTTCCAGCTTACAACCGTGATTAATCTATAGCCAACTAACCAAAATGCAATAGCCCAAATTGTGCTTTGAAAACTGAAATGCAAACCAGCATGCATATAAAACAAAGGCAACGTAAGGTGCACAGCGCGTAAGTATTACACTGCATGCTGGACAAAAGAGGTGTGTTGGTAAAAGCATTTTGAAACCTCTCAGAGCACCGTGCCCTGGTTAAGAGCAACAAAAGGTGGACTTTCACAAGAAAGCAGCACACAAGAGGCTGGAGGTCTTTGCTGGGATCTGACAGACAGCTTTCCTCACTGCACGTTTATTGCTCTGGTGACAGCAGCAACAGAAGAGTGCACTCACGGTGTTAGAGGACCACCTCTGAGGAGGTGTGGTCGCAGTATTGTTTCGCAGTCGTTGTAAAACAGGTTGCTGAGTTTGTTGCTTTTTTTTTTTTAAATGTTTCCACAGGGTTAATATTTTTCTGAGCAACCTTTTATTTTTTTTTCCTCCCCTTCTTGCTTCATTACGCTTTCATCTCTTATCTGGTGTTGCTGAAACTTGAGCAAATATTTAAAATAACGTGTGAGGAGACAGGTCATGGAGAAGTTGAAGTGCATGTTCCAAGAACTGTAAAACTTTGGGGTAAATCTGAGGCTTTGTGTGATTTCTGCAGCAGACTACATACTTGAAAAATTCTTGGTACTGAAGTAGGCTCTAAACCCTGCTATTCACAACACTTGAAAAGATGTGGGGTTTTCTAATTTGGCAACACTTTTGTGATTTGTATTGTATTATTTTCCACTTAACCCTATGTACAAGTAATTTGCCTGCGCTGAAAGTTTCAAATATTCACTGGACTTTTTAATAAACACTAGGCTATATGATCCAAATCGCCATGTCTGCAGGGTTTTTCCCAGGGTTTTAATGTTGTTGAAGCTGATGCCCTTAGCAATATTGCATCAAGATTACCACACAGCACACGGGAATGTGCACTTATCGTTTGTGACCTCTTTGGGAGCAATCTGGTAGATCTCCAGGAATATTCTCTTCAGTGCCATTAGTTCAGGGTAGTAGTGATTCCTATAAGCATAGGAATGGTTGTTCATAGTACAGAAGTAACAGGCACCTAATATGAGGTGTTATGAACACCTGAATAGAAATTTATGTCAACATTTCTACTTTTTTCTTATCAAAGTAATAGTGCAAAGCTTTGTGTGTGTGTGACAGGTTCATTTTAAGAAGCTGGCTAATAATAAGAAATTGTATTTGGCTTATTTAACAATCTCAACGGGATATATTCCTTACACGAGGCTTTCTTCCCCCTGTACACTTTCTCCTGACCTGACTGAAAATAGGGCAGTCAATGAACTGTGTAATCTCTTAAAAAGTTACCACATCATGTGGAAGAAGTTAAAAATGCTAAGCTGTCCCCCAGGGCATGTTTTAAGCCCTTGGGGAGTGCAGCTGCGGAGCATGGCAGACCCCACGCACGCCAAGCTGCCAAGCTGGGCGCGCAGTCTCTGCTCCTGACGTGTGGATATGTCATCACTTCTCCATGAACCAAAGTGAGTTTGCAGTGACACGGTGGCAATGCAAGCTCCGGCACTTGCCAACTGCCAAGCTGCATTCACTTTCCCTACCATGCTTATCCTGGGGCTTGTGGAGCTCGTTCCTCTGCATCATCACCACTGTTATGCCATGTACTGCCTACACAAAGGTAGCTCATGCTTCAGATCTTCATTTTCCAAAGCAAACACGAGTCTTTGTGTAGTTGACAAAACGTATTGATTCATTAAGCTGTTGTGTCCGCTTGAAGGGATGTAGCGGAAGCTGAGTTTATTAGGCCTGCTTAATCAGGTGTTTCTCCTTTTGAAAAGATTCAGGCTTCAGCAAGCAATCGGACTGGACATAAAGCAATAGTCAATGGTACCTGAAATTATGGATTCTTAGTGGAGTTCTTAAAAAAAAAAAATAGTTGGGATGGCATGGGTGGAAGGAGGAAAGTCCTAAAGGGAGAGGTTCTGGACGAAGACAGCAGATGGCATCTCTGACAGCATTTTTGAGTGGCAGCAAATTACTGCTGGAAACTTACGTTTGGGTTACAAAATCTAGTTTGTAGGCATCATTTCAATTAGTTTGGTCAAAGTTTTGCTAATCCTTATGCTCATAGGAGAAGGTGGACACTGTTCCTAAGTTGGGTCTACCCAAAGCCCTGTTGCATCAAATGTATGCTACTACGTGCTTCATTGTTTTAATTGTATGTTGCCAAAGAGTTTCCGATGCTGAAAGTATGCTTCTGTAACATTTAGCTTTTTTGGTGTTCGGGGCTGATGGGACGCTTGAAGCAAAATCCGTGGGGAAGAAGTTTAAATGTTCACTTATGCCTTGGTAAATGTTAACTGAGATGCTGTCACTTCAAATTTACTGCTTCTAGGATTGCAGAAATGGAAAGTGTTTCAGGCCATTATTCTGTAGCAAGGAGATCTGCCTGCAGGAGCTGTGCAAGATAGCATGAGGAGTGTTTAAAGCCTGGGCTATTTCATGTATACTAACAATGGCTACATTTTTTCATTGTTTTTCAGAATTGGTCTGGAAGTCTGATTGTAGCCTCTTTAATTGGTGCTTTTGGATCATCTTTTCTTTACGGTTACAATCTCTCCGTCGTGAATGCTCCTTCAGTGGTAAGTGACTGACAAAACTGGAATTTAGTTATCAGTAGAGGGCAGCCTTGTCCACCTAGTGTGTGCACTTCAAACATCTTGCTTTTGTAATCCTGCCAGTGAGTTAGAAGAGGTAAAACTTTTCTTTGCTTGAAAAGTTTTCTGCTGTCTCTGAGGTTTCCAAGTAGGTTCAGTAGCTGTCAGGAAACTAAGTGCTCTTGTTGAGGTGAGTGGGTGCACAACATTTCTTTTTCATTCTCCCAAAGCCAGAATAATGCTAAATCTTTTTCCACACTTTTGTGTTATATTTTTAATAGCCTGTCTTTCTGGCTAGTGACTATTTGGTAGTTATAGGTGCACATTCAACAAATTCTGTTCACATTATTCAGTTCTGGAGGTTGACATGGCATTTCATTCTCACAGTACAGATAATATAAATAATGTCTCTGTCTGCCTCTTAAATAATGGGCCTCTTCTGCATTTTGTTGTGATGCCTTGTTTGCTTCTGATTTTGGTTGCGCTGTCTTGACCATCTGTTGGCTGCAACATGTGGAATATGTCTGATGAAAAGAGCATTGTGTAATCAGTGTACAGTATCAGAGGGATTTCATTAAAATATCAGCTATCACAAATGGAAATCTGAATGTTTTGGTTTTATATTGGTGGTCTACAGAGCCTTTTAATTCAATCAAACACAGAAATAACCAATTCAGCTGAAGTTGTGAGCAATACACACACAAAAAAAATATGTAGTAAAATTTTTCAGCTAGCTGTCAAAACTTTTTTTTTATTTTTTTTTTTTTTTAGTTTGCAGTTAGTATTTGCATTGTCTTTGGTCTTTGATAAACTGATGACCCAAAGGATTAGAAACAGACTCACCTTGTTTTAATTGTCCCCTTGGTAGCTTCTGGGAATTTTCTAGAAGTTCCTGGTACCTTCTGTACGGGTAACACAGGTTTAGACAGATTGGATGTTTATTCTAGCATGGCATGTCTGTGCACCACTTCAGCTTGCAATCTTCAGAAAATAAACATGACTTAACAGAATCGGTGGGGAGCTGAAATGCTGTGAACAATGGTATTGATTGTACTGACGATAGACATCTCTCCTGCACTGAGTCAGTACTGTCAAAGGAGCAGTGTGAATTATCTGACTTCAGAACTTTTAAGTGCCCTTTACAAAATGAACCATATTGGTAATCGGAGCTCTTCTATCACTTTCTGCAGGAGTAGAAGAAAGAAAGGGCGATCATAAGTGCTGTCTGGCAACACTCAGATGGTTAGATTAGAACCATGTAATAGATTGTAGTGGTGACCAGACAAGAGTAGAGGTGGGAAGGTTGAAGTTGCAACCATGAAGAATGCTAAATTCCAGGCATCGTGGTTAGTAGCACTGTCAGGTTTGTCTATCTTTGCTTGAAATCTCTACTGTGGCTTTTGGACAGAAAGACGGCACCATGTTGATGGCTCTTGTTGACAGGTATGATGTAGTGTTGACAGATATGTATGAAGTCTGCCCTTTTCCAGTGTGGTATTGCTGTGTTCGGTTGAGAACATAGTGTCCTCCTTACTCATGCTAAGCCATATATTATGTAGGTCTAAAGAGTAGTCCTAGTTATACACCCTACTGAAAAGAAATACATGGCTGTGTGGTTCAAGAGCAAAATACCAGTGTGGCAAAATACGAGAGGACCAGGTGGTCCTCTCTCTAGCCCCAGGATCAAGCTCTGTCATCTATTTTCCTAGGGCAGGACACCTTCCTGTCTTTGTCACGCACTCTCCAGGTTGAAGAGGAGAGTCTGTGCTCTGTTTGTAGCCATAGTGGGGAGGAATGAGCTGTACCAATGCTGTGCTTCCTGCAGCACAAGAAAAGGAACCTTTGCCCTATCTGTTTTCCCCCTGTGTGGCCATGCATCACCAAATCAGTCTGCTACCAGGTAATCCTTTAGGAACACTGATGTGAGCTAATTGAGGAAAATATAAGGGAAACAGCTTTTACCTGTAGATAAGCAGCACTCTTACAAGAGGCTATATTGGGGTGCAGTATCTCCTAAAAGTTGTAAGCTGAGTTTGATTTATAAACTTGATAGGTCAAATAACTTGTTCTGGTCATATGCAGCTTACAGCTCGCATTGTAGTGAGCATCTCTGTGTAGGATGTTGGATATCTTTTGCCTCTTTTTGCTTCAGTACAATTCCTTTCAATGACTAAAGCCTTAGAGAAGGCACTGTGTGATGCTTCCAGAGGTTTTTAGAAAGTGCTTGATCATGACTGTTGACTAAAATATGGGATGTTTCCAGGAGACCGGATCTGAACACGTCAGCATGATTGCTGAACTGTGTAGGGGAAGTTCATTTAAGGCTGAATCTATGAACTGTATTTGTAAATCCTTGTGTACATTACCTTTCTGTGCTGAAGTTCTGCCAGCTCATCAAACCACAGGGGAATACCCCTGCAGTTCTCAGCTGGGAACTTTACCACAAGTCATCTCGTAAGGTATGCTTTATCCAACTTCCTTTTTGTTGCAAGGGGGAGATGTAATGCACCAGATCTTCTCAGAGCAGAGTTGTCTGTACTGACTAGTGCAGAGATGGGAAAAGATCAGTTCCCACTCAGTCCCCCACCTTTCTATGGGAAAGTGCAATGGCCAGTCACAGGTGCGCTTTCCCCTGCATGTGGTGCTTGACCATGTGAGAAACCCAGCATTAGAAGTCTGCACTGACTTCTGTGAACAGCTGTCAGAATTTATTAAAACATGTGAGAACATTCAGCAGTAGGAAGACTAAGATTTTAATTGTCTAAATGTTGAAGCTGCCTTTTTCCGAGTGGCATTTTTAAAATGCATTCCATGGACCACTTGTGAGCAAGGTCTTCAGAACAATGACGTACTTTGTGCTCTGAGCAGGACGTGAAATCTCTCGTGCTGACAGCAACGCCTTTCTTGCCTTCTTCCTGCTGGAAGCTGTGTTTCTGCATTCCTTTTAGAGCTGATATTGAGAAAGTGAGACTATTGCAAAAATATATAGCTGACTGTGACAGCCATTGGATAACTGTCACCAAGTGTGAGTGGCCTTTGTAACATAAAATCATTTTTAATCACTTAAAATCAGCAAAATCATTTTTAATTCTCTAAAGACTTGTTTCTTCTCTTCCCTTGCTCTAAGCTAATTACAGTTAGAGAGACAAGAAAAATCACCATATATATACTGCCTCTCTCTCTCTTTCTCTCCCCTTGGCACCAGTGATGCCTCACCTTGAGTACTGTGTGAAATTTTGGGCTGGTGAAGACTCTAGAGGGGAAAATGTATGAGGATTGGCTGAGGTCCTGTGGCTTGTTCAGCCCAGAGCAGAGCAGGCTGAGGAGAGGCCTCATGGCGGCCTGCAGCTCCCTCACAAGGGGAGTGGAGGGGCAGGCGCTGAGCTCTTAGAAACATAGAATATCCTGAGTTGGAAGGGACCCACAAGGATCACAGTATCACAGATTTCTAGGTTGGAAGAGACCTCAAGATCATCGAGTCCAACCTGCGACCTAACACTAAGTACTCCACTAAACCATATCGCTAAGCTCTACATCTAAACGTCTTTTAAAGACCTCCAGGGATGGTGACTCCACCACCTCCCTGGGCAGCCCGTTCCAATGCTTAATAACCCTTTCGGTAAAGAAGTACTTCCTAACATCCAACCTAAAACTCCCCTGTTGCAACTTTCGCCCATTCCCCCTCGTCCTGTCACCAGGCACATGGGAGAACAGACCAACCCCCACCTCGCTACAGCCTCCTTTAAGGTAACTGTAGAGAGCGATAAGGTCGCCCCTGAGCCTCCTCTTCTCCAGGCTGAACAAGCCCAGCTCCCTCAGCCGCTCCTCGTAAGACTTGTTCTCCAGACCCCTCACCAGCTTGGTCGCCCTTCTCTGGACTCCCTCGAGCACGTCCATGTCCTTCCTGTAGCGAGGGGCCCAAAACTGAACACAGTACTCAAGGTGCGGCCTCACCAGAGCCGAGTACAGGGGCACAATCACTTCCCTAGACGTGCTGGCCACACTGCTTCTTATACAGGCCAGGATGCTGTTGGCCTTCTTGGCCACCTGAGCACACTGCTGGCTCATATTCAGCCGACTATCAACCAATACTCCCAGGTCCTTCTCGGCCAGGCAGCTTTCCAGCCACTCATCTCCCAGCCTGTAGCTCTGCTTGGGGTTGTTGCGCCCCAGGTGCAGGACCCGGCACTTGGCCTTGTTGAACTTCATACAGTTGACCTCAGCCCATCGCTCCAGCCTATCCAGATCCTCCTGCAGCGCCTTCCTGCCCTCGAGCAGATCGACACACGCACTTAGCTTGGTGTCATCTGCAAACTTACTGAGGGTGCACTGGACGCCCTCATCCAGATCATCGATAAAGATATTAAAGAGGACCGGCCCCAGTACCGAGCCCTGGGAGACACCACTAGTGACCGGCCTCCAACCAGATTTGACTCCATTCACCACAACTCTCTGGGCCCGGCTATCCAGCCAGTTTCTAACCCAGAGAAGCGTACGCCAGTCCAAGCCCCGAGCAGCCAGTTTCTTGAGGAGAATGTTGTGGGGAACAGTGTCAAAAGCCTTACTGAGGTCAAGGTAAACCACATCCACAGCCTTTCGCTCATCCACCAAGCGCGTCACTTTGTCATAGAAGGAGATCAGGTTCGTCAAGCAGGACCTGCCTTTCATAAACCCATGCTGACTGGGCCTGATCGCCTGCTTGCCCTGCAAGTGCCGCGTGATGACCCTCAAGATAATCTGCTCCATGAGCTTTCCTGGCACTGAGGTCAAACTGACAGGCCTATAGTTCCCCGGGTCTACCCTCTGGCCCTTCTTATAGATGGGCATCACATTGGCTAGCCGCCAGTCAACTGGGACCTCCCCCGATAGCCAGGACTGCCGATAAATGATTGAAAGCGGCTCGGCCAGCTCCTCCGCCAGTTCTTTCAGTACCCTCGGGTGCATCCCATCAGGCCCCATCGACTTGCGCACATCCAAGTTCCGTAGCAGGTCGCCAACCATTTCCTCATGGATAGCGAAGGCCACATCCTGCTCCCCATCCCCTTCCACCAGCTCAAGGCACTGGGTATCCAGAGAACAACCGGTATTGCCGCTAAAGACTGAGGCAGAGGCGGCATTAAGCACCTCAGCCTTTTCCTCATCCTTAGTAACTAGGTTTCCCCTCGCATCCAGTAAAGGATGGAGATTCTCCTTAGTCCTCCGTTTCGCGTTGATATATTTGTAAAAGGATTTTTTGTTGTCTTTAACGGCAGTAGCCAGATTGAGCTCCAGATGAGCTTTGGCCTTTCTAATTTTCTCCCTGCACAGCCTCGCTACATCCTTGTAGTCCTCCTCAGTAGCCCGCCCTTTTTTCCAAAGATTATAAACCCTCTTTTTTCTGCTAAGCACAAGCCGCAACTCTCTGTTGAGCCAGGCCGGTCTTCTTCCACGCCAGCTCGTCTTTGGGCACGTGGGGATGGACCCCTCCTGTGCCATCACGATTTCCTTCTTGAGGAGCGCCCAGCCTTCCTGGACTCCTCTGCCCTTCAGAACCGCCTCCCAAGGGACTCGGCCAACTAGCGTCCTGAGCAGCTCAAAGTCAGCCCTCCGGAAGTCCAATACAGCAGTTTTACTGGTCCCCTTCCTGGCCTCGCCAAGAATAGAGAACTCTACCATTTCGTGGTCACTCTGCCCAAGACAGCTTCCGACCACCACATCTCCCACCAGTCCTTCTCTGTTTGTGAAGAGAAGGTCTAGCGGGGCACCACCCCTGGTAGGTTCACTGACCAGCTGCATCAGGAAGCTATCTCCCACGCTCTCCAGAGGATCACTGAGTCTAAGTCCTGGCCCCACACAGGATCACCAAAATCAGACCATGTGTCTGAGAGAGCTGTCCAAACACTTCTTGAACTATGGCAGGCTTGGTGCCACAACCTCCTCCCATTTCTTCTCTCTGGTGACCAGCAACAGGACCCAAGGGAATGGCATGGAGCTGTGACCGGGGAGGGTCAGACTGAGTGTTAGGAAAAGGGTCTTCACCCACTGAGAGGGCAGTTGGGCACTGGAACAGGCTCCCCAGGGCAGTGGTCATGGCATTGATCCTGCCAAAGTAGCTGATGTCAATCAGCTACAATTCCTTGCAGGCTTTGGTTAGGACCTAGAAAATTTATATATAGTTATGCTGTTATCATTATTCAGACAATTGATTGAAATCCAAAAGGAGCCTTTCCACAGCACTCAGAAGATTTTTTGGATCTGATTTGTTTTGTGCTTTAGGTTTTCATTTCCAGGCGCAATACCTCAAACTTGTATGTGTTAATAGCTTCCCATTTGTTGGCAGTGGAAATCTAGACAAAGGTGATGTACGTGTCAACACATTTGTCTGTTATACTTGAATGTTGTAGCTTGTGCTTTCTTTTCATGAATATTTGCAGTTATTTCATGTGTCGATATAAATAACAAAGCTGTGCTGAGAAAATTAGTTATAACACAAGGGGAAAATAATTTGCATACTATTTTTAGTCATTAGCATTAGCAAGAAATGCTAATAGTGTTCTAAAAATGTTTTATCTTAGTCTTCATTACTATCAAATACAAATTCCAAATAAACAAGAAGATATCTGAATCTAAATATAATCTGAGTACTGGTATTAGAGAGAGGATTTATTACTTGATTTAGGGACAGATTTATTTGGAATTTCACTGTGAAATTCTGTTCACTGTGAAATGGACCAAGAACCAGTTTGACTTTTTTTTTTTTTCATGTTTGTTTATGTCTGTTTGTATAGAGGCATATAAAATAAGATGGGAGATATAAAATATCCCTATCCTCCTTTTAAAAGTCAGGACACAATAGCACTACCAGAAACTTGATAGAAGGAATACATTAGGTGGTATAATATACGTCCACCTCTCTTGCATAGTTAGCATGTGCAGAGGTAGTATTTCAAACTAAATGAAGCCCTCTAATTAAATAGCCCATGCATGCAAGGGTGGAATGCCTAAGACTTGAAATGCCTCGCTTAAACAGGGAGAGCGTGGTGGTAGGCTCATCCTGTTGAGTGCTGCCCCAGGATAATTTAGTAACTATGACATGCCTGAGGAAATCTGAGAGGAAACTGGCTAAGATGCCAAGATGAGACTTTGTGGTACTGTAGAGCTTGTTGGGGAGCAGTGATGCAGAACGGCTGAAAGCATTGCACAAGCATGCAGGGCCATTCTGTGTGAGTGACCACGTGGTACCACATCCTCACTGAAGTGCCAGACCCCCAGTGGTACTGGTCTTTGCTTCTTTTCTAAACGGGAGTGACATAAAAAGGAAGAAGTTTGCCTAAAAAGAAACTAAATAGCTGACATCTTTGCAGACGTTACAGAGACTATGTAAAAATGGGAATCTGAAGGCTACATTTTAGACAGATGAAGAAACTTAGGCATGATTGAACACGAGGGTAAGGGAAGTTGTTAAAGCCATCTTTCAGAAAACTACAATTGTGCTCAAATGAGTAAAGCACTCATATATAACTATAAATAAAGTTTAATAACAATAAAACTTCTGGCATATTGATGACTAAAACTGTGAGCTGGTCCTGAGGTCTGGGTATTTTCAGAAGGGAAAAAAAGCTTCCAGAAAGAGAGCTTGAGAATGTAACGCTGACAGATCAAAACGAGAAAGGGTGTTTCAGAATATACAAGGACAGCAAAAGAAATCTGAATTAGTGTTTTGGATTGGAAAAGTCCATGGAGGTCCCAGGTCAGAACCCTTCTTTACAAGGGATGCATTGAAGAAATTTAAATGTCAGTGAAGATATAGAATAAAATTAGTGATAGTTTTCTATCCAATTGACAAAATATCTTAATATTTGTTTAAGACTGAAAAAACAAACAAACAAAAAAAAAGTGAAATACATGCTACATATCACAGTTTAGCTTCTTATAAGTAGAATCATAGAATCATTAATGTTGGAAAAGACCTCCAAGATCATCTGGTCCAACCATCTCCCTACCACCAATATCACCCACTAAACCATGTTCCTAAGCACCACATCCAACCTTTCCTCAGTAACAGAGAAATTGAATGGGCTAATATGACTTGAAAGCAAGAAAAAAAAAAAAGTAGTTTTGAGGGGAAGATTTGGAAGACACATCTAAGTAATATATATTTGTACCTGACAAACTAGCAGAAACAATAATAGAAAGGAGAGAATTTGAGGAGGAGGAGCTGGCATGGCTTTTGTGAAGCAGCACTGTGCCTCTGGCGTCTGTTGGAGCTCTCCAAAGATTGAAGAGATACTTGGACTTTCAAAAACTATTCTGGAAGGGCTCATATTGAAGGCTTTTAAGAAAATTAAGTTGCCATGGGAGAAAACTGTCCGTCTTCTCTATTCCTACTTAGCTGAAGATAGGAGAGGCCAGATCTCAGGTTTTCATTTTTTTATGAGAACCCACTTGTCTGGCAGATAGATTTATATCTGGATCATAGGTGTCTAATTTCATGTTTGATACATCTTTCATTACTGAAAAGAAATTGCTTACCTTGTTTAGCCGCCTGTACTTCATTCAAAAAGCAGTTTATGTAAATGTGAAGGGGAGAAGCTATAACTTATTTATAGAAGTGATTTGTGATTCTTAACAGTGTCAAACAAAGCTAGCTTTTTTTGATACTATGGGATTTTTTTTCCCCCATTAGTATCAAACCAACAGCTGTCAGCTCTTCCCTCCCTCTTCGAACAGTTATTTGTCTTGGCTGTGAATTCTTTGGGAGAAAAATGTTATTTTTTATTGCTTGACTTAATAGTTCCCTGATTTTGTATGGCTTCCAGGTGCTGCACTATCATAAGTAAGACATAAAAGTGGACACAGCCTCCCTTCTTATCTCAATCCATAAAACCCCATTTTTTTCAGTTCACTCTATTTTTTTTCCTAAACTTATGCAAAAGAATTTGCTATAGCATCACTCATTTTTACAATACTGCCCCTTGGAAAAAACAGACAAGTAAAATGCACTTCTTTTTGAGCAGATCTGAACTCTGTCTTTTAGGACTGAACTACAAAATAGAGATGATAAATGTTGTTTCATGGTGAGCACAGTGCAGACTTCCACCAAAAGGATTCCTACTTACATAGCTTCTAAAGTATCGTTAAAAAATTTCCAGGGAGTTTCATAAGTTAAATATGAATCAGAACAGACCACCAAAGTAGTACAAATTCCAGGAGATAAATTGCTTCATAACCGGTCTCCATTCCTGGTTTTATTTTATAACTTAATTTTAATGTGACTTTCATGCAATATAACAGACAAATATCTTTTTGGTGTGAAGACAGAAAGCAGATTCATGTGTTATACTCAGTGGAGATTTAGAATTTGTTGCGTAAGTCAGAAGGTTTAAGTTGTTTTCCCAGGTGCTTATAAATACCTTATAGCTACCTACTCAGCTGAGCCAAATGTCTGTCTTATTATCTATATTTCTCTCCCTGTCACTGTAGTTCTGGGTTTGGAATATGGCCTGGGACAAGGTCCTAATGCCAGAGGTGGAGATCTGCTGACTTTTGGCCATTTGGCAGCCCCAGGAGGATGGCTTTTGGGCAGACCATTCATCATGGGTAGTGAGCCTGAGGTGGGCACACTGGACCCACTGCTTCACTACCCAAAACTGTCTGATACCCTTAGAGATGTTACCTGTGAATGACTTAATCTTCTGTATCTTTGAACAAGTATGCAACAGATTTTGAAATCCTCCATGAAAGACTGTGATTCTCTGTGGTAGCTTAACACCTAGAGTATTTTCCACGTATGTGTGCTTGCACAGATTTCTGAAAGAAGCACAATGGCAGCAAGGCAAAAAAAAAAAGGCTCAGTAAATGGGAAAACTACTTTAAGATACTACCTTCATTGTGGTACGTGTGTAGAAATGCGTGGATAGTCTTAATTTAATTCATCCTACTCCACATGCAAATCTGTCAAGATGTGGCTCTTTTCCTTCCTTCCTTCCTTCCTTCCTTCCTTCCTTCCTTCCTTGACTTCCCCCCTCCCCAAGGTTATTATCGTTACAGATCCATGAAAAAGCAGTACAATTACTTGTTGATTCACCAGCAGTAGTTAGCATTTAAGCATTTTTTTTTTAAGTCATGATGTGTGCTAGAGTGCAGTTTTGTTTATCTTGTCCAAAAAATGTTATGCTAGGATGTGATGTGATACCTTGTTTGCCTGAGGTTAAGGGTATGTACATGAGCAGCCAGCAGAGCTCAGCTGATGTGCAGCATCATGCTATGTGTGGGTAGTGTGATTATGTGCCCGAGCCCTTATCCCAGTAAGGCTAACACAAACTGTTGTTCATGTTGTACTGGCAACCTAAATTGTAACATCCTTTCTTTAAAGAAGTTTCTCTTTTATAGGCTTCTTTAATGTTCATGTCTACTGGTGTTTCCACCTTGTTTTAACTGTCTTGTCCTTGTATGCTTTGACTGGTTCAGTTAGTCTGTAGTACAGTTACATCTAGAGTTGAGTACCCTTTTTTTAGAGGAGGGAGGTAGAAATGCAAAGGTGGTCCTTGCAAACAAGCTACTGTTGTTTATTCAATTTCTGTAAATAGTGTTCTTAAAGAGTGATTTTTACATGTACTATTGTTATGTATTTTCTTTCAGTACATCAAGAAGTTTTACAATGAAACTTGGGAAAGAAGATATGGCTTCTCAGTGGATGAAAGCACCCTGACTCTCCTCTGGTCTATAACTGTATCTATTTTTGCCATCGGTGGCCTTGTAGGTGCCATTATTGTTACCCCAATTGTGAAGTTCTTTGGACGGTAAGTACATTGGAAACCTCGTTTCTAAAGAAGTTGCTAACCTAACTTCTATAGAAAGCTTTACTTGTATTTTCTTTTTTTTATAACTCTTTTCACCTTTACCAGAATGCAAATTAAAACATCTTCAAATTATGAAAGCTTATATCTGAGAATTGTGAATTTCAAAGAGTAAAATTAATACCCTTTTCTCTGGCCTTACTGTGCATTATTTGAATCATAGAAACCATCTGCTCTGAACTGACAGTGGGTTCAGATGTCAAGGAAGTTGAATAGACAAGAGTGCAAAAGGAAAGTACCATATAAAAGGAAGGATTTCAGAAAGGGTTGGCAGCTTCTTGTTCCGCAAGTTTGCTGGGTATCTTATCCTACACAAATAAAACTATCAGTTTGCCTCATTTGCTTCTCAACCAGATTTGTTATCTTGCAGTAATAAAAATCTAGTCTTTTTTTTTTTATCCTTATTGTCAACTTAAAATATGGTTTGAAGATATAGACTAGGGTGAAGTTCATGTTTATTTTTCCACATGCTTGTTGTCACCTTCCCTGTTCTATGCAATGCAGTATTTGACCAAATCTTGACTATAACAAATACCAGTATTTTAGAAATGTTTTTACTGGTTTGTCTGCATTTTCGCAGTAGGTAGAAACTAGATACTTCTGTCAAATTTCAGTTTCATACCTTCTTCCAAAGAGTTTTAAAAGTGATTTTTAATTTCCCTGTATTTGGAAGGGGCTGGATAAAAAGACACTATAAGATGCATATTAACTGTTCATTTGGCTTTTCCTTAATTATAAATTCTATATCATTTGATAATCTCTGCTTGATTAAATCACCAAAGAAGGTCATCATAGAGTCTCAAACATAAGCAGCCCTCTCCATTGTTTTCACTTTTTTGTATTCTACATTTGACTATTTCAATCATGTACTTTACATTGCGCTCTCCTAAGCCTGTTAGTCATCTCTCTCAACTCCTCTACTTAGATTTTTTTCCTTAATTGTCACTATATTTTATCCCAACTCTTCCACATCCCATTTTACACCTCAAACAATAGTTTCACATTCTTCCATTTTGCACTTGCTGCAAGTCACTGCTCTCTACCTTGTAAATCTATTATCCAATTTTTATTAATGTATTCTATTCCATCAATTCACCATTTGATTTTTAATTCATAATGTTTTTCATAGTCACTTTTATTTTTTTTTTAGGTTTGCAATTTCTTTTTTCTATTCATCAATTTGGCTTTTATATACTTATTGAATATATGAAACTCTCCCTGAGTCAGACTGTTTAATTCCTGGAATTGTCACTAAGTCTTCTCTTTTTTATTAAAAACGTAGTTAAAAAACAAGTTCATAGAAGACTTTGATTTTTGGTGGAGAGTAGAATGATTTTATGTGAAAGTTAAAGTGGTGGCTGATGTCAGTTGTAAGAATACCACTTTGATGGGAGCAGATTGTATTTCCAGGGCAGAGCTTTAAAGCTTGGAGGCTCTGTCCCGGTTTATTATGTTTATCCCTGTCAAACCATGAAAACAGCTTTCTCATAGATATGGTATAAGAGTACTTGATTAGAGATTGGAAGGAATTACATCTCTCAGAGACACTGGATAAAAGCTGCTCATCAAATGTTGTTCTTGGTTTTGCTGTTCATGTTGCAGTGTGTTTGTCTGGTCTGGGAAACCAGACTGACATATCGCTACAGTAACTGAAGAGGACATTATGAAATGTTGACAGAACAATGAAATATGCTGTTAAATTTAACTGTAAATTAGAGAGCTGTGCGTATGATGAAGCTGTGCTCCATTTATACTGACACAGAATAGTGTACTAATGGGGATCAAAAACATTAGTTGGAAATAATGTGTGACTTTAAAAAGAGCACTCTTGATTCATATTGCTGTAAGATTAATAACATAATTTTCAGATTACCAGATTGCTAGGCACTACTTATTTCAAGAGAGGTTCAGGGCAAAATTTTCAAAGAGGGCCTTCATCCACATAAGTAGAAGTCCCATGTTCAGATGTGGTTTTGACACTTTATAATTTAAATTCCTGTCTTCTAATGAAGAGTAGCTGCTGTTGCACATCCTAAACATCCTGAGAGATATGCTCAGTGAATTGCTTAAGCCACTGCTGGAGAGGAATTTGCAAAAGACGTGTAAGGCCTTACCTCTAGCCCAGTGAATTGTTTTGAGTCTGAAGCAATTAAAGGAATTTATCTGGATTATCTTAGTAATGCTACCATTTCTTTTATTCTCAGGTTATCTGCTGTAGTTAAAATAGTGATCAGTATTTGTTCTGTTACTGGACTCGACAGTTCATTATTTAAACACCTAGCTTCCTTACTGTACTTTTTGTATAAGGTATCATATTTGCTTCCTAAGGTGAGCTTCTAGAGTCTTTATTGTACTGAATCCTTATTATATTTTGAGGCAATGACAATTTTTTGAGGAAACTTAAAAATTCTATCATTTTCCTAGTTGAGAGTTTTATACAAACAGATTATTAATTCAAATCCCTAATTAAAACTGAAATTATTGCAGCTGTGGAAGTCATGTAGTCAGTAGGATTCTGTTCCGGCCTTTGTGGAACTATCCATTATCATGAGAGCAAATGACAACTTTGAAATCGCAAGATAGATGTGATTTTGCAAAAAAAAATAAAATAAATAGAACAGTTCCAAGGAGGAGATACTCAAGTGTTTTCAATACCAAAAATACCTGAAAAAAAAAGAAAAGAAAAAAGATTTATTTAAAAAAAAATATCAATAAAAAAGGGAAAATTATTTAAAGCTTAGCTCTGTCTGTGCCAAGTTGATGTGTAAATTGTCCAGCTCAACTGGGATGCTTATAGAAACTGTGATTTCTACTGAGCAAATTGCTCATCTCTTACAACTATTTCCAACTGAGCATAGAAGTAGAAATTACAGTCCTGCAGCAGAACAAATAGCCAACCTTAAGAGACAACCAATTTTTGGTAATAAGTTGGCATGCTTATTGTTTGTCTTAGGATATAGCTGCTTGTGAAAAAATGCTCTGTGCTCAAACAATCAAAATTTTTTTGATTGCATCTTCCTTTTGGAATGCATAAATGCTTTATTTCTCTGGGCTAGAGAAAATTCTGAATTTGAGCAGAAGAAGGAAAAAAGATCTTCACATTTAAATGAACTCTAGTCTAGGATTTTTAGTGTAATAGCTGCAGCAGAGGCAGTTTGCCATAAACTATATGATTAATAGAAATATAATTACCTCCCCTTCCCCCCCCCCCAATCATATTTCCTTTAGCTCTCAACTGAGACAACGCAGGGCTCTTAACACAAAACAGTGACTGTCTGCATGCCTGTAAGTGCAGTATGTGGAGGTGTGGACTCACACTTGAGTCCAGGTTCCCTTTCCTAGCTCTGACACTGTTTTGCAAGTTAGCTTTAGGTTGAGTCGATTTCACTCTCGATTTGCCTGTTTAACTGTTTACAGCAATAGGGTTACTGATGTGCTGTATAACCTTCAGCAAGACTGAAATGAAATGTGCTATGTGAGAGCTAGGTAGGATATTTATGTTTCACAGTGGGTTTCTTGTGCCATTTGACAATTGCTTGGTCAATCAATTTGTGAAAAATGATTAGGCTGACCAATGCACCAGTATGTGACTTTTCTTCTGGTGGGTTAGTTTTGAAGTTTGTATGCTTACACTCTGTAAGTGCGGTAAGCAGTTATATGACAATATTGGTTGGAGTTTCCCAGGGGAAAGTGTCTGCTACAATACACTGTGAAGTGTGTTATCATTATATCATTTTATTGGAGTTATACAAGCAGTATATACAAGGTTTTTTTTTTTTCCATTTTTCTTTTTCCTATGCCCTGTGTCTAGGGTAATACAGTTCTGGCCTATGTGACCAGGAATGCATTGCTAATTTATGATTGGAGCAATTCTGAATACAACATGACCTAATTGGAAGTAAAGCAAGGCAACATGTGGAGTCCAGAGGGTTCTGCTTTTTTGTTTGTTTTTGTTTTTTTTCTTGAGAAGTGGTTATTTATGAGAAGTGGTTATTTCTGTTCATAGATGTGCTGAGCTGGTCCCAGCTGACAGCTGAGCACCCCACCCAGCTGCTCATTACTCCCCATCCCACAAGCAGGACAGGGTGTCAGAGAGAAACAGGAGGAACAGGAGTGAGAAAACTCATGGGTCAAAAAAATAAGAAAGAGAAATCGCTTACAAATTACTGTCATGCTTGAAAGAGACTCAGCTTGGGGAATTTAACTTAAATTATTGCCAGTTAGCATAAGCATTTAATTACTGATCAGGTATTAGGAAAGAAAGAAGGTGAATATTGAAACACCTTTCCTCCTACTCCAGACTCCTCTACTCACCCTTGATCACCACAGGTTACACTGAGTCTCTTTGGTGAGGGGCCAGGTGGTGCAAGGGGTCAGGGTCAGTGCATAGCAGCTTCCCTCTGCCCATCCTTGCTTTTTTCCTATGCTCCAGCATGCTTCGTAGAATAAGTGGTTGTTGGCCAACCTTTTCTAAAAGGAGGTTACATTTTCCCTTTTCCCTTCCCTTTTCCCTTCCCTTTTCCCTTCCCTTTTCCCTTCCCTTTTCCTTTTCTTGTAAAAGAAGAAAGTAACAACTCCAGATAAATGTATAGCACTTGTTTGACCTGACTTGTTTCCATTTTTTGGCATTATTTATTATCTTTAGCCCTCTTAAATTATATCCATTTGAAAAGCCTGTTTCAAATAGCAAAATCAGCACTATTCTCTTGACAGCTATGTTATACGAACATGTACTTTAAATGTGCTGTATCTCTTTCCTTGTCTGGTCTCAATCTCATTCAAACAGTGTTCAAGCAGTTTTTTTATTTAAAAAAAAAAAAGAAAGTTGGAAAAGTAATTAAAACATAAATATTTAATATACTTACTATTAAAAATATATTAAGTGTTGTAATTAGTTGGATCATTTGTTCAATGACTGGGATATTTCCATTTGGTGGCTATGTGTTGAACTCATGAAGAATGTGGAACGTGGACCACTGTGTTGGTTTGTTACTCATTTTGGAAAAAAAAAAAAAAAGGCAGACAGCCTTTCTGGTCATTCCTGTTATTTTACATGGAAGTGGCAACACAGAGAAGGTGAAAATCCATTGAAAATACTTAAAAATTTAATACCACTTCAGTTCTTTAATAAAATTTGTGTGTTGTCAGCCTACATAATTTACCGTCAAAGTTAATGGATTCCTCATAATTGACATCATCAGTGATGTTTTTCTCCAGGTACATTTTGTTATCAAATCAGTTGTTTCCTTCATATGTTGTTTGAATGGAGCTTGATGCTTCAGTATTGAGTTGTAATTCAAGAGCAAAATCAAAACTGTTCTTAATTAAGTGACTGCAAAACCTGGTAAATACAAAGCTCTGTTGCTTTACCACATATAGCTGAGTGAGGTGACTCATAGATGGAAAATATAGGGTTAGATCATTTTCTTGCCATGTTATTGTGAAAACAATTGTGTTTTGTCCTGTGTTATATCACAAGCAATGCAAAGCAGCTATTTCATTGTGATGTAGTGTAGAGAGGCCAACACATCTTCATTAGATATCACAAGCCGTGGCCGTGATTCTGTCTGGGAATTATGAGTTTTTCAGTCACTTGTGGGGCTGAACCTGAAGATAATGGCTTCTCCAGCCATTCACCTACAGGCTGTAATTTAGCAAAAAGCCACTTGTGGGGAGACAACAGGACGTGTATAAGGTAGCAGTGATTTTCTGAGCTTTGGGTGGGTTTTCTATTTAATCTTTCAGTGGAAGACACAGCAGAGCTATTGGTCTTATATCTTTACCCAGGCTACTCCCATCAGTTCAGAGAAAGAGTATGTCTGTGCTTGAATCTAACTGGCAAAGGCCTGTGAAATCATACATATTATTTCTTTTATAAAGTATTTCCTTCTGCAGAAGTTATGAGACTTATGAGTCACTGTTGAATTAATGAGTACTCAAATTTGAGCAGAAGGTTCTGTAAGATGAAAACTGTAAGATATGCTGCTGTTGGCATAATGTGAATGAGAAATGGAGATGTTTTGAAATTTAAAAAATATATTTTCATGTCTTTTTTTTTAACAAAGTAATCATTTTTCATAAAGAAGAGCTTTGAAAAAAATCAACTTGTTATACAAAGAGATAATTCAAAAATTGGAAAAAGTTGAAGATATAAATCAATATTTTGGTTAATTTTAACACTTTCGGAAAGAGGTTGATTTTTATTGCTGTGTTCCCCCTTCCACCTCTCCCAAGTGTTTTTTCTAAAAATTGCAAGCAGTAATTTTCTTCCATGTATGTATTTAATGTCATGGGTTTATGGATGTCATGGGTGGATTATAATAAATAAATAATATCAGTGCTTGGAAGTTCTCAAAATGGCAAAAACAATATGTAGAATAAAAATGCATATAGTTACGTCAGCTTATTGCTATTTGAAGTACATTTGCTGGTTCCTACATACATTCATTTGCTCAGAATATGTTTGTTTCTATTCATATAGAGTCTCAGGTATGGCTCTTGGGTTCTTAGGATGTGTAGGATGGCTAATTGCCATGCCTTCAAAGTACAGCTCTTTTGTTGACTATGATATTTTTTATTTTAATGCTGTGGTATAGATTTGGAACTGTATCCATTTAGGTGTAGCGTTGTGTTATGCTTTGGAACTCTATACAACATGTACAAGGTACAATTTGCTAGTCACTTTTGGGGTTTATTTATGAATATTTAAGAGTAATAGCTTAGTGTGCTTGGAATATGACGAGATTTATCTGTTATGATGCTGGTACCTACATAAAGTATTTTCTCCTTTTAGGAAGTGTACACTGCTGCTCAATAATGTATTTGCAGTGACGGCTGCATTGCTGATGTCGCTCTCTCTGCTGGCGGGATCGTTTGAAATGCTCATACTGGGCCGCATTATAATGGGTGTTGATGCAGGTAAGCTATTAGCATGCTGTACGTATCTGTAATGCTTGCTTTACATAACACATAACATTTCTCCTCTCCCCCAGCTGCTGGTGTCAATCCTAATTCTTTCCCCTTTACTTTATCAGCTCCCATAGAATATGCAATGAAAATCATTTCATTGATTAGGAGGATGTAGTCTATTTATTAAAGCTTCTTGTTCCTGTGTGTTTGGAAGTTGTTGGATCCGATGTTAACAGTGGTAGGATTAAACAGGATGTTTGGAACATCATCATTCACTCCTAGCAATGTTGTCTTCCCAATTTAAAAGTAAATCATGGAAGCACCTCTGCACCAGAGTAGTCTTGCACCTGGCAATGAAGTTCTCAGCAGCTTTACAGATTTCTAAATGGTTAGAAGTACTAACCTGATATGGAGACAGACTTGATGAAATAAGATGGTATTATCCTCTCTGTGTAATTACATGAACTTAAGCAATGGAAAGTGTTTTGGCTTTTGCAACACTGAGCATTTCTGGCAAACTTTGGCTATCTTGTCTATAAGTACAAACTACAGTTCTTTGAAAGTAGATGTGTATTTCACTTGCAATATGCAGTTTATGGGGAATTTTGGTGCTAGCTGCCAATTTTTGTCTCACACCACCAGCGGATGATCGAATGTTTGGAGCTTTGTCAGTATGGTCAGTCTGCTAACCAGGGTCATGCACTTGTTTTCTCCTGGTTTTGAGCAGCATTCTTGCCCTTATTTTATGCCTGCTGTCAAAAGTTCACTGCAGCTGTAAGCCTGTATATGGAGGAACATCTGCTAATACTTTTTACAGTGAAAATGTTTCACTTGGCACTGTCTGATCTACGTGTCTGATATGTTGTTTTTTCTTCCTTACCTGCACCAGTGCAAACTTCATTTTGTTTCCTTTGGGGTGAACAAATTAAAAACAAAAAAATCTATTCTCTTGGTGATTCTCATCTCTCAGTAACCTTTGCTGCTTCTCTTCAAATAGCAGCCAACACACATCACTGTAGATGTGTAACAGAGATAATCAATCCCATGGCTGCTAAATAGTGCAAAAGTAATTAGGCGTGCAGAAAAGATAATTCATATTATCCGTGGATGTAATGCTGTTATATGCAATTTTTTATGCCTCTCTTATGAGCAGATTAGTACTCAGACTCCTTTCAGTAGATGCTCATTTTGTACTTGGTGTATGGAAAAGGTGTTATGACTTCGTTTATATTTTTGTTTGTTTGTTTGTTTTTTCCACCTTTCTTTTGTAGGCATTTCTCTGAGTGCCCTTCCCATGTATTTGAGTGAAATATCTCCTAAGGAAATCCGTGGTTCGTTGGGTCAGGTCACAGCAATTTTCATCTGTGTTGGTGTTTTCACTGGGCAAGTTTTGGGGCTGCCAGAGATATTTGGGACAGTAAGTATGCAACAGACATTTTCTGTGAAAGAACACAAGCATGTTTAAAGAGCTGTATTTTGACAGAGTTCCTTATGAAAATGGGAAACAGACCCATTACTTTTTTATTTTGAAACACTTTAAAATGGTTTCTTCCATATCATTTAAGTGTGTGTGGGTTCGGTAGATGTGGCAACCAGTTTTGACAGCTTGAGCGGATTGTGTGTGCATACGCATGTTTTCCCGTCCCATCCCCTTTCTTTATATACATTTATTCATACTGTTTTCCTGTTTCTTTGATTACCATGGAAATGCTTAGGGGTTTTCATGTATTTTATTTATAATTTTTCAAAGTGAGATAGAACAGAAAAAGTCTTGTTTTGAATTTGAACAAGAAGCTGACTCTTGCCCAATAATTACAGTGCTTCTTGTCATGCACTCATGAACTACCAGGTGTAAAGCGAATATCTGTTTTGATATAGGAGGTTATCTTGCTCCCATAGGCTGAGATTAACTTGGTGGCCACTGGATGTCGTCATTACTCTGAATAAATGAAGTCGAGGTTTATTCAGGCTAGCACTTGGAAATACTTTTCAACCAGAGATGAGCCTTCAAGGCAGTGCAGAGGAAGTGTCTGCAGCAATCCTCTTGCAGTGAAACCTGAACTAGGAATCCCTTCTGACAGTCAGCAAAAGTAGTAAACAGCTGAAAAGTGAGGAGAGCCTGTCCTCCCATGTCCATCTAAATTCAACTCCGTGTAAATACGTGATAGCATCCTCCCTGACACTTTTATTTTTATATGACCAGCTCTCCTATTGTCTTTTTATCCTTGGGCTTACTTATCTAACATTCTACGATTCTATGATCTTGTTAAGCTCTGCTGAAGGCAAATGGTTTGATTCAACTTACCCTTTGGTTGAAGAACAGATTACTTCCCTCCCTCCCCTTTTAAGGCAGCAGATCTTAGGTAAAAACTTAAAATGACTTTCAGTTCATTGCATGGCTTCTGCAATGTCTTTTCTCTTGCTTTGAAAGCTAGTGCACTACAAAAGAGTGTATTAAATGTCAAGGAGCTGATTCAACTGCTTAGAATATATGTCAGCTCTTAAGCAGTAGATTTTTATTTTTATTTTTTTTTCTAAACATGCACATGCTTTTAAAGGTGAGGTGTCATGTGAAAATTCTTATTTTCCTGCCAGGTCTCTGGGTTATTTTGAAAAGGATATACTTATTCCTTGGTTTCATATCACTCTTTTTGTTTCTGTTCTCCCCTTCCCGCTGTCTTAATTTTTGTCACTCCCAAATCATGCAGATTGTGATTCTGCTTCTACAAACTGCTTTAATATGTTGTTAGTTAGTTAATGTTACACCATTAAAGTTAACCATTAGTTTATATAAGAAGAAATATACTTTATTTGTGGAATTATTCATTTTCAAGATGAGTAACATCAGTATATAAAAGGAGCACAGTTTTGGCTGGTGTAAATTAGCATAGTTCCAATGAAATTATTGGAGTTGGCCTGATTTTTCCAGTTGGGTATGTGGGTGTATTTTTCTTCTAATGCATTAATAAAATTTAGCACTGAGGGAAAACCTCAGGCTGTTTGAAATGTTATTCCCTCGTGCAGTCTTAGCCCTTTTTGAAGGCTTTATCAAAATTTCTTTTGGTTTCGGTCAAGCCAGGATTTTTTTCCATAGCTTTGTGTGGTGTTCCCCATGATATCAGTGGGAGTTTTGCACAAGGAACAAACCATTGCCAGAGGAAATTGCTGCAGAGGGTACATGTGAGGAGTTCACTTCTGTTGAAATTGGAAAGAACCAAACATGGTGTCCTCTTTCTGAGTTCTTTGGTTCTTGCAAGACTCTCCTCCTCCTCTTCCCAGCAAATATCTTGCTTAAATTTCTGTCACTGTGTTTGATCATGTTTGAAAGTACATTCAAGACATTTGCTAACTACCTTCTAGATGTCATCTTCTCACTGATTAATGTTGTAGCTTCTGTAATGATGTGAAAGCTTATCAAATTATTCCCAGAATACTTATTTTGTTCTCCTTTTTCTTCTGTTGGAGAAAGTTTTGATGCATTTGAAGTGAGGACAGTATTCCAGATCCACAGCCACCCTATTTCAGAGATAGCTTCACATTCATGGTATCTTCTCAATGATTTCGCTTGTAACTGTAAAGCAAACGCTTGCTTTCCTCAGAATTCTGGGGTGGTTTCCATTATAACTTAGGCCAAGGCTGTAATATGACATTCTGTGATATAATTCTACATTTGAATGGAAAGCTCCAATCTGTGGGAGCTTGTCACCGGTGATCAGCATTCTGTGCCACTGCGTGCACTAGTATCTGTAAAAAACACCCTTGTTAAGTCTGTCTAGCGATGACCAAATTTTAATTATCATGGCTTAAAACCTCACAAGGAATATTTTTCATTGCTCTGTGGCTAGTTGCTTGTTTCTATCAGAGTTGGTTGTAGATAATGGTAATGTGAATAATAGAAATAAGTTATAAATATTTGTCTTCTGTCATGGTTTCATAAAAAATTTCTCCTGAGGTCTGTCATGTATGTATGACTTGTAACTTAAATTGAAAGGTTATTAATCATAGTATTTAAGCTGTGGTGCTTTTGAAGAAAGGAGGAACAAAGACCTAGTTGGGCATCTTGCTGGAAGAGACTGTTTGGAACAGGAAGGGACATGGGGAGAGCTGCAAGCATGGCTTCTTATAAGAGGAGATGACAAGAACGTTGCTTGCTTGGCTGAGGAAATAGAGGGAAGGGAGAAGATTTGACTGCACCTTGTTGATGCAGAAGGAAGAATTAGAGAGGGAAGAGTTGCTTAATCTGAAGGACAGTATTGCTACAAGAAGAACTGTTTATAAATGTTCTATGAATAATTGCATGCTGAAATTCAGCAATGATATTTGGAACAGACTTCTGGCTGAAGTAGCTTGAGCATAAAATTTAACTTTTAAATTGGAGCTTGGTGCATTTATCTGGATTATATGAGGTTGTTGCCTTCAGTGGTTCTGTAGAAGTCTTTCTACATAAAAGGAAAGCATTTACATAGACTTCGGGGCACAGCCTTACAAGCCTTTATTAACAACCTGTTTGGTAACTTCCTCAGTTATCGAACGCAACAGTGTTCCTTTAAATGTGGAAATGTGATAAAAATAGCTCTGAAGCTCTGAGTATTACTTGAGGCAATTCAGAACGTGCTTCTTTTTGTGTTAAGTAGGTTAAGCAGCCCCAAAGTGATTTTTAGTAGTTTTTTATTTATAAAGCCTCACACAGGTGAAGCAGGAGGCATAATTTGGTGCTGGGGGCAATGGTCAGGTTTCAGTTCTTTGGCTATTTTACTGCACTGCATGAATGCAAACCTGACAGTTTCAGAGCTCATGCAGAAAATATGTGAAACACTGAAGTGAGAGTAGGAGAGCAAGTGCTCCCCTGTATCACAGAGTCCAGTTCTCTACTTCCTAGACTAATTGTTATAATTTCTCCTTCAGAAAAATTGTCAAAGTTTGTCTTAAAGGTGGTTGCTTGTTTCCTATCACTACAGCCTTCCCAATCTTTCTACTGGAAATGTTGATGGTTGAGAATCTTATTTAATTCTTTTATCTTTTTATGGCCAATTCTGTCAATTTATTCTCATTGTTCTTTTTGTCTTTTGGTCACTCTGACTTTTTCCCCACCTACTGAAGTATTTACTTTATCCTCGTCACATTACTTGTGATTTTTGTGTTCATAGAATCATAGAGTATCCTGAGTTGGAAGGGACCCACAAGGATCAACAAGTCCAGCTCCTGGCTCTGTGCAGGACCACCCCAAAATCAGACCATGTGTCTGACAGAGTTGTCCAAACACTTGTTGAGCTGCGGCAGGCTCAGTGCCATGAAAAGTGCCCTGGGGAGTCTGTCCCAGTGCCCAACCACCCTCTGGGTGAAGAGCCTTTTCCTAACATCCAGCCTAACCCTCCCCTGTCCCAGCTCCATGCCGTTCCCTCGGGTCCTGTCGCTGTCCCCAGAGAGCAGAGCTCAGCGCCTGCCCCTCCGCTCCCCTCGTGATGGAGCTGCAGGCCGCCATGAGGCCTCTCCACAGCCTGCTCTGGGCTGAACAAACCAAGGGACCTCAGCTGCTCCTCATACGTCTTCCCCTCTGGACCCTTCACCATCTTTGTAGCCCTCCTTTGCACACTCTCTAATAGTTTTATATCCTTAAGGTTAGTTTCAGGTTAGATCATATCTTCTAGTAAAACAGTCTCTGTAATCTCCTTCTTATCCTAGGTGCCTTCCTCTATACCAATTCTGGTTTTAAATTTAAACCCAAGTAAACAGCTACAGAGATAACTTAGATGAGATGAAATTACACTTTTTTTTTTTTTTTAATCAAAATACTCCATATTTCCTGAATTTTCTTAAAAAGTTTTGGTTGAAATATTCTAGAAATACATTTTTTTCCACATCACACCATATTGACAAGAACTTGCTAAACACTACTACATGCAATTTTTAAATTATAGTATAAAAGAACAGATGCAAGAAATATAATAATGATTCTAAAACTTGAATACAGGCATTCTTTTGGTTTCTGAATATATAGGCTTTTATTCTATTTGTCTCCAAAGGTACTAATGTTAGACTACTGAGTCTGAAGAATGTGTTCCTTTAGCGTGCAATGTTTACTAAGAGTGATTATTCCAAAGGAGAAAAGCTGCAGTCATGACACTGGTCCTCTGCTGCTGTGCTTTGATATTCTTTCCCCTATCTTAATTCCCTCCCATTCACCAAAATCCCAGCGACTCCTTTCATTAAAGGTTCTGATTATGACACATTCTAACCTACGGGAATCCATATCTACTATGTTTCTGTTGAGGCTCGGGGAATTATGCTATGTTAAAGCTGGCTGGTGATCAGAATACAGAGCACAGCTACTTTATATGCTGGTGACCTGCTTCTTTTCACAATCCTGACTTCTGAGAATAGCATGTTTGTTTTCATTTGCTAGTATCTTGTTCTAGCCTTCTCTAGTCCACAGCCATTTATTCTTCAGGAAGCCCTGGCAACTGTAGATGACAATTTGGTTCTGTCCCTCAGGAATTGAATCATGTTATCTGCCATAAGGTGGGCACTGAATTACTGCTGCTCACTACAAGATTATTTAATTTGGGGCATTTTACATTGTATAGCGTGTGCAGCTTTCTGCGTATTTGACTGAAGGAGAAAACAAATATTTATGATAAAGTATTTCAGACCTGTCACTTTTTAAAAACACTGCCCTTCAGGTGTTTCCACTTTCTCTTTCTTTATGTGATTCTGCGACTAAATAAGCCAGAGCATTTTTCTGACGGATTGTTCCCTACAGATCTTTTGCCAGTGCATTGTCAACTTTGGTTCTGAAAGTTCAAATTTACCCTTACGATCTCAGGGGAATATTCCATGGCCTTAATTCCAGTGTATTCTGGGTATTCTCAAATGGTATCTCTCTGTAAGTAACTCATCTGTTTCTTCCTGCATATAAGCTTGTGTCCCACTCCAAAGGTTTTTCTTAGCATGTTAACATATTTTAAATGTTGTAGACCACCAAGTTGATTTTTGTTTATTGCTTCAGCTTGTTTAATGAAGGTGGGCTTTAGTCTTTCCTTTAATGACAGAGGATATAGTTTATGAATATATTTGCTGTAGTTACTCAATTCATATTTTTTATGCATTGAACCTCAGTATCTTTTTTCATTTTTGTACAGATATGAGAAAGGGCAAAAATGTTTCAGTGTGTCTGTATTCAGGACAGGTCAAACTGGAACTGTTGCATGTTGCCATCTTTTCCTCAGACTTTGCCTTTCAGAGCCCTATTTCCTGTAGTGTGTAATGTTTTCCTAAGGTATAGTTGTTTTTCCAGCAATTTCCCCTAGTGGCTGCCTGGCTGTGCCTGCTGTTCAGACCAGAATATCTGTCTGCCATGGGTAGGCCAATGGAAAAATAGATTTTGTTTACTTCAGGAGTCCTATTTTATATAATTCAAGTCTTTTTATGTCATACTTGTCTAGCTGTATTGCACTGTTTCATGGTGAGTAGCATGTCATCCTGGAAGCCTTGCTGTGCTATCTCCAAAGGCCTATTAGGGCAACACTTCCTGAACAATACCTATCGCTCCTGTAGGTCTATCCAGGGAACAAAATAAAAATAAAGCAAATGGAGAAACTGCTGATAGTATGGTAAAATTCCTGATGTGTCCACCTCTTCAATGATACAAGTAGTTTTAGTCACCCTATTTTAACAAGAACAATACAAGGTACAGGTACAGGACAGAGCAGCAATGATTAAAGGCAGGAAGGGTTTCCTGAAGAGAAAATACTTGTTTACAATCTGATGGCTCTTATGGGTAACCCCATGTGGGGTAAACAGATTTAAAAGAATGAAAAAAATACCTGAGAGAAGACCCAGAATTTCTCTTCTGAATACATCTTGAAGTGATACACCGCATTTTTCTAGATTTTCTTCTGCCCCTTCTAAATACATTCAGAATTTGCTATTGCTACAATTTACTAACTCTTTATTAGTTAGATGTTGTCTTTGTCATTGAAACAACATGAATTACAGTTTATATTCCACTTTTTGAGGAATTTGAACAGCTTTAATGCATAGCTGTCTAGCAATTACTTGTTTATGCAAAAGGAATTGGAAATAAGTCTGTAACATACGACGATACTAGGCAAAATCCTCCCACAGCTCGTTACTTTGTTCTAGCAGAAAAAAAAATGTTGTTGATGTAAATATCAATTTGTATGGCAAAAAGAACTAAATTTGGTAAAGGACTAATGAACTTAATCTATATTTTAGTTGTACTTTACGCTAGTAAGGCTAGTAAGAAAAGATAACTGTGATGAGCCCCTTTCAAATTAGTTCTGGTATGATTCAAATGGTATCTGGTATCATTCAAATGGTATGGTGTGTTTTTTTTTTAATCAAACTCTAAGAACTTCTACAGATTCCTTGTCAAACTATAATTTTATTTACAAAGACTCTTGAAAATGGCGTATTTGAAGTGATAGTTTTTTTGTACTTAGGAAAGTTTGTATAGTAATCTTTCACAATGCTTTACTAAGTTCTTTCAAAAGTATTCCTTCAATTGCACTAAAATAGACAGTGATGAAATAGGCAGTTTTACAGACTGTTTAGTTGAAGTCTGTTCTGAAAACTAACCTTTGACTTTACTTGTCAAATCTTCATTTTTAGTGTTTCTTTTTTTTTCTTCTTGTTTTTCATTTTCTTTTTCACTGATCCTTCATCTTAAGACTCTTGACTGACATTCAAGGACTCCTTAAAAACTGTCTGTATATTACAACTGAGAAAAAGCAACTCAGAATTGCTCTGGGGACCCAGAGCCTGAAGATGGACAACAATGACAAAATGGTCTGCCTGAGATGCTCTTCAAATGAATCTTACATACTAGCATTATAATACAAAATACAAATCAATCAGTCCTCCTCATATTTTTCTGTGACCTCTTTTGTTCTATACATTTATTTTCCCCTTGAACCATGACAGTGACTATGGCTAAAGATATTTATCTTTTGCCCAGAGAAGCTGTGGATGCCCTATCCCTGTAGGTGTTCAAGGCCAGGTTGGATGGGGCTTTGAGCAACCTGGTCTAGTGGAAGGTGTCCGTGTCCATGGCAGGAGGGTTGGAACTAGACAATTTTTAAGGTCCCTTCGAACCCAAACCATTCTGTGATTCTAGAGGGAAAATAAACTAGGAACTAGGTTCATCAGTGCTGGTCCCCCAATTTTTTTGATCAGGAGTTGCCTAAGTTTGGAGTAAGCTTCATTAAATATTGAGGAGGAGTTTTTAAGTTCCTCTGTAAATGCTATGCCATTGAGACAGACTTACAAAAGGTCAGTCCAGTCTACCCTGGTCCCTATCATTCCTCTGAACAGCTGAGCTTGCACAGAGTTTCTTAGAAGCAGAGAAGCAAAGCCTCTTCGTATTCTTCTAGCAAAATGCAAAACTCTGACCTAAAGGCTAGAGCATTCCCCAGAAGAGTATTTTAAAGTGTATCTTAAGGATACAGCAGCCATATTGGTACTTGTAAATGGCTGCTCAATTCCATAAGAGGATGGTGGCTGCTAAGTGTAGCTCACGAAAGCAGCTGTACAAAGATACAAATTTCTAAATACAACCTTAAGGGAAGAAAAAAAAAAAAAAAAAAGCCTTTCAGTGCTTATTTAGATAATAACAGATTTCAGCAGGTGCTTTTCTGAGCCTGGATTGATTTGTGTATCTTTAATGTAAATCTGTCTGCACTTTTGTAAACTGGTACCAGACAGGCCAATTAAGAGTTACTTGAGATAGTGATTTTTGAGATGGCAATCCTTTTTAAAGTATTCTCTTGGTCTGTTCTTTTAAGAAATGGGAAATTTCTTTCATCTTTTCAGAGTATCACATAAGACACTGAGTTACCTATTGTTGAAGCACTTTCTATGTCATGTATCAAAATATTTGCACTTAACTGCAAGCTGTGAGTTGCTGAACAGGGGCTTAGAGGTCACCTTACCCAATAGTTGAAGGGAATTTGCTGTGCAGCCACCAGGCTAGAGATGCATGGCCTTGGTCACGCTGACAAGGATACAGAAATGCTGCCAGGGCCCTTTGGGCTATTGCATATTCACAGGACAATTTTCAATACAAGATCAATAATAACCATGGGATGAGAAGGTCTGTTCTGTTACACCAGCCCTGTTGGTAGGATGTGGTGGGTATTGTTGGTATATTTATAATGGAGACATTAAGTGAGGTATTTTGCTTATATCTACTGTGGACCAGCTGAGATTATGTATTTACTAGGGATCATAAATCAACATTTTATTGGTTCCCCCAGACAGACACAAAGGTATTTATTTGTTCTTTTTCTGTACAGAACTCATTAAGTAATGCATGGGAAAACAGCTGTGAGTCCTTGTAAATGCAAATGAGTTTCATTCCATTAAAGTTGTGCTGTGAAGCTTAAATTCCTGCAGTTTTAGGAATAACATGTGGCTGATTGGCATGTGTAATATCCAAAAGTTCCAATTTTGCATTGGAAAGGGGAACATCCTGCAGGAGAGGATTTGTCTGAATGTGGGTCTAAGTGTGGTTATAGAAGAAAAAACTATAAATATATGTATTTATTTATTTTTAGACTTATTGCTGAACAGCAGACAATGCCAGCGCATCTAACATTTGGATGACAGTTTCTCATCTTTGAGGATTTTCTCATAGACAGTTGAAACAGTGCCCACCTAACACTTGAGATGATCAGGTTTATACGTAGATGTATTCTGTTTAACTAGATCAGATGAAAAAACAGTGGACAAGCCTTAATGGAAAGAAGGCCTTCAACAGCTCTGAAGTAAAGAAAGATTTCAAAATACGATGAAAGTTAAGAGTAGTTATTCATAGTTTGTCAGACAGCTTTCTCTTGATCCACAAAAACATAGTTAGCATGTTGAACTAAACACAGAGTAATTGTTTTCCACTTATATTTAAGGTTTGACTTTTTGCTTTTGTCAGACTTAGAACCAAAAAACAAACAAACAAACAACAAAAAAAAAAAACACCAAACAAACAATAACCTTTTTCTGTCTATTGTGGTTGACTTATTAAAAAGCAATATGTGTCCACGAACCTCATCTTATCTGGTATTAGTTGGACTCTACTTCCTTAGTTTATGGGAAGGTATAGACAAAGATTTAGATGATGTCTTCTTAGTGCCTGAATATCTGATAATATCTGGCATCTGATAATATTTACAAATCTGTTATTAAGGAATAAATCTGAAATGATTTGACCCATGGCTTTCTTCCCAGTGTGCTTCACAGTCTGGGAATATAATGACCACTTAAACCTTTTTGAAGGTTCTGGATGATTAAAATTTCAGTTATAATTCCCATTGTCCTTTATAAAATCACCCATTACTGCAAATTCATGTCCTAATATGTAAATTTGTCCTTTACAAATTGGATATTAATACTGTGGTAAATTGGTCAAGCATCATAGGGTAGCATGCAGTCATTAGTGTTGAGTAGTATTTTGTAGACTTGCATTTCTTAGTTTGCTTTTGAAACGATTGACAACAAATAAAATCAGCAGATATATACTGGATTGGTATTGCACCTTTAAGTTGTTTTTTTTTTTTTTAATTTAAAGTAAATGTCAAATTAAAATGAGATTTTTTTTAAATCTAAACCAGATTGTTGCCTTTAAAAATGTGTCAAGATGAAATGTTCAGCTGTTTCAATTGATCTTAAAACAGCAATTTCTGCTTGTTTGTTTGTTTGTTTTAAATTATTTAAATATTTTTCTTAACTTTGATATACCGTAGTCTAACATTTGTAACTTTAGTTTGGCAAAATATGATCACACAAGCACACAAAGAATGACATAGACTGTAATTTCTAGATGCCCTGAAGCATCTTGCCTCACCTCCTGCCACAGCCCCAGAATGGTGTAGGTCTCTTGGTTTTGTGTGTCACATCTGCCAGTCCTATGCAGATATCTAAAGTATACTAGGGCATCAAAATAATACATACAGTATGTTCAAACAACTGAATGTTATCCTCTTCAATTACTTTAATTTACTATTTTATACTGTATTATTTATGAAAGTTAACCTGATCCCACATGCTTTTCTGCAATGGAGTCTGTCAGAAATTTTGTTTAGCTTCAACATACTTTTTATGTTTCTAAATATACTCAAGTTATGCTCACTGCTGAAAATAATCCCATCTGAAAGCTTGCTATTTCCCATTGCTATTTTTCAGAAATGAATAAACAAAGTAGGCAGCAATTATGCCATTTAAGTGTTAGGTAAGAAAAAAAAATAGAAAAAAAGCTAGCTATTGTTGACTCCATTAAAAAGTTGGACCAATAAGCATTATGGTAACTCTTAACGCTTTCTCTGTCTCGATATGTACAACATGGTCTAACAAGCAATTTAATGAACAGAAGGTCACAGAAATTGGACATCAACCATTTTCAAGGCTGATCCAAAGGTGATTCAATCTGTAACAAAAACCTCCCACTGACTACTGTGAATTTTAGATTAGGATTGTACAGCCTTAAGTCTGGTAACTTTCTGTAGTGTATAATACCTGGGAAGATGCTGAGACTTGAGTAGTAGTGTTGTCAGAGCTATATCTATAGTAGTGACATAAAAATAAACATCCACATGGGTGCAGAATTGAGGGGAAAGATGTGTAATGTCTGGGTTACCTATGTTTTAAACAAGAAAGTAAGTAATTCATAACTCTGTTATTAAAACTTATTATGACAGATGGGGGGTTATGGGTTGTATCCAGCAGGGATGCAAGCGTTGATTGATGAGGTTAGCTACCTCTGCAGGCAGAGGAGGCTGTAGAGACAAGTTTGGAGCGGCACCAGGAAAGTAAGAGGAAGGCAGTTGTCTTGCACATTACAGTAGTAGCTGGTCTTAACTGCCTCATGTTCATCATACCCTTGACTTGCAGAAGAAAAGACAATTTTAATGCTAAGAAATTAGTTCCACCTTGATGCTTTTTCAGTCCTTGGCCCCAAGCCAGTAAGGTTGTCCTTTACCATCAGAAGTATTTTCTGTGGGACAATAATAGATGAACAAATAAATGCAGGACTTGTGCAGGCTTTTCAGCTTTGCACATGCAAGTCTACTCAGCCTGTTCAGAGCAGGGATGTGATTTTTCTGTGTGACAGAATATTTGTGGTATAATATGAAGTTTTCATACCGAGCCTCTATTAAAGAGGATAAGATTCAATTGCTTGAACATAAGCATACAGTATCATTTTGATGCCCTGACATACTTTAGATGTCCGCATGGGACTGGCAGATGTGACATACAAAACCCAAGAGACCTGCATCGTTCTGGGGCTGCAGCAGGAGGTGAGGCAAGATGCTTCAGGGCATCTAGAAATTACAGTCTATGTCATTCTTTGTGTGCTTGTGTGATCATATTTTGCCAAAATAAATTTATGAAAATGCTCCCACTTCTTTTAGGAACAAGAAAAAGCAGATGATTCCATCTTGTATTAGGTGCTGTTCCGCACATACAAAATGGGGAAAATGTGTAATTTTTCATAAGAAAAGTATTACGCAAAAAGTCATTATTGTTGCTAGAGAGTTAACTGTTTTTGTAAACCCACCATAACCCATTTCCCACTCTCAAAGGAATTAATTGAATAAATATTTAGAGGAGTTGCAAATAGTGACTGGTAAATGGACATTGAATACCTGCTCATGGATCAATCATATTTATGCTGTGCATTGAATGAGAAAAAGGGACAGTGTCTATTTATGCTTCTATTGTAAACATATTGTTTTAATTTAATCTGAAAGTTTCAAGCAGTAAGCTAAATGAGCCCCAAATATCTCTATGAGGTGGCATGGCTGTTATCCTTTTAAAGGTATGCTTTCAAAAAATTATAGATATAAATATATATATATATAAATATATGCATATATATATACACAAAGAGTAAAGCCTGTGGCAGTCATGTATTTCCTAACTCAGTCTTTTTGCTCTTATTACACATCTTGTCTAGCAGACTTAATTGGCCTCATCATTTTTTTCCAAAAATGAGTATCCGTGTGTATGGTACTTCTTCTCACCTCTGTTGTATGACCCTGACAATATCTTTTTTTAATTTTTATATGTATATGTATATTCTTAGCCTTTCCTGTGTGGAAAGCATCTTCAAATTTTATCAATAAAATCTTCCTAATCAACAAAAATTTTAAATGTAACCAGAGCTTAAATAGGTCATTGAAGTCCATATAGTCCACTAGTCCACCTGTGAGCAGTAACCATCGATACTTTCCCCATGCCAGTTTCTTTCCACGTTTTAATTGTTACAATATGTTCAATTTTCTACATTTTAATTAGTAATTTTCTGACTTAATAACATTTGCTTTACTGTATTCTGATATAAGTTAATCTTGTCTAATTGATAAACCTGTGTCATGTTTTATCTCTTTTTTTTCCCACCATGTGTTTCTACAGCTTTGCACTTTATTATATCAGACTTTGAATGAGTCTGTGGATGTCAAACTTGCTCTACTATTTAGCTGTCTTTTGTAAATAGATCAAAGCTGGGTTTTTCATGCTCCAGCAAATATTCACAATGTGACAGTTTAAAATTAAAATCTTACCATCTTGACAAGTTATTTGTACAAGTTCTAAGCAGGTGATGAGTCAAGTCCTCTGTAATTAAAATATTTATTGCTTTTCTCAGTTTTTCCTGAGATAAAATGTGTTGTTTTCATTTCTCTCAGTAATGTCTGTGTTCTTCTCCCTACTGACAGCTGAGGCAAAGTGTTACAGTGTCTTCTAAGTGATGCCTAAAATGTCTTTTCTCTTCACCTTATTACTGCTTCTGAGCATTGTCCCTGTTTGTATAGAACAGGTTCTATTAATCCTTAAAAAGGTTAGCGTACCCTACTTTTCCCTGCTTCCTTTAATTCTTTTTATAGGGTCTAATTCTGCTTGATCTTCAGCAATGTGTATTTTATACTTTCAGACCAACAAATGTAGCTCTTTTATGGATCTTTTTAAACTCAGTTTAGTCCTGATATTTCTTTTCGGTATAGGGATGAAGAATCTGAATATGGATAATGTTAATTAAGAGAAAAGCAAGTAGAATCCATTCCAAATGGATGGAAACATTTCCACTAAACTCAGTGACTTACCAATGTTTGTTGTTGTTGTTGTTTCTGTAACATGCACACTGTTAAAAATGAAATAAATTTCTTCTTTCCTATCAAAATGAAACGTTTGCCCCTTATCTAAAGGGCAAAACACCAGTTTTATCACAAATGTATGAATTTGATTCAATTACAAGTTCAGAAATGCTCAAATTTCCTTGTAGAAAACATAGAAGTGTAGAAGTATATTTATGATTGCTTTACCTTAATTTTTTTCAAGTTAGCACAATAAAAAGTAAATATAAAATCTTTCATAGATGAAATAAAGGAAGCTCAGTGTCTTATGTAGTGAAAATAAATGTCTTGTTATTATTCCGTCAGGGTCTTATTTATTGTGAAGGGTAAGTTCAGAAGTTTAGTTTCATTCATAGCTTTTTAAAAATAACACTTTCTGAAGAGTTACTTGAGAGAAAACTGAACTGAGAAAACATGCACTACAGGAGACTTTAAAAAGGTTGAAAGATTAATCCAAGTTAAGTCCCAAAAAGATGACAGAATGTTAATCATAGCGATATACAGTAGAAGGTGTTTTTCTTGTTGTTGTTGTTTTGTTTTTTTTTTAACTTAAAGAATCCTTGGCATCATGGAAAAAAATACTCTCAATCAGCACATATTTCCTGTTTTTTTTGTTTTTTTTTTTTTTTTCAGAAGTACTGTAAAAGCCTTATAAACTTTATTAAGCCTTGTAAACTTTTTATATGATATGTAGAAAGAGTATTTATATTATAGGAAGTAATCATAAGAGATGACATAAAACAATGGCTTTTCTTTTACAACTTTGTATAAGTGCTTCCAGGCAGATACAGAATACAACTGATCAGACTGCCTGTTTTCTTAAGTTTCTTTACAAACAGGTGCCTGTTTTGTATACGCAATTTCTTAGTTATTTTTAAAGTCTTAACCTAAGTTTAAATTTCAATTTTTCAAAATAAGACTGGTGATTGTTCATTTATAAACAAACTATTAACCAGTCTTGATGCTCCTATATTAGGTAAATTTCTTCAATCACCTGTATTAAAAAAAAAAAAGCGTGAAGGAAGAGATTCTTTAAGTCCTCATGGTAACAGAGGCTCTGAGGAACACTCATAACATTGAGATTTGAATTTTTTGAAAAATCCCCTTCTCAAGTTGTTTTGCTATCTCTGGAATTTTTCTTTCTTCCCTTTTTTTTTTTTTTGGTATGTTTTGTTTTTCTTAAAAACAACAAACAAACAAACAAAACAAAACACAAAAACTCTCCTCTTATTCTGCCTGGGAGTTATTAAATTAGTTCATGTTCCAGTTCAGGATCTGAGCATAGTTTACGTCCTCTAGCGTGCAGTGCGTTCTGTTTTAGCAGTTGGATTGCTGAAGTGGGAGAACATAAAATAAAAACTGTCAACAGTTTGGGGGCCTTTTGAACTTTGATATGACTGTGGAAAATTACGTTGAAATGAAATTTATCGAGTTCTGTATGGGGGAATGTGGGCTCTGGATGGATAGATTCGTTCTGAGGGAGAAACTGGATCCAAACCTCCAGTGCCTTTCAGAGTTCAATCAGACAGGATGCAATGCAATCTGCTTTTGATCTAGCCAAGTTTTTGAAAATGTGCTAGACATTATGACTGAGCAGTGGGCCCACTGAAGTCTCACCAGACTTTTCAATTAAGAACCAAGTCTCAATTTAGAAATAATTGAATTAAATAGATAAATGATGACCTTTAATGAGAAAACTACTAAAGAAAATGAGTCTTGGCATTAGACAATTGAAACAAAAGGTATCTTAAGAACATGGACAGATAAAGGGCCATATTTTTGAGAAAATAGTACTACAGGTGCCTTTCTTCTCCAGCTACTTGTTAGTATTTTCTTTTCAGAGTAAACCCAGAGAGCTAAATAAGCTCTCTTTATAGCCTTTCCCAGCCTTTTACTGAAATAGTTTTCCTCAGGTGGCCCTCTAAAGCTAGTTTTAAATAATGAGTACATTTGGGGTTGCTAACAACTTTGTTTCAGTTGATTTCAAAGCGAATAATATCACTTCTTTTTTTCAAACAGACTAGGGTAAGAGACAGCTATATGTAACTATATGAAGATACTGCTGTACTGTTTATTAAAGAAAATTTGAGATATTATTGTGAATGGGGATGACTTGTAGAATACATATTTGAGTATATATCAAGATTTTTGTCTGTATGGTTGTTGATGCTGAAGGAAAGGAAAAGTATGTTATGTTTTCCAGCTCCCCTTTTTCTTTTTCTCTTTCTATAAGTTGAGGATTTAAATTCTGACTTTCTCAGCCCTTGAGTAAGGGGATCTGAGGGAAAAGTGTTCAGACCGCTTACTGATCTCAGTAAGAAGACATTACTCTGCTCATTGGCATGCTATGTCAAATGATGAAAAGTTACAGCACTTCCACTGTAGCTATTTGTGTTCCTCGTGTCAATACAAGAGAGTATTAATGACTACCATCTTTGCCCCTGTTCACAGGAATCTCGGTGGCCTTACTTATTTGGAGTGATCATTGTTCCTTCATTGGTACAAGTTGTGATTTTGCCTTTTCTTCCTGAAAGTCCTCGTTACCTCCTACTTGAAAAACATAATACCACCAAGGCAGAAAAAGGTATGAACTATTACTTGGTTTCTTGTAAGAAAGCACTTTTATCATAGGGATGCAGGCTGGAAAGAAATTTTGATATCACAGCGAAAGCAGAATATTTTAACCAGAAATATTCTCTTGACGATTTTTTTTCCCTTTCTTTCTCCATTTGTCTTTATATGTCTGTAAAAATAGCTGTTGCTTTGATTTTTTTTTTTTTTTTTATAAATGAATTTCTCCAGCAAGCTGACTTTGTAGTATTATGCATGGTGATACAAACTTACTTAAGTCATTCCCCTGCTGTGCATCAGCCACTACATGCAGTGTTCACTAGGGAGTGTAGAGGTGATTTCAGTCTTCAGGAGTGTCTATTTATATAGAGTCTTTGCTGTTTGGCTAACAAAAACACTGATTCTGTTTCTGGGTTTTGTTCCATAATCACTGTGTTTATCATGTGTTCTATAACTCCATAACCTTTGTAGATCTAATAAAGACCTCACACACCTATTTAACTGAAAATATGCAATGCTCCCATATTGCTTGCTTCAGTTTCACAGACACAGACCAGAATATTTTGCTCTTACTTACCCATGCATAAAACAAAATAAAAAATTACTTTTGTGATCAGAGCTGTTGTATCCTCTGCCCCAGTAAAATTACTATGGTCAGTTATAGCTTCCAATGTATCATGATGCTATTGTTGAGAGAATGTTGTAAGTCTGTTTTCACTTTTTATAGCAATACTTTTAAAAGACGAGTGAACAAAGAAGAAAGGAAGCTGATTGTAATACCAAAATGTTTGCAGAACATTACTGTGTATTAAAAATTATTCCTGAAAACTTAAATATAACCTTTAGCATTTTCAGTCCCTAACTAGCTGTTTAGAAAATTACTTGCGAAGTGTGAAATAACCTCTGAAACTTTAATTTCATGCTACAGGATTATTACATTTATGTAACTCCCTCTGTCCTGTTTCTTCTACTGTAAAATGAAAAAATGACCATTTTGTTTTGATCAGCACTCTGAAATGAAAATGACACACTAATGAAAGTCTCCCATGTTGTCTCAGTTTGGTGTTGAAGAATTTTGTAATGGAGCCTCAAACATTTAAAGATACCACTCCATGTTTTTTTTGTTTTGTTTTGTTTTGTTTGTTTGTTTAAAAAAAAAAGGCAAAAGCAACAAGGATTTGCAGGGACAGCAGAGTTGAGGCAGAAAACAGGTTTTCCAGGGGCCATGAAGGAAAGGGTTTGCTTGCCAACCATGGTCAGACCATCCATCAGGGAAACCATGGCAGGGAGTTTGGGGCAAACTGTCTGGGCTTGGAAGAAATGCCTTTGGGTGCCAAATTTAAACTGGCTCGTTTCTACCTGATAAAATTGTAGATGTATTTCCAGAGCTATGTCTGGCAATAAGCCTGCATATGCAAAGATATTGCATAATGTCAGACTTGCTTTAGGGATCTATTCAGAGTACTGTCACAGTGCTTGGAAACCTCACCACTGAAAGTGAATCTGGGCCTCTTGTAGGTAGAGCTTAGAAAGTGTAAAAAATTGTCATGAAAATAACTCCACCTGCTTGGAAATTCACACCACTAACTGTCACTTGTAATGGGCCAACTGCAGTCTGCTGTGTTTTCAGCATATGTGTTCTGAGAATGATTTAAAAACTTCTCTAGAAGCATTGGAAATAGATTCTTGGAGTAAAAAACATCAGGACAGCTATGTTACCCATACCTTATTGCCAGTGATTTGGTAGTTGAAATGAAATGGTTTTCCCACCCCAGGACATGCAGAGAACTCCAGACTAGGCATAAGCTGGGCCTGAGCTGAGTATCTGGAGTAATGCAGTAGAATAATGAAAGCAAGAGGGGGGGACTCTGTGATGAATAACTGTGAATTGACAGTCAAGAAAAATCATCTGCATGTTAGCATTATCTCTGGAAATGGGGGAGGAAAAGCCTGGGTATTAAGGAGACCAGAGGAGTTTGTGGATTATTAAAAAACCTACTGCTTGTAAGCCATTAATGACCATGCAGTGTTGTCCATTATAATGATGACAACAGTAATTCTCTTGAATTATTTGCCTCTTAGGTTAGATCTGCATATTAATATGAGAAATGTGCAAGACTTTCTTCCAAATCCTTTTTATTTTCCACAATGGATCAAGGCTACTCATGCAAATATCATACATTTCACTCTGGATTATATCTTGTTGGAGAAATATAAAACTATTATTCATAAAAGGTCTACCGTATTTAAGGCAGATGACTACATTAGTCTTTTTATAAAATACTCTTTCAAAAGTTAAAAAAAAAAAGCTTCTAAAATGGAGATGACAATATTAATCTTCCTAATTATTTTAGAGTAATAAAAATCCAATGGGATAATATAGGTCATTGAGTTTCCACTGAGTTCTGCGCCTGTTTTTGTCCCTTCCTTGTTTTCTGCCCTCAGGAGATAACCAGACTATAGCTACCAAAACACAAGTGACCTCATTATCTTTTTTGGCAGCAGTGTAGAAGAGCACAATGCCTTTAAGTGGCAAATAAGAGCCTGAAAGAGGGAGAAGGACCAAAGTGATGAAAAAGAGGAGATGGGGTTAGAGCAGGCTGGTGCCATGTGTGAACATAGACCACACCAGCAAGAGACAAGCTATTCCATGAGCTCAGGAGTAAGGAGGCTCCAGATGAGTGATACCTCCTGAGCAATATCAGCTAGGTACCCAGTTCCCTCCTTTCTCCTTTCTAACCGTGCAAACACTCTGGGTAGCTGAACTGAAGTCTTGCCTGGCTGATTAGCCATATGGACACTGTGGCTGACTTGCAGTTGTTTGCTGCTGAAAGCAATGCTAACAGCCAAGCAATGCTTGTCTTCCTGGAGTCACCATCCTATGATGGCTTCCTGAGACCAACACAAGCTGAGCTATATCCCATATTTGTGATTGACTGCTGAATGTGGGAGAACTGATTTATCTACGTGAGACAGAATGACTGAATAGACCCACAGCACAATCTATACACCTGCTTTGCTCAATAAATTAAAAGTCTGGTAATGGAGAGAGGGAAGAGCCATTCCATCTACCCTCCCAGCTCCCCTTTCTTGGGAAGAAAAAAAAAAAAGGAGAAACATGCCTGACATTTAACTTGTGTGATCCTTCTTCATAATGCTCACCAGGCAGTGAAAGAGAAATGGATACTCAGATAAGGAGAAGGAATCTGGAAGGAAATTGTCATTAAATTGCTAGGGAGCAGTGGGAGTGAAGGGTAACAGGACAGAAACAGGAAGAAAAAGAAATCTGTGGCTGCAATTACATCAGGCAGTTTACTATCCAAACTCTAGGAGAGTGAGACAGGAATTTGATATTAGTTGATTATTTGTTGCCCGCCAAATGGATACCTGGTCCGTGTCTGTGGCTACTGGGTATGATGCAATACAAATAAAACCACTAGTAGTATTGCAATAAAATGGAACAGCTTTCTGACTAACAGCATTATTTATAGGCAGCTTCATTTGGACACCTGATTTATTTCTTTTGAAGAGTACTACTGCAAAAAGGAAGTCTGTATTTTCAATACAGCTACAGTAACGTGTCATGTAAACCAATAATGGAAATCAGTTGGCATCCTAGCTTGCCAGAGTACCATAACAATGTTATGTCTTAAGGATCAAATAACTTAGACATAATGTCACAGTAACATCTGTTGATGACGTACAAAATCTGTTAATTTAGTATGTTCAGTCATACATTTAAACTGCCATAGTTATGAAAGAAACATTGCACCAGGTATAACACAAAGTGTGGTTTTAAAATTCTTAGAGAGATGGATTAGAGTTGCTACCTTTTGATGCAACAGAAGAACAAATCTGTCTCATATTTATAAAAGCAATTAGTTAATTTTTTACAAAGACCTTCACAGGGCCCACATGTATAGGAGCCATACAGAAACCAAAGTTACTACAGGAACAAATTGCTGTAAATGCAGTGTTTTAAGTGAAGTTGTTATTACTGACAGAAAGTTCACATATTTCATTTATTTCACATAAACATTTCTGTTTATGTGTGCTTTTTATGTCTCTAAGCATTATAAGCTATGCTTATTGGAAAGGAAGACACAACCATGACTTCTAAACTTGCTGGCTTATGGCAGAGGCTCCACCTCAGATGGTTGCTGACTGCCAAAAGCTGGAGTGATCACAATGTGTCTGCCTTGTTTGTAAGCTTTTCCTAAACCTCCTGTCTTTCAGAAAAGTTGCTTGGTTTACTGGACCTATGGTACAACTCAGTTTACCAATTCCTGTGTTATTTGTGGGTAGCATGTGGTTATTTGGTTTTATCTATACATCTTGGCTAGTTTCAAGTGGACCTGAGTAGGCCTATGATAGTCTGTGAAACCAGGTGTAAGAACAGGTGAAGATGTAATCCCAAACAGGATGCTAACACACAGAAGATCTCTGAGTTTTTTTACTTACAAGAATGAAGTGGCACATGGGAAAAGCCTAAAACCATTTGCATGCAGTTATATTTACTTAATTGGAATAGCAAAATAGAGATTTATTCTTAAATTTGTCTATGTTACATGTTAGTAGTTAATTAATATTTTGCTACATTTAAATATCTGTTTAAATCTCTTCTAGCAAGGTACATCCAAATTATTCTTCTGACTATACAGTACTGTAATAAAATCAGTGGTATGTGAAAACACTATTTTTTCATTTTGCCAAATATTTTTATGATGTAAAGTTACTACCAGCAAATTACTACTTATCTGATTCAGAAGTACTGAAGTTATCTTTCTGCGAATGCTGAGGCAGACAGTGAGGCTCCCTGTATGTCCTCCACCACTCAGAGGAGAATTTTAAAGACACTTGGTTTATTGTACTTCATAATCAGTGAAGTGAACATGAATGGGAAACAGATGACAATAATATTCATACAGTATTTATGTTTTTTTTAAAAAAAAAAAAAACAACTTTTTTTTTAACAGCATGAATTATTACCCTAGCTACTACCTGTGACCACTCCTCTTTGCTTCTGCTTCATTATAGATGGGGTTGGCTCTATTCTGTAAACCGCAAAATAGAATTTTGATTCTTTTAAATGTCTTCTTAAAGTCTGCATACTAATTCTAACAACTGCTTCCTTTGCACAGTCATGGAAGTACTACAGTGGGAAAAAAAAAATTAGTAATTCCATGTGTGGCAGAGTTCTTCAATACCCAGCTTCAGTTAATTTAAAGGCCTGGTTGGTTTTAAAGATGGTACAGATTGATTTGGTCCAGACCTTTGAACCACCTCCAAATGTTTCATCTTAGCTGAGATGAATAAAAACTAGGGATGTAAATGGAAAGGTTTCCTATCTCCTTTCCCCTTGACTGGAACCATCCACTTCTTTTTCTATTTATAAAGGCAGCGTACCAGCCTTTGACAGCTGAGTATCTAGGACCTTCTGGTCCAAGAGAATTAAGAAGAAATCTGGAAAAGTTTCTAAAGTTGCTAGAACTATAACTCCTTAGATGTTTTTATGCATGAGGAGGATACAGACATGGCATCCTTAAAGAAGGAAGCAGACAATAATGGAGGGAAATGAGTTACTAGGAACATCTGCTGTGATTCTCAGTGCCAATAATGCATTGGTTTAAAACGTGAAATAAACAGAATTGAACTTCACAAATTAAAAGACCTTCGAGTTTTCCCATCTCCCTGCTAGTGCAGAATTCATTTCCATATTAATTATGTATAAAAGTGTGATTCTTACTATACTGAAAAAGCATTAATGAAAGAAACTTGAATGTAGTGCGTAGCTGGAAAACATGTTTCCAAGTTTTAGTGTTGTCTACTGAAAACTATGCATGGATAGCATAACATTTTCTTAGCATTTCTTGACTTGTTAATTTTAAGTATCTGTCAAAGTTTCCTATTGGCATTTACATTTCTGGTCCTAACACCAGGTGGGATGAAAAGAAAGCAGGTGTCTATATATAATTTCCTGCCTTTCACTCGGTAATTTTTGGTAATTGTTTTTGTTTGTTTGTTTGTTTTTAACCTCCTGGTCCCTCTAGAGATACAGCAGGCTCCCTTGTGCAGAAAAGACAGATTGCTTCCTTTTTACTTGACTGCACCTATATTTTTGACTTGTGTGCCCTACAGGAATGCAGAGGATTCTAAGGACAGGAAAAATAAAGAAAATTGTGCACTGACCTAATTTACACTGATAAAACAGATGCTTAAAAATCTATGAGAATAATTTCAAAGAAGAGTACTGTGGTGTATGCCTTGTTATTTTCATCTTTATCTGATTTTTTTTTTTATTTAACAGTGCTCTAATAATACTGAAAAAAGTGTAATTTAACCATAAAACATTAACTGTAACATACTGGAGGCATGCATTGTTCTAATTTTACATTTCCTGTCATAGCCTTTAAATACATAACACTCATTTTAACAAGTGCTTTGTATGTCATTTAATAAGTGGGCAGTGACGCAAGGACAAAACTCAGAAGCTTAAATTCTTGGTTCTGAGGTCTGAATTTGTTACCTCATTTCTGATTATAAGGCCTAGGTGAAAAGATGGCTCTCATGCTGTCTCAGGTGTTTTTAAAAATTCTGACCTCCTTTCCCAGGAGAGAAACGAATATCAGAATAAATGAATGTCATGAAATGACTCAGCACCCAGAGGTGGTGAATGTTCATCCCTTAAAAAAGGATGCCTCTTGTTAACCAGAGTCACATAGGGCCTATTAAAATGCAGTAGAAATGTTAACCACATATGAAACTCTTGGCCCAGAGTTTGAGTTCCCCTTACAGCCCAAGCAGAAGCCAGGCAGAGTGTGCAGCATGGTGCATTCACCAAAGGGATGGAGCAAGCTGCTCTGGGTTGACCATCAGCTCGTTATGTGGCCTATCCCTCACAACATCAAAACAACACTACTTGGCCTTTTTCCCTGCTGGGTGAAAAACACAAAAAACCTTCAAAATCTGAATCCAGGTGTTTTAGTCTTGACTAATCAGTGTATTTGGCTTCCTTGACTATCCATATCCTTTCTGTGATCCAAAAGAATGGAAACTTAATGAAAAATATGAAGATTATTTATTTATGTGAAATACTGTGCAAAGCAGTGGATAAGACAGAAATGGATTTGGCTCTTATGATAAATAAGTCAATTTATTCACTTAATAAAAATAACTCATTATTTCCTTTAGAAGAAACATCTTTAAATGACCTGCTGTGTAAAGGACTGTTTTTTGAGTTAGCGTCCTACCGGGTCACAAAGGCTTGTTGCAAGGGTTTGTTTAATGTAATTGTTTCTCTGCAGTCATTCCAAGATGATGAGCGTTTTAAATATCACTTAAAAAGCCAACCCCTGAGGTATGTTCATAAAATTGTGATGAAAATATCATTGATTTATACCTTATCAGTAAAACGGAATTGATGGAGAAACACCACCTCCATTGGGAGGTATTCACGTGCAACACCTTTTGGAGGAGGTGTGAGATGGAAAGATAGGGTTGTTTGGTTATGTTTACCAGATAAATTCACTCCCATGTCTCCATTGTTAACAAATAGAAAGTCTTGAACTGCTTTGGATAATTCTTTCTAATACTAAATATATTGAAGAAGTTAATTTTTGTCTATGTGCTATTGAAAATGAGATAATATGAAGACTTGTAGCTATTCCTTTCAAATGCCTTCCCTTTTTTTTTTTGTTTTAACAGATTTGCCAGATTCTTACATATTATTACTACTCTATCCTGTCTATCTTCAGCAACAAAATCTGCTATATTGTTTGGTTTGCAAAAGAAGCCATGTCAAATAATGTTAAGAATTGCTTTGTTATTAAACCTTTTTTTCCAGTTTATACAAGGCTTTGACTCTGCTCTGGACCTTACACTGTATTACATATAAAATAATGTAAGGAGAGGTCTGATAGGGTGCCAAAAAAATGTATAATTCTTGCAGCTTCAGAGACCAATTGCAGGGATGAACCAAATCATACCCAAAATGGAATCATATTTTTGGCAGAAGAATAATTAAGTTGGATCCCATGTATGTAACCTGTTTGTCTCATACACTTCAATTTCTTTTAAATGATTTTGTTATAAGTACCAAGTGTCTGGCCTAAAGTACATTCTCTGTTTGTAGCATTTCAGACCTTTCTTGGGAAAGACGACGTGTCTCATGAAGTAGAAGAAGTTTTGGCAGAGAGTCGAGTCCAAAGAAACACCAAATTAGTATCAGTACTACAGCTACTGAAAACCCGCTCTGTGCGATGGCAGGTCATTACTGTGGTCGTCACCATGGGCTGCTACCAGCTCTGTGGGCTAAATGCAGTAAGTGTCCTTCTTCAGGTCACATGGCATCTTCTGGGATGTTCCTTTCTTTTTAATACAAGGATTATATTATACCATACAGCAACCTCTATATCTTTCCATTTTTAGTCGTTCCTTATTAGTAATGGTTTTGTTACAGCAGCATGTGGGAAGGCCTGGAGAATGATGTATCAGGTTTTTTTGTTTGTTTAATTAAGAAAGGCACTGTTGCATTAAAGTTGATGAAAAAGATAGCATGCATTAGAAAAAAAGGGTATGCATCTTCTGTTTCCGATATTTGGATCCTCTGTTTCTGGCCAGTAAATATCTGGTCTGATATGCTTTGTGTTTGTTCATGGTAGGGAAACTTTGTCCTTTCAGTAGATATTTCTGCTTGGGATAATTCAGTTCTGAACTTACAGAAGTCAGAAAAAGTGCCTGTTAACAATTTCAAGAAGTCGAGCTGGATGGTTAATTTTGTTGTTGAATAAGCTGCATTTCAATCTCCTTTCTTAGAAAGGAGCAAAAGAGGAGAACAGAATAGTCAATAGAGATAAATCCAATTGACTGTTAATGTGGCTGAGGCTAATGGATATCAAGGTCTTATTTTCAGATTTTTGAGCCTATAACATCAGCCAGGACAGAGCCATAGACTAATTTAGATTGAACGGGATCTTTGGAGCCCATCTGGTCCAACCCCCCACCCAAAGCAGGACTAACTTCAGATGTAGCTCAGACTATCAAGGGCTTTGTACAGTTGAGGTCTTATGGATCTACAAAGGTAAAGAGTCCACAACCTCCCTGGGCAACCTGCTCTAGGTGTTTTCACCACTTCCACTGTGAAAAGTATTGAGACAGAATTTTCCTTGGTGCAACTTATGACATCTGAGTTAAATGCTTTACATTGTATGACGTGAATGTTCTCATGAAGTACCTCAAAGTGAAGAGGGTTTTCATCATAGTTGAAGGGTATTAATTGCGTATACATGGAAGGCAATCTTATCACTGCTGAAAGGAGCTCTGCAAATGTAACTTCGCACTGTGGTTTTGTGCATTACAGCGTGCTTCAGCTAGCATATTTATTTATTTATTTATTTATTTTTCCCACAGGGCTAATCAGTGATAATAAGTGTAAATGCCTCTGATCTCTAAGTTAACTAGTTCAGAATTATCTCAGGTATCTGTATATCTTTAAAAATCTTAATACAAAATATTTTGTTCAAGACCTTTGGAAGGATTAGAATGATTAGAACTCCGGTATCAAAAAGATATTTTAAAAGGTACTAGGAAGAAGTAAGAAGTTTTTTGACACTGTGGGGTGAACTATAAAAACAGGTATATAGATTTTAATTTTTTTTTTAGCCATGGATTTCAGTGCTAATGACAAGCTATTTTATTGCTCATTGTGGATAGTTTCAGAGAAGAGAATTGTAATTATCTGTCATCCAGTCTTTCTAAGGTTTATCAGCGTATAAGTGAAATGAAATGACATTTATAGTAAGAAACGAACTGTTCAAACAATGAAGCACATTTCCTAAAAAAAAAAAAAAAGACAACAGCCATGTCTTAAGGGGAAAGAGAAGAGTTTTGTGGCTTTGAGAATATTTATTAAATGACAGAAATTGTCCAGTATTCTTTGGCAGAGCAGAACCACACTCATAGCTTGAGTGTGTGTGTGTCAGGGGTTGAGACGTACAGACCAAAATGAATGCAGAAGTTGTTTTAAAGTATCATTAGGGGGTTGTTCTCTGAGATCACGCCTCAGAAAAACTGCTTTTGTCAGGAAACCTGGGTGCCAAGTTGGTTATTTCAAGCCTTATCTTTTTATTGTTATTATTTTTACTTTGTTTCTCCAACTGTATAATGCCACTAAACATGAAAAAAAAAATTCACACAAAATTTACATTCTGAAATGGATTGTTCAACTTGTTCATCCAGAAAAAAAAAAAAAAAGGCAAATGATGAATGCGATCAAAGAGAAGTAGTTGCGCCGCTCAGTTAAGAGCTTAGGTTTCAGTTCCTTGTCTCTTCTGCTCGGCTGTTGAGACTGACCTTGATAAGTCACCTGAGGCTCAGAAGTTAAAGGACAGGTACAGATGTGACAGTTAACTGCTGAACCCAGTTCTCAGTTTGTCTGGCTGTGTCTAAGTCTCCTGCTGGGTGTGAGTCACTGTCAGCAAGGTTTAACTGGCTGCAGAAGCATCTCTTAAGTCATAGCTCTCATCCTTCTCTTTGTCTATAGTACCCTGTTAGTCAGTCTGGTCTTTTCAACAACTGCCATCTGGGTAGGGCATATGGGAAAGTTGGACCTCTTTCAGGGGAGAGTCTCAGGTCACTCTCACGGGAAATTACCAAATGGCAGACTTCTGTAATCATCCTGCTGGTATCTGAGAATACTTACTTCATTTTAAGGTTTTAGTTTATAATGAAAAAAATTGTTTTGTTTAAAAACAGTACATTCATCAGTTTCTACATGGAACAGAAATAACGGTGAAGTCCTGATCATATTAATCTATTCAATTATAATGGAATGCCAGACAGTCTGACCTAAATTGAAAAAAGTAAATGAATCTGTATCAGTCTATTTTCATCTGATAAAGTTTATTTGTGGTACGTAGCTACTTTAGCCAAGGTTTTGTGTTTCCAATGGCAAGAAATCATGCTGTGGATGGGGGTTCATGCAGAAATGTATGTTTTCGTATGAAAAAAAAAACACAAAACAAAACAAAAAAAATGTAGTGTGCTATTCAAGCTTGCTTTAGAGAAGAGCTAGCATCAAGTTGTAGGAAGGGATCAGTATGCATATAGCATGCAACATCATATGCATGTGTTGTTGCCCATCTTTTTTTCAGTGATTTATTTTCCCTTTTTGAAGGGAAGAATTGAAGTCTTCAGGAAGAAATGTATGTAGGGAGCTGAATGAGAGAGAAAGACTGCAAAATTGAGTGAGTGCTAGAGAGGTCCCTGCTGTGAAGAAGTTTGGTAACACCACTGATGGTGGTATAACACATGCCACTTTAAGCTAAGAGTTTATAGGAGTAAAAGCTTATGGTAAGCAAAAATAACTTAACTTTCATGCAGCTACTTGTATGCTACAGACAGGAATGCTGAAATATCTCCAAACTCATAGAATTCAGACTGCAGAGATGTAGCTGTTTTCTTATGGCAAACATTTAACTGGCTGCTATGGTGAAGTGTTGCTTCAGTCTGTGAAGAAACAGAAACCCACCATAAGAAGTCAGATGTTCCTGTATTGATTTGAACTAGACAGCAGTTGTTTCTGTGTTTTGGTACCTTCTGCCCCATTTTCCACAGATGTTTCATTGCAAAATGTTTAGCCCAAACCATTCATTAACAAAAGCCATGTTAAAAAATAACTTAAGTGAAAGTAAAGTAGTCATCATTAGTCTAGTAAATTTGTCTCGGTTATATCCTAGAATAATATATTTCCTTGTTTAATGATACACAGGCTGAAAAATATTCACTTTTATTGTTTTTAAATGTGTACGTCTTGTTAATTTTTACCCTGATTTGTTTTTTGTGCTGTTACAGATGCTAGTGAATGCAACTCAGAACCTCATCCTGTCTTCACTGTGACAGTTTTTTAATCTAGCTGTTTTACTACTACTCTTAGGATCGATGATCAGTTATTTTTCTCCGTAAAGCCACTTGTGAAACTTTCTGAGTTCTAGTTGTAATTTTTTGGCAAATGAATTCTGAAGTTTTCTTCTTAAGTGACTCTTTAGCATCTTTTTTTTCTTCTTTGTTCTTTTTCAAGATCTGTATACCTGCAATATTGCCATCATTTTCTAGAAGTTCTACCTGCTATGCAAAACTGATAACGAGAACCAGATGTCTTACATAGTTTCTAATTTTCTTTTTTTTTTTTAACAAACTTGTTAACTTGTAGTATGTGGAAAAATGAAATTTTTGTGCTACATTGTTTTCCTTGTCAGAGTAACAGGCCCCAAAATTTTTGTTAGGGGTGACAAACACTTCAGAGGGAATTGGAGCTGATACTTTGGTTTGTTTCAGTCTGCGCTCTGTTTCAGCAAGCCAAAGAAATGTGTAATTAACACCAGCACACGTGACACGAAGGCAGACTACTTCATATAGCAAAACTTGCTGCTATCACTTACTGTCCCTGCATCTGTTTTGGTGCCAGCTGATGTAGCAGTAGTGGGCATAACATTCTTAAGTCAGCTTCCCCTTTTCTGTAAGGTGGTATAGGTGAGTTTTCAGTCTTTGGTATTTTATTTTGCTTTTGTTTTATGTAAGATAATATGGATTTTCTCCTTTGGTCCAGGACAAGCAGCTTTGCTGTAGGGTTAGTTGGGAATTTAGAATTACTGTTTTTTAACAAAGCTACCAAGTTAGCACTTTGATGAACAGATGTAGCGTGTGCATAATATGCTGGCAGACAGCAGTGTTTTCCTCTTGTGATAAAAACACTTTCATTCATCAGAAAAGCCTTTTCTTTAGCAATGCTTGCCCTGTTAAGGCTTGTCACATGGACAGCATATGGAAAAAATATCACTGCTGTTTTTATGTTTAGTGTCATCACTATCTCTGCCATGAGTTATCTCTGGCTTTCAATTTTGTTATCACAGATAATCAGCTATGTGTTACAAATTCAAGGCTTTTTTCTGATAATCGTTTCAATTGTTATTCATCCCCTCCAGTGAATCTGTTATCTTTTCTCTCTCCAAGTCAGTCTCTCCTTGCTTGCATGGATTTGGCAGCCAAATTTTTTGGCTAGTTCTTTGTTGTAACCCCAAGCCCAGCATAAATATTATATGGTTTTCACACTTTGTGATGTGAATGGGTCTGTGATACTTACCAGCCTTTTTATTTTGAAGTATTACCACTATATATTCTCTCTCTGGATATTGTCACTGGGTATGGTTTTATTGACCAAACAAGAATGTCCTCCTCTAAGTTGGCATGCTTGTGTTTCTGTCTGTTAATGGCAGGTCCTTCTAGCCTGTGGTTCATTTCATCCTAAAAGCTGTTGTTTACTGTTCACCAAATGACTCTCAGTCTAACGGTATCTTTCCTCTCTGTTGATAATAAAGAAAGATTACGGTGATTACTTAACTGCAGATGTCCGTGTTGCAGTGAAGTGAAAGATAAATCTCATACCTTCTGTCCAGAAAGCAGCAGTTTACATGGTGCCTCTCACTGTCTCTCTCTCTCTCTCTCTCTCTCTCTTTTTTTTTCTTTTTTCTTTTTTTTTTTTCTGTTCTGGCCTCCATTGCTACATGCCAATAAAGAGTTCTGTAATGCCACCCAAATTTGGTTTTTAGGTGGTGTGGCTCAGCCACATGAAACCTTTTTGTATCCTATTGTTCAAAGTGAATTAAAGTGAGTTTCTTTGATTTACTCCTGAAGTGAATTAAGGCAAATTGAGTTAAAGCTACTTGTAATTCTGTCTGAGTCTCCAAGCAGAAGTGTAACAGTGTTGTGACTAATCCACCTGAAATTTGCACTTTCCCTTCATTTGCCATCCTGGCCAGCCCTCAATCATTCAGCAGTGCTCCGTATTTTAACAAGTCTGATCTCCGGCAGAAGAGATGCTTGAACTGAATGTTAATAGCTTATAGTTCAAGCCACAATGATTAATATCTCTTTTTCTTCTCTCTGATATAGATATGGTACTACACAAACAACATCTTCAATGAAGCTGGGATCAATCCTGAAACAATTCCATATGTTGCTCTAAGCACTGGTGCTGTTGAGACTTTGGCTGCTGTTTTTTCTGTAAGTGTAGTTATAGAAGTCCATTAATGTGCTTAATATTTAAATGACTGATTTTATTTCCTTATAAAGGTTGAAATTTTGAAGATTTAGTGTAGTAACTGAAAATATATATTATTTCTCAGTTTAACCCGTAACCCAGTTGTGCTTTGTATGAGTAAGGAGGAGGAAGGCTGTAAGAGCAAGGCCCAAAGAACCATAGGTAATAACTCATAAATTACCTGCTAGAGCGGCTATTGTAGCAGTTTATCTTAGAGTCTTCCCATGTACTTGCTGGAAAGGATGCAGTGTTGCTGGTGAAGGTTTGGGCATAGTACAGGACGGGGCATTGAGTGTGGACTGCAAAAAAAGAAGTATGTCTATTCAACATGTTCTAATGACACTTATTCTGTAGCAACTTATGAACAGTGCAGGAAATTCTTCAGCCATTTAAAATATGGGAGTAAATGTTTGTCACCTGGCTCACTGGAAAAGCCAGCACACTACAACAAAATTGTCCCTTGTGTTACATTCTGCTGTCTCACTCACTGAGGACGAGCAGGCATCCTTTCATAATACATGAGCTCCTCGGTAGGTAATGTACCTTTACTATGTGCTGAACATAGAAGAGGATGTTACAAAAGGTACAAAAAATTATCCATTCACATTCTTTTTTTTTTCTTTTTTTTTTTTCTTTCCCACTTCAAAATGGAGAAATTGATTAGGAAAAAGTATAGGTTAAAAAAACAATTTAAAACTGGAAGTTTCAGTAGGTGACTACACCACTGATTGCTAAAGGAAATTCATTTCTGTTTGCACTGCAATATATAAGAAACAAAGAACAGGTCTTTGGAACAGAAAGTTTCAAACAAGCAAATACTCTTTCCATTCCTTGCTAGAACTTTTTTTGTATCTTCATATATTCTATACCAAGTGTATTTGCAAAATACTGGACACAGCAGACAAGCATTTTTAAATGTCAGAAGAATGGCTTCAGCAAAAATACTTTCCAGTGGCAGAGCAACTGCTTATGACCTATAAAATGTTAAACTAAGTCCAGCTATCAAATTTATTTTCTTATGGTCTAGGACATAAGGAATCTAAAAGGTCACAAATATATTTTTATTCTGGTCTTTGTAAATTTCCACCAGTCTGTTTTTGGATAAACCATCTACTTTTTACTTTTTTTTTTCTTTTTAATTTGGGGAAATAGTTAAAAATGGAAATCCCTACCTCTTACAATTTCTCCTTTGCATACTCCAGAAACACTTCTTTCTTACAGTAATTTAAGTGAAGAATACACCTCCTTTGTGGAAACAGATGAAAATTACATGGACATAATTCCATGATATTAAAACCATTCTATAAATAGGGTCTGTCATCTTCAGTTGCTTCTGTGCTATCAGTTTGTGGAGCTTATTCAGAGCACTCTGTTCATACATAATGAGGTGGTTGTGTCTACCTTGGTTCCTGATATGTGTGGTAACCTTTTTATGCATGAGAAAAGTATATTTAATATTTTTTCTGTTCACTCTACTTTCTGTGCCTCTAGAAATGCTGATGTATTAATATCCCCGCCCCCTTCAAATTTGCTCTTCCAGTTCAAGAGAAAAGCCTTAATTTTATTTCAGTAATCTTCACAGATGTTTCATTGCTGCTGTTTGAAGGAACAATATCATGAATTCATTTTTTCAATGGAAAGTTTTGCAGCTTCATATTTCTATGAATAAGTTCCTCTAAACTTCTTTCATGCCTAGAACTAAGGATGGGAAATTTTCTTCCACTTCCAACTTCTCAGCTGCAATTTTTGCTGTTTAAAAAAAATATATACATATATGTATATATTTAACAGTGTTAAATATGGAGTCAGGTGTGTATGTCTTAACGACATTGCTCAGAGGGAAAAATGGGAGAAGCAGGAGAAAGTGAGGAGAAAAATTAATATTCCTTGTATATTTTTATTGTGCTTGCCAGCAGAGACTAGACTCTTACTAAAAATTTCCAGGGTTTCAGTAAATACTCCTTCTATCAGTAATGGTAGAATCATAATCAGTAAACAATAAAAGAATAATTTTTTTTGGTAAATAGAATAGCTTTTGGAGAGATCCACAATGGAATCATGTACTGTTTCTGATCATTATATGTATGTTAGATAGTCATCTGCAAAGACTCTGAACTTTAGTGGAATAATTGGGGTTCATTCATTGATGAGCCCTGAATAAAAGCCAAAGAAATAGATGGAATGAAATATTGAATAGACTTCCAACTGGGAGACATGTCACAGAGGGAAGACATCTAGCTTGACACCATGCTTTGAAGCAGGATACAATATAACTAAAACATTCCCTGGTAAATACTTGTTTATTAGAAGTCTGTTTTTTAAATTCCACAAACTTAGTTAAATTTTTGTAAGAGTGGTTACTGTGCCTTTTTTGTATTTGTCAGTAATTGAGGTTAGTTTAATTTTGTTGTCCTATTCTTAATGGACAGAAATAACAATTTGCCAGTCTTTCTTCAATGTGGTAATAGACTGATAGATAGAGACAGAAGGAAATTTGTGAGAAGATTTCCTAAACCACCATAAAATGAAAGGAATCTTACTCAGATTAAGCATCCTGTTTCCATTTTTGCCATCTGTGGCACACATTTGGTCTTTATGTAATGCTCATGGAAGGAGACTAGCTATGACTACGTAGAGAAGATTATGCCTTAAGCATTTCCCATAAGGTGTTGCATAAGTTTTTACCAATGTGCCTTCCAAAGCCTCTGACAGAGACAAGCCGTGCAAATTTTTTTTGCACGTGCAAGCCGTGGAATGAGTTAAAATATAATTCAGTAGTAGAACACAGAAGAACATAGGAAAAGTCTTTGCCATATCACAGAGAAGTCAAGACAACTAGCTTTCTTAAGCATGAATTGAGGGAGATAATGTTATTCTACTCTGGGATATCATGAGAAAGGGGCATTCAACTTTTTCTCTGTTTCCTTTAATGTTAATAGATTTTAACATACAAGAAGAATTTCTTGCTCAGAAAATAACACATCTTAAGACAAGGGTATCCCAGACACATCAGTAAGTGTCCTCATCCCCAACCCATTTCCTCCATTGTATACAAAGGGTAATGCAATTTGTCTCCATTGAAACTCTGTGGCTACACTGGTGTCAGTACAGGAAGAAATACCTTCCAATAACAGCCAGTTTGTGGTAAGTGAAAAAAAATGGGTGGCGAATAGTTTCATCTTGAGGGTTCTTAGGAAGCTTTGTTGTAACGTGACTTTTAGTGAGAATTGTAATGCAGTCCTGTGTGACATTGTTGCACTAGATCAGAATCAGCCTTCATCTACCCATAATCCCCAATAGTGTGTAAGTAGAGGACAATGCAAGAATGGGGCAAACTTGGCATTTCCCCCCTTTGCTCCCCTGGCTTCTCCTGACCCTGACAATCTCCTGCACAAGGAGTACAAGAATTAGAAGGTAATATCTCAGTCTTTAATAACCTTGATGGATTTTTTTCTTTGTATTTGTCTAGTTACTTTTCAACTTTTTAGAACCCACGGCATTGTAAGGCAGTGAATTTCCCAGTGTAACAACATATTTTATGAAAAAGTCCCTTGTGTTGAGATTAGAGAATATCAGATACAGTAGGTGTGGGCTGTATGAAATCATAACAGTGTGGATGCTCAGTTAACTGCGAAACTATCCTTAGAGAGGTAGCTATCAACACTTCACTGCCATACAAAGAAATATCTAGTGAGATCTGTCCTGGGTCAGTTAGTCCTAAAACTCATTAGTAATGTGGGTGAGGTAATAAACAGCCTTTTATAATCACCTGTTTCATCCAAGCTCACCAAGGCTGAGAAACTCAAAAATGTTTGCAATAACTATAGAAGATCTAAAAAAACAGGGCTTGTGGCCTGAAATTGGTGCGATGAAATTCAGCAATGAAAGGTACACAGTGCTGTATGTTGGGAAAGAAAAAATTAATATGCACAAAAACAAAATGTCATGTGGAACTGTGTCAAAAGGCTTGCTGAAGTCAAAATCTATCATGTTTTTCATTTTCTTTTCATCCACTCAGCTTTCTCCCTGACAGTGTAAAAAGTCACACTGATCTGCACTGAACAAATCTGTTTTGACTGTTCTGACCACCTTAGTATCTTCTAGCTGCTGTCAGACTGTTTGATTGGTTAATAATTTATCCTAGTACTTGGGAGAAGGCAAGAGTCAGACCCTGTCTTCCTTCTCCCCATGTAATAGAAGGTAGGTGCTCTGTCTGCCCAGATCCAGTGCTCTTAGACGCTGCCATTGACTCACAAGATTTCTGGGATTTTCACTAATCAAGGTTATGAAAGCCTCATTTTTACTAATAAATTTTGAGGTAGAAAAGGCTGATTTGGTGGGAAAAGTGACCTGGCACTGAAGACTGTTAATTTCATCCAAGAGAAATATTTATGCAGCTCATCATCTATAATTTTAAGAAACTGCAAATAGTTGCCTCCATGAACAAACAGTTGGCTTCCAAAATTGCCTATCACACTAATCTGTTTTGCCTATGTAATATTTAAATTTTGTGAAATTTTAGATGATTTACTTTACTCAGACCGACAAAAGCATTAGTGAGCATGTCTGATAAGTAACATGAAAAAAAAAACCCTCAATGATTCATTTAGAATATAAAATACTGAATTATTTTGTATGCAGGGAGTCACTAATTACTCCCTAGTTGCAAATTCATCCTCATTTCACAGCTTCAAATGTAAATGTGTGGAATCTTTATGGAGCAAATTTGTGAGTGGAAAAATGCGTGGATATATGCCATTATATTGGAGAAAAGGAACCATAAAGAATTAGTAGAAAAGAGATACTGACCAAGAAACTTCCCAGACCATGGTATTTGCCGACAGCTGCAGTGTAGGCAGACGCGTATTCACTGCAGGGTGAATCACAGATTGTGATCCTGTTAATGCATACAAGCTAAATCCAGAAATGGTCAACATAATAATTTTAGATGAGGAAATTAGTGTTCTTAATGATTTTATTACAGCTGTGTACTTCTGGATAGGCAAAATTACAGGTGAGGAAGGAATGGTGTAATGACTTCCAGGAAAAAAAAAAAAAAGCCTCCTTATGGAAGTCTACCCTACAATAACACTCCTAAGTCCTGAGGGATGGTGGGTTAGAGACTGCATTTCTTTGGTACAAATCCTTCTGCAGGTTATATTCAGAAATTGAAAATTCTAAAGACATCTGCTTTCAAGCGTTGAAATGGTTTTTGATTTTTTTTTCAGTCTGTTCAGACTGATCTACATCAGGGCATTCAAATACCATCATTAGAAAATAAAGCACCAGCTATGGTAATCTATCATGGACCTAGTCTATCTTTTAGAAATGTGTACTTGGCACAAGACAAAACCTGGCATTTTTAACAAATAAATCATAAACAGAAGGGCCTTTGCTTCAAGAATACCTGTGTTTTGTTGAGGGGACACAACAGGAATTACTGTGTTTTTTTGTGTGCTGCCTAAGAGCTGTTCCCAGGCACTACTAAGGCAAAGGCAGCAGGCCAGAGCAAATCCCTACATGGGCTGCGTCTTGGTCGTGATGGTTCAACAGGAGTTGCATATGGAGACCCTGTGCTCTGTGAATGGAAAAATCCACTACCAGGTCAAGATGATTAAGGATACTTTACTGCAAAATAGAAACTTATAAAGTTCTAAGAAAAACTTAGAAAATCCTTTGCTTAATAGTGATCCCTATAATGGTACCTACAGAAGATGTGAGGTATCATCCCGTTGTGGCATTAACATAGATACAGGTAGTGATGTGAGAGGCAAGGAAGGCACAGACTGATTTAAGGTTTGCACTTATGTGGTGAAATGCAGTGCTAGGCCACTGCAGTCCAATTTAGGGGCTTAAATAAAGCACCCTGTTTCTTTGTTTTGCAATTGTATGATTCATACAGCAAAAAGATATACAGAACAATAGGAATCAAACCCCATTTGTAACCCCCAGTCTCTTGTTACTCTCCTTCTCCTGGATGCAAGATACTATGCACCGTGTCATAAATAGACATGACAGCAATGTAAATGTGATTATTCATTTCAGCACAGCTATTTAAAATGAAAATAACACAGAGTTGTCTTGTTGCATTGTCTGAATCTAGACATACAGTCTTGCTTAGATCTATACCCAAAATACATGAGAAAGAAAGTATGGCTACTCTATGGTAACATATAGATCGGATTTCTGTATAGAGCTGAGAAATGAAGAAAATCTAATAGGGTTTTCTTAGTATGATTTGGGGCCAGGAAAAAAGTAAGTAATAGATCTCCCATTTGGGCTGTAAAACTCGCTTACGTATTCATTTTTTCCCTAGCTTGTCTGATCTTTTTTAATGCACTCTGCTTTCATTGTGTCAGCCCCAGTATCAGCAGCTGACTCAAGTGTAAAGATTGATGTTTGCTTTTTAAACTTTATTCACAAGTGGTTCCTGCCAGACAAAAGAAAGTTATGTTAACTGTTAACTTAGTTTGCATATTGGTTGCCTTATTATCAGCAAACATTTGTGTTGAGAGAGTTTGATTGCAATATTTTTTTACACATTTTCAATAATTTCAGCTGTGTTAATTACCATGACTCTGGGTATAGGTTTCTACAAATGCATGTTTATGATCACACTTACATAAGTATCAGCATACACAATTTGGCAAATAATTCAGTGCGCTATCACAGAAAACAGTTGTAAGATTCTTTTTATGGCTATACTTGAGCATATGCTGAATTTCTTGTTATTTCATTTACTCTACCACATAGTATATTTTGACTTGTTGCAGGTCTTCAATAGGTAAGTGTTGGCAGTGCTTACCAGTGGAGCATTCAGAACTATAAATACTTGAAAACTGGTGAATCATTTTCTACTTCCTACTATGAGTCATAAGCATCTTAGTGGGTTTTGCAAGATAACAAGATTTGGATTTGTATAATTAAAACCAAAAATGAACTTGTCGTCTGTTTACAACCTTATGTACTTTTTTTTTTTTTTTTTTTTTTTAACCAGGGAATCTTCAGGGTTTATTTGAGCATTTGTTTCCATCAAGAAAATGGGAACAGAAATTTGAAATACTGATGCATTGTCATAGGTTTTCTTAAGAAATCCTCAAAAATAAATTAATTTGGGAACTAAATTTTAGTTAGAAATACTGTTAACCTATACAACTTCATGGAATGGCTGCTGAAGCATCTGTGTACTTAAACAAATCAAAAAATCCTTTTAGCCCTGATGAAAGATGGGGCCTTCTGAGAGGCTTTTCTGGTGTGGGCTGGCTCCCATTTGAACAGCTTTGACCTGTTCTTGGTCCCTGGATGCTTCTGCTTTGCCTCCTGACTGCCTGCATCCCTGCTCAGGCCAGTAGCAAAGGCACAGAGCCATGGCTTTCCAAATGCTAGTGTAGCTTTTCACTGTAGCACAGCCGTGTAATTCATGGCCAGGCAGGGAGCATGGGTTTGGTTGTTGCACTTGGCTTATCCTGAGCTTGACTCAGTGTAGAATCCCATTTCAGCAGAGACTCATTTGAATCTGTGCCATAGGCAGATGTCTGGGTGTTTTGTTTGGTCTGAATTGGTGATGCAAGAGGTGGGCCATGCATTTGAACAAATTAGAGGTTTCCTTAGCTTTAAACTGGAAATAGGTTGTTTCTCCCTATAACTGGGAAAGTTAAACATGTCTAATGGAGAAGCCTTCTTAGTCAGTATTCTCTAGATTTTGTAGAGTTGTTAGTGTGATTTATTTAGGATTAACTTTGAAAATGATTATACAATTTCCAGCAATTTGGGTACATCACAGTATCTGTGTGAATAAGTACAAAATTGCTGTTTACTTTCTCGAGTGAACAAAGTTGGTCCATTCTATAAATCACAAGAAATGCCGCCAGGAATTATAGTTGCAAATTCTTTAGGGCAGAAACCACAGGAAGCACCCATAGGTTGAAGCATTCAAGTTCCTCAGTGCTGCTGTATTAAATAACAATGACTCTGTAGGATGATGAAAGATTGGGAAACCTGGCATCAGCTCACGGAAAAGAACTGTTTCACGTGGATTTGTTCTGTTGTCTTCCCCACTCATCTCTGGATAAGATAGAATTTATATATATTAGCAAGTATTATTCTCTTCTGTAAAAAGCATATGGAACTTGCAGATCTGCTGTAACTGTGCCTGTGCTTTGCTGCTCTCAGTTAAAACTGGGAGTTCCTCACCAACCCACCTAGATTTCCAGATATGTCCAGACTACTTATTCTCAATGTATGTAGGCACAAGAGTTTGTACGTATCTCCTTGGAGTCCTCTCTTACTGGGGTTTGCTTTACCTTGAGGTTGAGAGCCAGAAACTGTCTAGCACTTTTTTCCAAATTTTGCTCTGTATATGAACCATTTTTCCTCTGAGAGAAACATTCATCCTTCATGCCTTTTTAATACAAAACCCACCAGCTGGTGTAACACTAAGATTGTTTAATCACAACCACCAGTCTGTAATTGAAAAAGTAAGGGAAAGTCACTGGTATGTCAAATTACATGTGCAGCATCCATTGCTGAACACACTGCAGAAGTCTCCATCTTCTAATGGACCCATTGGATAAATTTACATCCTTCATGGTTATAAAAAATGTCTCTTGGTTAAGTTTATGTGTGGCCACATGTATTTGCAAGATGGATTCATTAATCAACGTTCAAAATATTTGGCATCTTGTAGGGTTTTGACAGCACAGCAGCTGCAGTTTTAGAACATTTGGACTCCATGAGTACAATGTGAAACCTTAATAACATCAGAGCGGGTCTATTTTAAACACTGCTCTGAAATAAATTATGTTATGGAATCTGTGGTAACTGTCAAAATGAGTATATTTCCTCATTTAAAGAAATAAGGAATGCTAAAGCTAGCTGCAGAGCTGCTAGCTGTGTTCTGCCATGTCATGGTACTCTCTGGTGTGGAAGTCCACCTCTTCAGGGTAATGAGGATGGCATGTTTTGAAGCCTTTTCTAAAGACTGCTGGTAAAACTGGCGTTGTGGGAGAAGTGCTTACACACGAGGCATTTCCTCCTTGAACAACTGTGTGCTTTCCTATAACACATTTCTTCTAGATGCTCACAGTGGAAGTGTATGTTGTCTCCAAAAATTAAGGGTATTGCTCCAGATTTCATTTTATTTGCTCATTTAATCTTTTGCTCGAGGGATGTCTGAAAGAGGGATTTCAGTCTCTAGCAAATAACAGTGTGACAGTCACATGATTCTGACTTTAAGTTATTCAAAATGATACATTTTGGGCTTCGTAAAATTGTTTTATCCTTCTCATAGCAATGCCAATTGTAATTGATAATTATGGTAGTTGTCAACGAGAATAGTGTATTAGAAAACATTATGATCTAAAATAGGTATTAGCCTATTTTAATGAGTCTGACTAGCAAAGAAAATTCAGTTTCATGTTGCAGCTTTTCAGGAATCTTTTCACTGTGTTCTTTTCTAACAGAAAAGTATTCAGATTTTCTGACCATTAACAATGTTGTGTTATCTTAAGGTGTTAAATATAAATTCAAATTGTGCATGAATGCACAGGTATCTGTTCTATAATCCCTTGTCCTAGTGAGGTTTTCTGATGGATGGATTTCATTTATATGGCTATTCAAGTGAAATCTAGATGATGACTAAATGTTTTTTTTTTTTTTTTTTTTTCTGAATTCAGGTGAACCAGAAATTAAAAACAAATTTTAGATTAATAAAAATTATTTAATCTAAGCTAAAAAGTTTTTTTGCTTAAACCTTTCAAGTTTATGTTGAAAGAGATGTTGAATGAGCTGTTGAAATTAAGAAACAGTTGAAATGCAAAAGCAAGGAAGTAATTTCTTTCAAAATACAATATTTAAAAATAGTATATTTTAAGAATATTATTATAGGAATTTGGTGCAAATTTGTAAGCAGTTAAATCAATGTAGAATTGTGTAAACATAATTGTGTAAACATAATTGTCAGGAGAATTATGAACATAGCATAGCTGATAGGTAGTACAAAATCAATTTAGTTATTTTTAGTTTTGGTCTTCATACTTACCAAAAGAGCATATTACATTGTCTGATGCCAATTTTTGTTTTCCAGGGCTTAGTTATTGAGCGACTTGGACGCAGGCCTCTTCTCATTGGAGGTTTTGGGTTGATGATTGTCTTCTTTGCAATTCTTACTGTGTCTCTGACTTTACAGGTAACAGTACAGTCATTAGATATTTTTGTTCTCTCTTTTGTCTATTTTAAACACCAGGTACTTGATACTTGTTTGCCTCAGTGTTCCTCTATAAGCCAATCCTTTTAATTGGTTTGATGTAAGGATTCAAAGGTCTGTCTTTTGCTTGTTTATAAATCTGGTGTTTTCAAAGCACTGTAGTTAGCTGTAGCAGGTTTTGCATTAAGAAACCATAGGGGCTTTGGAACATTCATCTCTCATCAAATGAAAGACTCAGGCATATCATGAACTACCATGAAGACAGTTTTACCCATAGTTGGGAAATGTTATATTCTGTGTTTTTATCCTTGCTTGTAAAGCAGTCTTCTTTCATACTATTTCATCATTATACTTAGGCTTGGATAAGTATCCATGTTTACTCTTCTATCAAGTCACATATTTTTATTAAAAATATAAAGACTTGGCCTTTGCAGAACATCTGCTCTTAAGTTTTCAGATGTTATTAGCAGTTAGTTCTCCAGCTCTTTCAAATGGTCAAAGGATAATCATTAAAACAATCTAAATACCGAGCCTAAATAATTTTTCCTTGTTTAGCTTCCATTTTCATAGTCATGTGGTTTCCTTTGACTTTTGAGGGCCTTTAAGATGTAAAACTGACAGTTTGGAACAGCATGGTTTTGGGTGATCTTTCAGCAAGCTGTTTTTTCTGCTGTTGTTGATTTCCATGTTTTTCCATTAATATGACTTTCAAATCATACTTCTTGGCTGAAGAGAGTCTGTTTTGATGAGCAGGTGCATGCAAGACCATTGCAAAGTTTTATATGACTTGCCTGTATGTGTAACACAATAAATCTTTACTTCACATACCTGTCATGACAGCTATAAGACAGCTCTTCAGAAGAGAGCTGTTAATGCAAGTTTTGTAAGCTGAGTAAAAGGTGTTCTTCCAAAACTTTTAAAACATAGTTTTATACATGAGGACATTCAGCTATTGGAAATCTCTGAAGTTTGAGTGCCTTTCTGTTTTACTTCTTTTCAGAAGTGTCTCAATATCTTAAATACTAGAGGGTACAAATAGGCTTGATCTCAGGGCAGTTTGTATCTACTCTGTATTTGCACATTCCCTTTCTCAGTGCCTTTGGAGTCTGGATGTGAGTTCACTACAAGTCCCACTACAGATGGGAACTCCAGAATGTGTAATTTCAGTAGGTTTACAAATCACTTTCTTTCTGTTAATGCCTAGGAGAACACTAGCATGTTTTCTGCATAATAGACAGACTATAAGAAAATGGGGGTCATTATTTAGTACTGAAATAAATAATTACTTATTTTACAGTGCCACTTAAGGTGATGTTACAGTTATATGTACCTTGATCAAATTTGCAAAAACAGTAAAATTCTAATAAAAGCAGTATTTAATCTTTGCTGATGAAAAAAAAAAAAAAAAGAGAGAGAGAAAGAAAAGGGAATCCCTGAGTTTTTCCTTACTTAATAGTGTTCTTATTAAGCATTCATGTAGATAGTTAAGAAAGAGAGTCCTGAAAACTCAGTAGAAATCGTGCAGAGTATTTCATGTTCCTACCATTTAGAGGTATGAATTGAGATAAATCTACTTTGAAGTAAAATAAAAAGATTGCCTTGTGAGGAAAATAGGTGATTCCATTTACAAGTCCACTAAAGAACCATTTATATCTTGTTCGCTTTTCCCAGTAGCTGTTACTTGCACACATGACCTTCCTTGTCTGCAAAGTAAGGTTATGGCTAAAAATGCCTAGACTGTGGCTTTCATGTGCTATGTGAAGTTTCAGATACAGCTGTCCTACCCAAAGGCAGCCTTCCATATCTGGACTTCTGCCCAGCCTTTAACTGGAGAACTTAGAAGCTCTGTGGATCATCATAGCTGCTCTATAACCTTTCTTGAAATATCTGAGGAGGACAGAGGTGCAGAATCTGTGCAACAGAAAGAAAAAACTCTTTTCCAGATTGGCTTGAACTTTAGCACAAGAAGTTGTAGACCTTTAGAGTTGTGACTTCTGTGGTGCAGGAGGTTGGCTAGTATTTCTCTTACAGAGAGCAAGACCTTCTATCCAAATAATCTAATAAAATTCTACAGAAATGTTGTGATTTTCTAAAGCAGTCCTAGACTAAATTCTGAAATAGAGAATGAATTGTGGAAAAAACTATTTCTGATTTTTTAATACTGGAGATAAGCACAATATACTTAACATGAATGTCTTTTTTTTCTACCCAGAAAAATGTGCATTGGCTTCCTTACCTCAGTATATTTTGCATTCTTGCAATCATTGCATCGTTCTGTATTGGACCAGGTATGTCTATTTTTCACGTTTCTTTGTACATCAAAGCCCAGCTATTCTTGCACTGGCAGTAATGTTTACAAATTGCTTGTTAGTAATATCACTTAATCCTTGCCTGAAGACCTCAAGAGGTGTAAGACAAGGAAAGGTAATAGCAGCACACAGTGATAGCCACATACGTAATAAAAACCCAAGTACACACACTCCTACTTAGCTGTCAGAACTAGTGCCTAAACTGCAATCAGTACCAAATTATAATGTTGGCAATTATTGTAGGATTGCTTCTGTTTTTTTAAATATATATATAGAGAGTCTAGTAGCTAGGTGTTCATTTATCAGTGCTTATGTTAGCAGGTTAATGCCAGTAGTACACTGGGAGACCAGTGCAGGGAGAGGAGTGGAGCAATTGAATCTTGCAATCCCCTTGTCCTTCTGTAGGTTCAGCTAAGTCTCTAGTATTACTGGTATATGTTTTTTTTTAGACTGAAGTTTTTTAAAAGGGTTTTGTAGAATAGAGCTGCTCTTGCTATTTCAGTACCTAATGAAAGTTAAATGTTGACTTGAAATTTCTGAAGAACTTCCCTTCAATTGTTTTAAGTAGCTTAAATAATTTAAGTGCAGCTACTTATAGTATCTTTCTTTGTTTCTTCCATAAAAATCTGTTGAAGTGAGTTCTAATTTGTTGCATATTGCAAACACGTTCAACCAGTTTTTAGAATCTGCAGATCAATATGTTCTTGTGCGTTGTATTTTCAGCATCTTAAAATTAATTCTCTACATTTCTCCTTTACCTCAATATTCATCATAATAGATTCCATTTTTCTTCACTTAGCTTCACATAGACCCTTGCTGAGACTATTCAGAATTTCCTGTTTTACTTTCCACTGTCTTTGGAGCAAAGTATCTGTAGATATATGCAAGATCGACAGCTTTTTTTTTATTATTACTTGTTTTCTCCAGATTTTTTTTTTAATATATCTCCTTCTCTGTTTTTCACCATGCTTATTGTTTTCAAAGCCAAAGAACATTGTAATGTACCAGCAGCTACCTAGTTGGCTTCTCCACCTCTTCTTTATACCCGACAGTAGTAGGAATATCTTGATAGTATTGAACATTGCTTTGCTTTTTATGAAAAATTTGGTAATTGACACTTCAGTGGCTGAGAAGAAATTACAAAGAATCATATCTTGGCTCCTCTGCAATTCAACAGCAGATTTTTAGTTGACTTTTAGTGGGGCCAGATTTATCTTCAGTGAAACTTCTCTGAGAGGGGTTATCTCTGTTTTGTTTAATGGGGCTTAGGAGCTCTGAACTACTTTCCTACCTCTCAGCTGGGAGCATTTCTCTTTCAGAATATGAAAGCAATTTCAATTATTGGCCATGTTTTAAGATGGATGAATGAGTCTCTTGATGCTGTTTAATCATACAAGAATCTATCAGTGCAGAAGAAGAGAAGGCCAAGTAGGGCAGCTGCACTTCTTTTTGTGCAAGCAATGATATTTAGGTTCCAAAACTGGAACCAAACTATTGTACTGGTCTGCCTAGGTAGGTTGGGCCAACCCCAACTTCCAGAATTTCTGAAGCAGAAAGCATCTGAGAGAAACTGTGCCAATTTAGTACTAATGGCTACAAGAGGACTTGGACCTTAGGATATCTTCATGGAAGATTGAAGTTACTTGGCAAATCTCAGAATTTGCTGGGTTTCTTAGTGTGAAATATTACTTTGTATTGCTATTCTGTGATCTAAAATTTAGTTGAATAACTAATCAAACTATTATAAAACTTGCTAATTTTTTTTTAAAAAAAAAGACAAAAATGCTGCTGCAGATGTAAGATTGCAACTGTGTGTGAGGAATAAGAGATGAATTCTGTGGAATTACTTATCCTTATGTTTCCTTAAATAAATGAAATGCAATACACTGAACATTTCAAGATAGATCAGAATTATTCCCTAACTGAAAAAAATTTCAGTGTTTCCTTCAACCAAGTCAAGTATGGCACTACAGTCAAAACAGTAATATTTTGAGTAAAATAAATACAAGAATGAAAAGATTATTCTGAGATTCCACCATAAGAAAATTTGGAGTCCAATGGATTTCCACATTTTTTTGCAGTTTCAAGGATGTCACTCTGCAGCTGGTCCTGCAGCTGCATTATCATCATTATCATTATACCTTCTCCCATTGTAGCCTACGCAGGTAGTACTTACTGATCAGTGACCAGCTGCATGTATTTATTTCTGTCCCAGTGTGCAAGACATTGTAACATTTTTTGGTTATTAGTTAACTCACATACAGTTACATAACACATTTCATTTGTTCATTTTCCATAAAAGGAAGGGCATAATTAATAAAAGGGCATAATTAATTCACAGTAGAACAAAGAAAGCAATGAATTGCCTGGGTTAAATCTTCTCTTTCTGAAAGACCTCTATTGGATGGGTAGAGGTGGGCTTATAGAAAGAAGAAGATCATTACCCACAATCCACATACTAATTAATTGATCTGGAAAGACAGAGGAATGAACCTCATCATGCTGTTGTGTAACAAAGATAAGATACAATTCAGCCAGGTTTCAGAAATTTGAGCATTAGTGACAATCTGTAATGCTGCTTTGAAACATTTTGACAGCATGCCTAATGAGTTCACTGGAACTCTTCCTGTGATCTTAGCTTCAAACTTTGTAAAAATTTAAGTAAGGGTTGAATCATGCATCTCTTATTTATGGAATAAAACTATTAGTGTTGGCTTCTGTGGAACAAATTCTGTCTGAACAAAAATGACTCATGAGTAAAGATTCTAAGTCCTAAATTACTACAAAAAGATCAAAACTGAATAGTGTGTACTTCCGTTCTTTTATTCCAGAGCTCTGCAGTCCAATGGAAAATCTGTATTTCTGGATCTTCCTAGATAGGGCAAATAACGCTCACTAGCAATTTTCAGATGACTTAAAATCTTGACTTCGTTTTTTTCAAAAATATATTGTGACAGTTATTAAATTAAGGTACCCTATATATGGCAGAAATTATGTTCATATGATACATGTACTAAGGAAAAAAGTTATTTCTCAGGGAAGTGTGCAATACCACTGTAGTGTCATGGTAAACAAAAATATCATTTATTATAATGGGAAAGTCATTAATGAAAATTAACCTTAATTTTCATTTCCTTCTACTGTTGGGGTTTTAGTAAGAACAAGTAAGTAAACAAGAACCCACTTCTGAACAGATCTCCAATGCAGTGGCTGTTAGAGAATGTCTAAAGAAAAGTATGAACAAGGCAAGCACGTAAGACACTTTTCCAGAAGGAGTGCAAAACTTTTCAGCTTAGTATATTCCTGAGAATAGTTTCTAAGATTTTCATAGTCTTGCATGAATTTGTTCATTCTCTGTCTGAAACTGTGCAAAATTTTAACATCTGCAGCATCCTTTGGCAAAGAAATCTGCATGTCTACCACCTGCCATGTGTATAACTACATCCTTTGGCTTTGTGATGCCTTCTATGTCTTCCATTGGAAGAAATGGAATAGTTGATCCTCTTCCTCCCTCTTCAGGTTTCTTGTGATCCAGTAGACTTTTACCTTATCACCTTTTCTAGACTGAACGGCTATTTCTTATTGCTTCCTTCTCAGAGATATTTTATAACACCCCTTTAGTAGGAAAGTTTCACACTTAAATATCTGATATTTTTTAACACTCTGGCAGTTTAATGAGACAAGACTGAGGCTTAGAAATAAATTTCCCATCTTTCTGGTCAGTAAAAAGTTTTTTACACCAGAAAATTAATGTATTTTTTTATTATTATCAAGTTGCAACTTTTAAATATTTTTAGCCTTTCTGTAGAAGGCTGAGCATCATTTGTTTATATTGTTTAACCAAGTGCTGTTGTCATGGTATTGCTCATGCTTACTATCTTATGAAATTCTTCTGTAGAAGAGCCATGCTCTTTATGCTCTTATTTAGAGCATTTCAGCATTCAGTGGAGTAAATCCCACATGGTTTGTAATGATTCTGCAGATACAGATCTTCATCAAGGATGAATTCACTTTACATTCATTGAGCTATTGGTATTTGGAAGAATTATCCTATCTGAGAATAGTAAATAATGTGGACAATTGAGCTCATAAAATACTCCTAGAACTTTCTAGATAATAAATACAGTATTTGCTCTCTTGCTAGACCGTCTGATACTTGCTTGATAGCTTATATATTGTGTGGCCTCCCACTTTCAGAATAGCATATGGATGAGTACCATCTGCTCTTTACAGCTAGAATCAGCTGTTACTATATTTTTTTTTTCTATTCGTTTCATTTTTCTGAACTCAGATTTTCAGTTTGCAGATGTTTTTCAGGCATATTGCTAAGCACTGAAACAATAACTTTAACAACAGGTATGTTCATGCATGTGAGTGATTTGGTACTTCGTTTTTATCAAAGGAAAAAAGAGCAGAAAGAAATCTTTCGTATATTTACCAAAAAAAATAAAGTTGCCCTTATGTTCAGAATAGACGATCTGTGATGTGAAAGAGAAAAATACCCTTCAAAAGTCACTTAGTTCTATAAGTTAGGGAATCATGCTCTTCCAGACATTTGGTTCATTGTGCTTACTTGGTTAATTATACTCAAGTAAAGGTATTTGGTTGCAAAGAAACATACTGCTTTCCAGTGTTATTTTGGTTATGTGAACAAGTTAGTAAATATTTTTACAGTTTTCACCTCAAAATGTGAAAGCTGCATGGAAATGTTTTTCATGGTCACACATTTGACCTGAAATAAATATATAGTATGCTTCAACTGAGGAAGTGTCATCCAATATAGAGTAAACAGAAAGGACTGATGAGTTTGTTTCTCGTTCCTAAGGAGACAGCAAGGAAAAAAAAAGGAGAGAGAGAAATACAGAAAACAAATCAAAGAAAAAATTTAATTAGAGAACAGTTTCAATATTTCCACAAAGCATTTGTGCTGACTTTCAGCTTCAGAGCAAATGTATTGATTTGGAATGCCTTGACTGAGTGAGCAAATACTGTGCAACTTGTTGGAAATTTAGTTAATGATAGATGGGCTTAGGTACATGCAAAACGTCTTCCTGCTTTGACCTTGTCTTAGAGTTATATTTTTTAAAGAAAAAAAGCTAAAACCATCTATAGTTATTCCCACTTTCTCAATTAAATCCATGTAGCTGCTTCTTCACGGACAGAGAATAATACTACCATGTTGAACTATGCCTGCAGAATCAATGTCTAATTCAGGAAAACCACAATAAAATCGGACTTAAACAGGAAAAGTGTAGCTTATTTCTATCTGTTTACTTGAATTCCCTGTCTACCCATTGTGTCTTTGCAGCAGTTGCTGTGCAAGCAAATTATTTTTTATTTTGCTGGGTGAATTGAAAAATATCTATATGTATGTGTGTGTATTGGTGAATTTGAGGTAGTTCTACAAAGCTGCTGGAAATTGAGTCCTTTAATCTACTGGACTGTTAAAAAAAAAAACCTACAAAAACAACAAATAAACAAACAACAATAAACCAGCTTACACAAGATATGTCCAATCCATCCAGAGACAGTTTTCTGCAGAGGTGTAATACCACCTGTCAGGGAGGCTGTATTATATGCTGGGATAAGGGGTTTTCACTCTGTTTTTGAAGCTGTTCCAATTTCTTTAAAACACTTAAATATTCATTCTCTGTACCAGAAAATGACTCTTCTGCCATGTGTCAAGAGATTCACCCCAGATGGTGGTACATGTGGGGAAAAAGAAAACCAACTGTAATTGGGGATTACAGCAATGTTGGCATGGATTTACAGATAACTTTCCCAATGGAAATAAGCATGACAAAAAATACAGCAAGACCTTGAATCTTTGGGAACTTGGCATAAAGCAATTCAATACGTTGTCTTTGTATGAAGAGATTTATTAATATTTCTTCTTTAGAAGACCATTGTGTTTACATGTTTACATCCTTCTATCCAGTTTTGATAAATGGAGGAGGTAGTGCTGCAGCTGGGGAGGTTATTTATGAGGTCTGTCTTTAAAACAACTAAATGAAGGGTAGGATGTGGACTGTTTTAAGAATATTCCTAACTTTAATGTAGTCCTTCCTTTATCACCTTCTTTCAGAAACTGAAAAAGTATTGTATCTTTCAAATCAAGCCTTTGCAAATTCAGTGACACTGAAAACAGTAAACTTGAGCGCTGGACATATTTTACCATTGGCAATAAGTACAAATATCCCAAGACCTTATTGTTGTAGCGAGAGCTGTAAAAGATGTCTGCGTTGCCCTTCATTTTACCCCTCTAGCTCGGACGGAGGTTAGCCATGTGTGCACAGGCAGGTTTGTGGTAACATTCCTTCCTCCATGGGACATTGCCCAAGTGTTACCTGGAGCACTCTGAAAGGAAAAAGCAAAAAACAAAACAACAAAAAAAACACCTTTAATTATCACAGGCAGTAACAGTAGGGAAACTTTCAGAAATCTGAGAAGTTGCGTTTTTATCTATTGCCTGATAAGTCAAGCCATCTTTGTGTGGGGAACTTGTGTTATTTGGTAGCACTTGAAGTCTGAGATTAGTGACATGGCTGAAGACTCACTTTATCATTCTCATTTCTTGTAATAGGTGATGTGTATGTTCAGGCAGCTGGAGCATAAAAGAGACTTAGAAAATAAGGAGCAGAGTGAGGATTTAAGGATGTCTGAAAATGTTAGTTAAGGGAGAATATAAGAATGATATCTATAAGTATCACATGGAAAACTTCACTATAGCTATTTCCATTTTATCTATAATTCATTTAAAAGACAGTTTTATGTTACCACACTATATGCACATTCTTTTACATCTTTTTTGTCCTAACATATTGCCGTGTATCATATCTCTGTATTCTAATGTGAAAAATATGCATGATATTGTCATGTGCCGCATCATCATTTGTGTGATGAAGACTTAAAGTTGATTGTTAGAGCAAAGAAGTGCTCATGGAGCAGTTTGCACAGGAAGGCTGCAAAGAAAGGCTTCTGTGAAGGTGAAGTTTTATATGAAAAGATACTGAATAACTTCATCATGTTTAACAAAACAGAAGATTGAGAGTACGTTTTCTGTTTCTAAATACATGACCAAAAGGGAGAACAACATTGAGAAGGGATAATAAGCTGAAGGCAAATGTAACTGCAGAAAATAACAACAAATCCCAAATCTAGGTGCTAGCTAGCCGTGAAAAAAATTCAGGGAGAAATTGGAGGAAAACTCCTAACCACTGCAGGAGCTAAGTTCTGTTTCAGCTGCGCAGTGGAAACAGCAAAAGGGGAAACTAAATAGCAAAAGGAGAAACTAAACAAACAAGCTTTATAAATTTATAAAGCAACTGTATGAAGTACTGCCTGAAACAGCTGAATATGGGATTTGACCCAGATTTAGTCTGATCCTGTGTTCCCTTATCTCCAAGTCCTGTGTTCTTACTCTACCTCCAAGTAGATCCTCTGTATAAAATCTGTCTTTGCTTCCATTTGTCAAAAAGCCATTGTGCCTGCAAAGATAAAGATGTTCTTAGAGAGGATTTTGTAGCTGGTCATTATGTAGAGCGTGTAGCCCATGACTTACATCAGTACCTGTTTGTTTTTTGTTTGTTTGTTTTTAATTCAGTGGAGCTTCAGTGAGAAGAGAGCAGGAGTATGTATTTAGTCCTTACACAGTATTTTCAGGGCATCTGACTTTACTGTCTTATGTTGTGTAACATCTTCAAAATGGTTATTCTGGCCCAAAATCCCATAGGTATTTCTGTGGGTGAGTAACACTCCCCTTCAGAAGAAATACTGACGTTAGTGGTGTTTGTGTGAGGTTGAATTCAGTGTGAATAGTATCAGAAGTGAATCATTGTGATTTTCCTTCAATTTCTTCTTATAAAATAAGTTCCTGTTCAGTATGCATCAGGACGGCAAAGTCAGATGAGGAGTAGGTTTCCAGAGAAACATGATGAGAGACACGCTTTCATCACAGAAAAGTGAAATCACTAAAATTCAGTCTTTGATGGAATTTGAAAAAAATAGTAATTTTATGCTTGCGGGATCTTCATTTTCCAAGTCTTGCTTTTAGTACTGATTACACTTTCATGCACAGCTAAGAAACATTAACAGACCAGACCATTTCAGAAAAATATTTCACTTAGTTTTTGTCTCTGTTTTGAGAGTTTTGTCTTGTAACTGAGTTTTATAATACATACTTGTCATGGTTTATTGAACGTGAGTGAAGTTTTTCCTAGTACAGCTCAATATAGACACAGTGGAAACATGATAATGGTATATTCAGCATACGTTAAATTGACATTATAAAGTAAACAAAAGTAAACTCAGAGGAAATCATTTCTGTGCCCTGAGGTGTATCAAAGATATTTTGGTATTTAAAGTTTAAATCAGTCTGTGCTCTTATTCTGAATGCCAGTGTACAGCTGTATTGACAGCAGAGCGGCTGTGATAAAAGGGTCACTTTGAAAGTCATGAGGTTTGTTCAATCTGAAATGTCATCAGAGAAGAAAAAAAAAATTATCTTGGATGTGAAACACAAACAAAGGTGTGATAGCACACATGTGGACATAAAAGTACTGAAATGAAAGGCAGTGTCAGTATTATCACCTGAAATAGGCATTTACAGAAGCTTTGTGTGGTGCTTTAATTTCTCCACTTAGAGGGGGGATGTAAGAATTTCTAATGCTCATGGCTTCCCACTGAGCCATTCTTTTAGTACAGTTTGAGAAAGTGTTTGGAGCTTGCTTGTGTGGAAAAAAAAATTCTCTTTATATTAGAAAAATATATCGTGTTAAAAAGAAACCAATAAACCAGTGTTGCTGTATATATAATTTAATAAGTTGTAGATTTCAAAGTTTAGGTTAATTTTCAAAGGATCTTTTATTCTATAAACTAGAAACCTTTACAGTCATTCCAGCAGGTAAGCATCTTTTGATAATGCCAAATAGTTCCTGCATCAGAGAAGAAGGGTATTTGCACAGAAATAACCTTTAGTTTTCTTTAGTATGTAATAAAAGGCTTGGTTTAACAGCTGTAAGGCTTTGGGGGAACAAGCGTAGATTTAAATCCGCTGCCCTAAGAGCAGCTAAATATTCCAAACGTGAATTACAGTTCTGATCAGGGATAACTCATACTAACCTGGAGATATATATGTATTATGTAATACGTAGCATAAATTTGTCTCAGTTGAAGGTTTTCTGGGGGATCTCTGCCCCATCCTCTGCCCTGTTGTGCTGCTCCATTTCTGCAGAAAACCATCCATCCAACACAAGTAGCCCTACGGGTAGCATCTCAGCCTCCCAGCTGCCAGCAATCAGAGCCTGCCGTATTAATGCGGAGTGCCATTTCTTTAATTTATGTGGGCTGTGAACCAAGCAGCAGGAGTTCTGATTTACCATTCCTTTTCTATTTAGTGATGGGACAAGCTACTGCCTACACTTGGGACAGGAGTATTTTCAACTACTGCTACTAAATCAAGGAGACTAAAGAATGGGAAGTTTAAGGACTTCACATGAGAATTTCTCCTTTAGTTGCCTTTCAGTGAACAAACTGAGTTTTTGGGCTGTTAAGGAAAAAAAAAAACAAACAAACAACAAAAAAAAACTTTCTATCTGGCTGCACTTTCACTGAATTTTGTGCAGGGTAAGATAACATGTCCCTTGATTATATTAAAGACAGTGTAATTCAACACATATTTGGGATTAATACATGTTTTATGTTTTGTTCAAATGCTTCTCTCTTTAAAGAGCAGTATAGAATAAGTGTAGCTTTTAACAGTTCTGTTAGAGAAGTGATTTTAATTCTTTATAATTAGTGGAAGTTCAAAAGAAAAATGATCCTCTAGTATTCTTAAGGTAACTGTAGTTGTTGGATAAAGGAACTGCTGGAGATGACATTTGGAGTTCTTAGCAGCAGGAAAACTTAACGAACTTCCTCCCTTTAACAATAGATTTTACAAATTTTCTTAATTGAAGCTTTCAAAAAGTGAACACTTTGACACTTGAGAGCACTCCTCTTACCTGAACTAGTGTGTTTTCCTGAGTGATAGTTAATTACTTGCTGATGGCTCACAACTCAAAGACTCAGACTTAAGAAATTTGCTGCTGAAAAAATTGCATCCATGTGCTTTAGAGCTCCATTAAAAGACTGATTTATTCAAATGTGTAAATGATGTAGGTACATTATTCAGATTAATGGGGAGTAGATACAGAATGCCTAGTAAAAAATATTGAAAGTTTTGAAATTCACAATTTACAAGTAGTGTTTGTATTATTATCAAAGACTTTTTCTTCTGTGAATTAGTATAAAAAAATTATATTTACAAAAGTGGAAACTAATAAATATGTAGAACAGTAGCTGTAGAACTAATGATTGTAGAACTAATAAATGTAAGATAATAAAAAATAATGTATTTTCCTTGTGACCAGGCATAATTCACGCAAAAATAATGTTGTAAATTCAGTTCATCTACTTTTGGCTAAGCTCCATGACCAGCATTTAAATGCAAATGTTCACTAGCTTTATGTGACAGCAAGAAGTTGCTCTAGCGACTAGACAGTGTTTCTTGACAGCCAGCACACAATATAGAAGGCTAAATAAACGGCACTAGGAAAGTTTCAGGGGAAAGTAAAAATAGGTCAGAAGGACAAATCCATAAACAAGGACTACATCAAAAGTAGTTTGGTAGTTTGTGTTTGACAGAGTTAGCAGCTGTTTCTTTTGGATCTCCAGATGTTATTTGTCCTACTCTAGAAAATTCACTTTCTTGAGAAACATTCAATTTTGCTGAAAACAGCTGGCTTTTATGACTGGGAGGTGTTTCCTGTCCAGTCATCAAAGTAGCTGCTAAGTATTTTTCAAAGTTACTATTAAATGATACTGTATTACTCATCCCCTTGCATCCTCTGTAATGTCTACCTAAGGAAGGCTTTAATGAGAGGAAGATTTAGTTCTCCTGTGCCATTGATGTTCTTCCACTCAGTTGAAAAAATAAATCATAACTCTAATGCGGTTAAACTTTTGGGGTCACAAAAACACATAAACTGCTATAAAGTGTTAGACTACAACTTTATCTGTATTGCTGTCATGCAGTGTTAGTAGCAGATGTTTTGAGGGAAACCTCTGAACAGGTCATGTCTTTCTCCAGAGTACATCCATGCAGCTTCTGTCATGTCATTCTGCTGGTTATGGAATTCTTGAGACAGAGGTTGAATGTGGACCACCATATTTAGGTGCCAGCAATTGACTGTTACTGTCTCCTGTCAAGTTGTTACTTGTAGTGAAAGGTCATCTTCAGGCTATTTGTTTTCCTTTCTATTTGGTAACAATCAGGTACCACTATTTGCTATATCTATTTTGGCTATTCAGCACAGTATCCGTGTTTGTTCTACTCTGCATTCTGCAACTGCAGCCAAATTCTTTAATCGCTGTCATTTGAGGCCCAGTGTCCTAAAAACTTCAATAGTTTCCAGAAATCATAAACAGTGAAGACTTAGTCTGTTGCCCATCTTAAACGAGGGGAGAAGAACAGAGACAGACTCTTCTGTCCCAGCTTCTCTGAAAATTTGGTCCACTATTTCAACCTATATCCAACCTATAGTGGACCTTTGGTCCACTATATCCAACCTTCAGGATGAATGCAGCTATAGAATGACATAATTGTGCATGGCTACTGTGATTAATTTGTTTGTTAAAAGATTTCATGAGGAAAGCCTGACACGCCGCACTGAGTTTTCAAGACTGTTTTAGCTTGCATAGTTTCACGACCAGCAGCATTTTGTGCTAATGGGTTGTCATCTTGAATTCATGACAGGGAAATCATGCCTGGTGTCTCTGTATTTTTTTAAGTAGATTATTATAGAAGTAATCAGCCTCAACTAGATAGGGATCTTTTTTTCTGTTTTTAGTCCTTTCATAGTGCTGTGAATGTATGAACATTTCACTTACCTAAGACTGATCACTTGTGAGTCTTTATTTCAGGTATTTCCATGATATTGCTATATATATAGTGGATGAAAATATAAGGGGCATTTCTCTGCTTTTATTAAAGTAGGAACTCCCTTTTTAAAGATCATTGTTTTTAATAAGTTGATATTAACAGAAGTAATTTTTAATCACCATCTGATTGTTATAATGATACAGAGAATAATTATAAAATGAATTATATCATAAAGTCTCTTAGTCATATCTAAATAAAGAAATTTTTTCTTCACGTTCAAACAGAATAGAAAGCCAGGCTATAATTAAGGTTCTGATATGATAAAGTGAGTCTGGAAATATAACAGATGTTTAAAAGACTATTCACATGTAGTTAAAGGTTGAGTGTATTTTTGAATCGTATTTTGTTCTTTAGTAGCTACACAGAATAATAATGGTGAAGCAAAAAGAAATATTGCTAGTGCTACAGTAGAAATGTAATATTGATGTTCAGTTTTCAGGTGTTTCATGATAACTACTGCACCTAGCTCTGGTCTGGGCTATGCATCACAAAAAGAGGGAAAAAAAATGAAAGAAAAAGAAAGAAAAACACACACACAAATCACACAAATAACTCCACCAAACTGAAAGTGTTACCAAAACACCAAAAAGATTATGTACTAATTGTATTTGTAAATCAATTAGCAGAATGGCCTGTTTCTGGGCTGCTGATTCTATTACAATTAAAAATCAAATATTGGTTCTACAAAAAAAACCCCTACTGCTTAATAAAAATTAAGACTAAGAAGACAATTTGATCATCTAGCCTGCTTTCATGTGTATTAACAGCCACTACATTTCATTCAGTCTATAAAAACTCTAGAAATGTGTACTGTAGAACAGGAAAATCAATTTGATAGAAATGTTCAAGACCCAATTAGCAGCAACTAATTGATAAGAAAGAGATGTCTTCAGTTAATACTAAAACATAAACCCACAGAAGAAGAGAGAGAGAAGGAAAAACTAAAAATAAAAATGGTAACGATACTCTGCTCAAATGCTGAAAATGAGGTTGACACTGGGCCAATACAAACTAGCTAGGATCTCCTTACTGATGAAGAAATATTGATATATTTTACATTCCTTGTCACCATGGTGTAATAACATTCATATATGGGGATGTTGCAGTGAAGTGTACCTCGTATTGAGCATATTTAGGTAGCTTCCTATTGGGAAGATATGAATCTAATAGACTGTAACACCAGAGAAGTAGTCCAGTTGATTCATTTTGGTAACTGCCCCTAGCATGACAAAACCCTTGGTTTTGGTATTTGCTTGGTCTTGTACAGTTCCAGACTACATTACTTACAGATTGCTTTGCTTTAATTTTCACCAGATCCTTTTATTGAGTGGTATTTTAAGATGTGCATCACTTTTACATACAGTTTGGTACCACCTTTGCAGACTTGAGACTTCATTTTGGAACTTAGGACTGAACGATTGGCAGAAATTATGTGGATAAGAGACGAATATAAAATGGTATAGATGAGGATGAGCAGGACTGCAAAAGAATTTTAATGCAAGATGGAGAAAATTTTAGATGCTGTTAGACTTTGATGCTATGGAGTTGGTGGAATGAACTAAAAAGAGATGATAAAATTGAGTAACTGACAAGGAATATGATCAAAGAAGTGGTATTTGAACTCATGAAGTAGAACGTAGTGGTAAAGCACACTGGATAGAAGGACATAAGGATAATTTAAACAGGGTGTGATAATAATTTGCATATAGTTAAAACATTTATGGATGATCTAACAGATAGTGGACATTTTGTGCTGGAAGACCAAGCAAAATTCAGAGGTGAATGCAGAGCATAAATGATGCAGAGATTAGGGTGAAAAGTGTATTCTACTCTTGGCTTTCAGGTCTAGGTTGCAGTGAAAAAGATTATGCTGTCAAAGCTGACTGAATTCAGGGGATGTGCAGGATTTGGGGTAAGGGGAAAAGGAAAAATTATGAAAAATTGGACATATTACTCAGAAGAAAACAGCTGTATTTAAAATGAATTACCATAACTCCTGTCAAGGATGATATCTTGACAGTATTGAACTTACTGGGGTACTTCAATTATGTAATAAGTATTTTGCCTTCATTAAACAATTTTGCAGAGAAAAGCGGTTCAGTCAGTAAATGAGTGCTCATAAAATTGTGCTTGAGAATACTGCTTTATGGAACCAAAAATTATAAGAAAATGCATTAATTATTGTTCAAGAGGAGGAGAATTTCACTGAATAAGAAATGATCAGATGGTTTAGATAAGGGTATTCTTATGTCTTTTACATTACAAAATTATGTGGAATACCTACTTTTAATGTAATTACCAAGGCAACTGTAGAAGGAATATTCTGTAGTTTCTTTATTAGCTGATAGCCTTGCTATGTCAACCATTTTAATGTGAATTACTGAGAAGTGAGAATTAACATATTAACTAATGATGTTACTGCAGAGGATATGAATATGTACTTCTGTTGTACACCATTGTTTGGTTAATTTATTTACTCTAAAGTGACATTGGCTAAACCAAATGCCAATTATTAAACGCAAAAGCCTTTTCCACACAATATTGTATTAAAAACTAGAATGTTAATACCTATAAGGTATTAGTTACTATATTACTAGGTTTTGCCATGTTCTGTATTTTTTTTTCTAATTTGGTTCTATGATGTACACTTTCTGTTTGCCATAGACTGACTTAGCTTTAAATGTCCTACGTTCAAGTGGCCCTTAATCTAAGGCAGAAGAGACCCAGCTCTTCAGATGGTACAAATTAATGTGGTTAACTAACTATATTGTTTTATACAAGACAAGTGCCTGTTTTGCTTAATTTAGTAGTACATGAGATCAACAATTCTGCGGAAAGCTGCAGACAGATAAGAGAGTCTGCAGCACAAAGCTATGACTCAGTACACACATATCACACATTCTGCTCCCAATTCTCTTAACAGGATTAGCTAGGCAATACAGTCGTCCCATCTGAATACATAACACTGTTATTTCGTGGGGTATTATTCCACCACATAGAATGTACAAGGTTACACAGCATCTCTTTAAAGATCAATATAAATATTTTAGAAAATTCTTGTTCTATCTGTTGACCTATAGATATGGAACACATTCACAATTTGTATTGGGTGCCTCACTAGCAGTTCTCCTACAGTATGTACTTTCCAGCATTTTCATTTGTTTGTTTGGGTTTTTGTGTTTTGGTAGCTAAGGCCTGAATACAAACAGACTTTTGAGGTCTCAGTGAAGAATATTAGGTTGCTTTGCCAGGTTGCTTTCTTGCAGGAGCTTTGTCTCGCTTTCATTCCTCCCCACCATAGTTGTCCTCTTGAGTTGTCTTCTTGCACTTGAATTGCACATACTGAAGCCTTTCATTGAGACAGTACTCTATTTCCCAACCCTATTAGGATGTATCAGTCCTCTCCACCTACATACCTTGCCTTGCAGTCGACTGCTGTTTCACTTGATCTTGTCTAGAGCTGCAGACATTTTTTAGCAAAACAGAACATTGTTGCGAAGTACTTGCCTGATCTGTCAAAGCATTTCATTTTGAAGATTCTTTCTTTCAGAGAACAGGGCAGAAAAGTCTGGGAGCTCTTACCCTAGTCTGGGTTTTTAGGATTTCCAGGCCCTCCTGTTGGAAAGGCACTTGGCTGCATTTCCAGCTGCAGGACTACAAAGCCCAGGGCTCACCAGATGCCAAATGCTGCCTGAATACATGGAGTTGTGTCCTGAGCCTGTGCTGAAAGATGAGCAGGGGGCTCAGGGTGTTCCTTTCTCTTCATTAGTTCTTAGGATGCAAAGTTTCTATTGCCTTTAGAGGCAGTTTACCAATGTAATAAATCTCCCTGATTTGTATGAGGCATTTATCTTCTTAAGTTTCATTGCATAAATCATCTACTACTTTAAATCCCGGATAGGTAATGTATAGAAACAGAATGAGGATCTCAGCATTTTCCTTCCTTTTTCATGTTTTCTGTATTCAGATTTTTGTAATGAACCAAGTAACTTCTGCTAAGCGGAATTTATAACTGCTCACTGATCAAAACAGTGACTATATGCACTTATTTTTTCATAGGAAAATATGCTACTTGTGAAAATCTAAATATATATTAAAAAAAAAAGAATAGAATAGCATAGAATGTATGGCAAGAATACTATTTCTGTTCTATCATTCCAATTTCATGCATAAAAGACTATTGAGTTCAGATTCTGGATGTTTACCAGCAAGTGACGTTGACTCTAAGTGTAACTGGACAAATTATGGAAGGAAATTAAAAAAAAATACAGAGATATAGAAGTTTTGTTGCATGTCAAATTGTGTTGTGTAGGCTTAGTCTAGTTTAATTAAACAGACCATTGATATACAAGGCCTGTAATAAGAGATTTGCAATTTTCAGTGGAGGTAGCATTCTAACAACTATAACAGTCTATCTTTAGTGGCACTGCAGTGTGTTGAGAGCTTCTTCCATTATGTTCACTGCAATGCTGAAAATAACAAAGTATTAGAAATGAATCACTATAAGCATTGCAGTCAATGCATTACCTGTTTAAATTAATGTTCAGAAGCTTCCTTGCCGAAAAACTCCTACAGGAAATCCTAATATACATTTTATTTTATGATTAGAGCTAAAATAAAGCTGTTTCACTGATAAATGTGTGGAAAGTATTCCAGTGGAAATACTAATGCCAGGTTCATTCCCCATGAGAAAGAATATCAGTTAGCTTTTTGGTGAAACCATTTCAACCATGTTCAAACGTATTATGGTTGCAGGACTCATGACAAAATTTTTCAATACTGTTTCAAAAAACACAGTGGATTGATTGGATTGGTTTTAGCTGTGGTTTCCAAGCATCCATTGAACAGACATATATAGCCAATTAATTCATAGGAGACCTTGCAATGAGACTGACTGGAAGGAATGTTTGGTGAGATGCCATATTGTTGTGATGACTCAACTACTCAAAAAGCAAGGTGGAAAATCTTGAGATTTTGTAGAGTCAGTGAGGGAGGATCAAGCCTGTAGCTGCAGACAGTAGTGGCATACTCTTCTACCTGGGCTGACCTACTCAAAGCATATTGCAGCTTCCTTCAATCCCACACACCCAGATTTCTTTCTCAAAGAAACCATGTTAAGAAGGGATCTTTGAGCACACCTCTGCACCTTGAAATGACTGGGGATGGGAGTCAACAGTCCTGGGGCTATGAGTTTAGCTGATTTCTGGTGCCTTCGCAATTTGTGTCTTAAGGATTTGCATTTTTCCTTCAACTAGCCCTAAGTTCTATTTCATTTCATTCAGCTGAGGAATGTGTTCTTCTCAGTGATGTGGCTCTTGGCAGGCATTTGCATCCCCTGCTCTGAGTCTTAGTACGATCAAGTCTCTGCTCTTCCAGGCATATAGCAGTATACAGCAATGACCTGGCTTCATTCAGTTTTTTATTTGTTTCTAGGCCTGGTCTGTGTTTCAGCTAAACTGCCAATTACTTTTCAGGCTCCTTGGTTCTTCCATACAATTTCTCTTAAGTCATCCCTCTACAGAGATTGACTGTTTCGCAATGCTATGGAAATTCTTGTCTATGCCATAAGAAAATCTGGAGGTCTGTCTGAGCCACCTTTCCCAATTCCTGTTTTACAAAACATTTTAGAGCTCAGAGGAGCTGCTAATTTCTTTTTTCTTTTTAGACTTCGCAAAATACTATTTTACTTTACTATATTTTTAATTGATTATTTTTCCAATTAGATTGAAGAGCTTTTGTGATAAGCATGACTAATAAGTTTTAGTGATGATTAATATGTATCTAGAATTCACATCTGAATTTCAAAGAACTTCTTTTTTAAAATAGTGCCCATGCATTTTTGTTTCCATAACATTTATGCTTTCTGATATGTTTCTGTCCTTTTTTTTTTTCCTGTACTTTTTTTATTATTATTTCTTTTGTTTGCCTCTGGCTTTTTTCCTCTCTTGTACAATGTGTACAATGTGTATTGTTCTAAATGGATCTAGAACAGCATTTTTTATTATACTGACAAGAACAGCAACACCTCTGTAGATTGTCCTACAGCAAAGGCATGACAGAATAAATGATCATAAATAAATCATCTTACATGGTTTCTATGTTTCTAGTCCTTCACTTCTTCTCTCTAAGGGGCAAGTGCTCTGGCAAACCACTACCTTGCACGGCACTTGAGACCTAAAACAGATATTGACAGAACAGATGTGATTGTTGTTTTGCCTGCCATAGTTTAGGATTTGAACCCAAATCCCAAGTGTATAACAAAATAGGTACTGGAAGCCACCAAGGATTAATAGACCATATGTTGCTAGAATTTCAATAGTTATACCTCTTCATCTGTTCATTCTGTATGGTCAAAGTGCTATTTGCAGAGGTCACATTTGTTGGTCAAGAATTCAGGTACTACATATGGCTTGCAGAAAGGCATTAAACAGGGGCATAGATGGCCTCAACTCTCCATGTTTCTGTTTTCTATGTATGAAATAGGAGGAAATATTTATTTGCTGTATACTTTTTAATGTGTAATTTATACTGACAGTCTTTAGGAAATAAAGTTGAGTTTGTTACAGTTGTAGATATATTCTCAGAAGAAGTCACATTAGTTGATAAAGGAGAGTGATGCCTACTAATGTATAATCTAGCCTTTTCCTGCATCACATTGCCTTTCTTCTATACTCATATTCACAGTCCCTGCATTTGAAAGATCTGAAATAGAGGAATATCTGACACTGTGTGTCATTTGCATGTCCTGTTACATGTTTGCAAGTTACTATCTCATATTGCTGATAGAACAGCTTCTAGTGCATGTGTTTAAGTGCAATGCCACTGAGCACAAGGGGCTCCATGAAGACCCAATGGATGGGCAAGTCTTCAGTGGTGTTTTTATCTTAATTTATGTATATTTTGGAAGCAGGATTGTTATAGAGACTTTTGAGAGAAGGCATATCTATTTACATGCTTTTGATTATTAAAGTGCCTAAACCAGAGAAAGGACTGAGATAATAGATGTGTACATGGATCTTGCCTACAAAGTTAAGTGGTAATGCAGAAAATAAGGCATAATAACAAAGGCAGACATTAAGTTCTTGAGGCAGAAAATGGTAGTACCAGAATATTGAAAACCTGACTAAGGTCATGAGGTTTATATTTTTCCAAACTGCTGTGAAAAAAATCTGCAAGCATATATGTGTCTGATTTGCAATATTAACTAAAATAAGTATACAATCAGAAAATGCAATTCATGCTTTATTCTATGGAAATGGAAATATTTCTGTAGAAATATCCTATTAAAAGGAAGGAAGCCAAAAATAAATTGAGACTTTCAGATACTAGACAGCTACTCCCTGGGGGTTATTGTGAGGCCAGCAATATGCCAGTGCTGTACAAAATAGTCCACTGTTTAAGTGGAAGGAAACATGAGTGACAAATGTAGTATTCAGCTGAGCTTGTTATTATGAAGGTCAGAGTCCTTGGCTGATGGGAGAAATAGACCTTGCCAAAAGTGTCAGCTAGTAAGGGAATTTGTTAAATAAACACCAGTGAAAAGTATGCCTATAGAGAGGCAAATGTTTTGCCTTCTTATTGCTAAAATAAAGTGGGCAATAGCTATTAAAAATATTGTTTAATCTCTTTGGACCTGTCTTTCCAATTGTTAATGTCTAAAAGTATTTTGGAATATTTCTCAGTTTTCAGAATTTCACACTTTTTAGTAGAAACAGTAATTTTTATTTTTAATAAACAGCTTCTCATGTGGCATTCTTGAAGTTCTATGAATTCTCCATACTCTTACCTGGTTGCTGTCACTGAAAGGATGCATAACAGTGGTGTGAAAGAGCAAAATGTCACATTCCTCTAAAGTACAGTTTTGACTAATCACATTTTACTGGCTCAGAAGCCCCTGTGTGCACTTGAAAAGAGAGCTGTAGAGCAGTGCTAGTCACTGAGTTGTATAACACGGAGCACGTTCATCTCTATTATTGAAGCAGCTGTTGGCAGAGGAAGTTTACTAAAATCACTGCCTTCTTGGACCCTGTTTCAGGTGGGATTCCATTTGTCCTCACGGGAGAGTTTTTCCAGCAGTCTCAGAGGCCGGCTGCTTTCATGATAGCTGGGACAGTCAACTGGCTCTCCAACTTCGCAGTCGGACTGCTCTTCCCTTTCATTCAGGTACTCAGCATTCTTATCTCTGATATGCTGTGATATAGTTGATATACTGTGGCATATGATGTTTGAATAGTAATTTTCAGGTAATAATAAATGTCTTTTCATTGAAGTGGATGAAATTCCCACCATCTTTGTGATGCATTTCAATTGTACTACCCACGTATTTCATTGTTTGAATGTCTTGGAGGAATCTGTCCTGAAAAAAAAAAAAATAATAAATAAATCTCTATACTGTAGCAGTGGACAACCCTATATGGCAAATTCCTCGTGGGAGTGCTGTAGCAATATAGTCTGATGGCTATGTCCAGAAGTCACAGTCAGCGATGATGATTATCCCTGCCTTCTTCTTCAGCTTTTAGACCACCCATCTTCTGGCTTATCCTATGCTTTGAGAATTCTCATTAGTTCACTGGGGTATAAATGCTCTCTGCTCCTTCCTCTGTCTGAGCTTGTCTTCATGGCTCTCTTCTTTTCAGTCTCTGCTGACAGGCTTCTTTAGCTGGTTCCTTCTAGCTGCAGCCTAGTTTCTGCATGGATGAATTTGCTCCTGTCCCACCTTCCCCAGGCTCCCATAAGCTTCACTTCTAGTGGAGTGCTTGTTTATTTCCTCAGCTGAACAAGCGGAGGATTGAGGACAGTTTCCTTGAGACCTGTCTGACAACTAGTGTTTGTATTTTAACAGCATAAGTTTATTGTCTAAAAAATAAAAATGAAAAAAATAAAATTAAAAGCTTTACATAGAACAGCATTTCCCCCCTCTGATTCCTATAAATACCTCATATTGGTTGATATGCAATTGGCGAAGGAGGCATCTAGCAGCTTCTCATTCAAAACCACACAGAAGGGCCTTTTCCTGACCATGCACTTCTCCTGGGCTAACGTGGGAGTAGCTTTTCTTCTTTCAGGAGCTGAAAGGCAGGTGATCAGTCCCATGAGAAACTGTTTAAACTTTTTAAAGAGCCATCCAGCTTCACTGTTAACATTTTGAGTGAGAAGCTCAGAACTACAGGACAAAGTGCAGAATTCCTAACTGGTTGCTTAAAATGCACAAAGAAAATAGAAGAGGAAGGAGAAGGGCATAGAAAGGAAGGAGTCCTCCAGACTCTCTCCAGAGAGATTTTGGAACGTTACACTTCAGATCATTTATGAGTAATGAGATTTGAAAAACAGGCAGTGAGGTGATCCTGCTGTTTGTGCCTTCTTAAAACTGAAAATTGTATGATACATTATCATATGCAATACTGTACAACATGTCTTACTCTAAGCCTTTATATATTAATTTTCACTTGAGAGTGGAACTGCTTTTACTAGTGTTTGAAAGTAGCATCTGTTAGAGATAATATATGGGAGAACTTGAAGGCATTATAAAGTCTGACCCTTGATCTAAGTTTGACACAATTTAAAATTTCTTTTAAAAGAAAAATGTCTCCAGTCATTGTGATTACTTGGATCACCTTCAAAAGTTAACATGATTATAAAGGTTGTCATCCTTCAAAACTCTGTAGTACTACTAACATTAACTTCAATTAGACTGCTCAGAGCTATAAGAGTCAAGGGTTTGTTTTAATGCTTAGTGAAATCAGCTGTTTTTTCACCAGTTTTATAGCTCAGAGTAAGGACTTGCAAGCTCAGACTTAAAAGTCTGATTTTCAAAAGGTGATATTTCCAAAAGCAGGTAGAGTTGACATAATTCTTTTCCCACTGAGGTCATTAGATCCAAATTCAGCAGAAAAACAATTAGACAAATCCTCCGCCTTTTTGAAAACCTGACCTTAGTCATCAGCATCAGCCTGCTCATCCAGCATGCAGATGCTTCTGTGTGACTTACTAGCTTTTTCTCCAAAAAGACAGGGACTGACCATTGAAGCAGCACTGGAGAATGCCTCCTGCTCTGGCTAGCTGGGTACCAATGGTCCCTGTGTTTGCCTCCATGGTGGCCGGGATGCCAGCAGGGAATGAAGTCCCAGATCTGGGGCAGTATAATCAGAATACTTTAATTGTGTATTTTTTAATAATATAGAAACAATGAATAATTATGTTTCTCCAAAATTGCAGTTTCTACCTCCTGCACAAAACCAAGGAGTTACCTGAGCTCCAGCTGTCAGCTGGATCTGAATTTACACAATTCAGGACTCTTCCATTAGTGTAACCTTCTCTCTTGTTCTGCTAATCCCCCCTGGTAGGTCACCTGTTGGGAACTGTTTAAAAAAGGCTCTCAGTAAATTCAAGTAAAAAGGCAAACTACATTTTCTGGTTCTTTCACATGCATATTAAAGCTTTTTGAGTGTTTTAGTATTCATGAATATGAAGTTTGCTGTTGCCTTGGGAAATTTATCATTTTGTGTCATAAAAATTTCTCTTTGAGTGCTTACAAGATTACCAGTTTAGTTTTAATGAAGGAAATTATATTTGCATATTACAAGGGTTTGGGTTTTCTCTCTTTTAAAAAATAACAAAGAAAGAAAGCTTACAGTTTGCACCTGAAGATGAAAGCAGTGTTACTTGGACTGATTTTTTAAAGCTTTTTCACAAGATCAATCTAGAGTCTCCACATTCCCTAACTTTCCCTTTTTTCCTATTTCATTCAACCTTATTCTCAAAATTCAGTTTGTGTTTCTTTACAGAATGGCAGTTGCCTCTCCTTAGCTTATTTTTGTAATTCTAAAACAGAAAAAAAATCTTTAAAATGATTTTTTTTACAATTTTTTTTCTACAAAAAATACACAGAATGAGTGAATAATCCCTTCTGTGTATTTAAATGCTAATCTGATTGCTTGATAGACAGCAACCACTTTTTTGATCATTGGTATGCTTCTATAAAATTATCCCAAACTTCTGGGAAAAAATATATTAACATTAGAGTTATTCAAAAAATCAAGCAGTAGTTAGTTCTCCAAGTGTCACCAATTAATTAGTGTGAATGTCTAGATTTTCTCCCCTCAGCCATCTGTAGAAATATGTAATAGATTAAAACACTGGCTTGTGTAATTTAAATTCTCCATTAAAATCTGTGGATGAGATAGAAAATTCAGCATACAAATCAATTTTGAAATTAGAACTAATTTAAAATGTTGTTATATTCCAGACCTCATCACTGCCTATTTGATACATTTGTTTGTGCAAGGAATCATAACTGAGGTTAAAATGACAACATATACTGTAATGAATTTACAACTACATTTGATAGTGTGATTACTAGAAGGTGTTTGATAATAGTTCTCAAAATCATGCACTTTCTTGCATTTTTTTTTAGTATAAAGTAAAATGATTTCAGAACCACTATTGCATAGGATTTTAGAACATAAAAATAAATTGTAAAAGGTCTGGTTTTAAGTCCAGAGGCATTTTAGACTTGCGTTCAACATAGATCTTGATCTTGAGAAATGTCAAACGTCACCTTGAGTGGTACTCAACACTATCTCTCTCCCATTGCCTTCACTTGAGAATGAATCATAGGATCATAGAATCATTTAGTTTGTAAAGATTTAAGATCATTAAGGGATCTTAGGTCCAACCATCGACCTAACACTACAACTCCACTGTTAAACCATGTCCACCATCTCTCTTAAATACCTCCGGGGACGGTGAATCCACCACTTCCCTTGGCAGCCTGTTCCAATGCTTACCCACCCTTTCCATGAAAAAAATCTTCCTGATATCCAATCTAAACCTCCCCTGGTGCAACTTGAGGCCATATCCTCATGTGCTATGTGTTGTCCCTATGTATAAAATTCACTTCAGCATTTTGAAATAGTGTTGGTGAAAATGGGGTTCTAGCTTCTTTATGATGTTGACATGACCCAGGGTAACTCAGTATAACAAATATTTGAATTCAACATGTCAAACTCAGAGCATTAATTTTCTTCTCCTTGTGTTCCTAGTATAATTTCTGTTTCCAAATATTTTAGCTTCTGGGAATATAAAACAGATTCTCATTGTGGTTTCTTTCTAAGTAAATGCTAAGCTAACTGTAACACCTGGAGCAAATGGAATATCATAAAACAGACTTCAAGTATTTGCTCATATTTGAAGAGAGTTTATGCTCAGTATGCAAACCTGTGAGTAATCAGCTTAGCTTTATTTTTTCGTGTGCAGAAAGCATATTGAAAATGAGCACCTCTAGTCATCCACAATGTATCATTCCATCATTTATTCATATCACCTGTTGGGAATGGGTATAATAATCTGTGCCTCAAGTGAGCAGGCATAACAAACCAACAAAGATGTGAGCAATTGTGGATATAATTATAGAATTGTCCCAGCTGGAAGGGAGCCCAGGAAGTCTTTGGTCGAACCTCTTGCTCAGAGATGGCCAGCTGTGAGATCAAACCAAATTCCTTAAGTCCTTGTCCAGTTGTGTCTTGAAAACCTCCAAGAATGGGTACATCTCTGTTAGTTTTAAAATCTGGAGGACTTGGTAATCAAAACTGGCAATAGATAAAATGTAACCAGGGTTTGGCCATTTCTGAGAATAGATTTAATCTCAGTTTTAAAAATTCAATTTTATTCACTATCAATCCTGAGTTGGAATAAAACTTATTAAAAATTTGAAAAAGAAGTGGGTAATTCCTAGTACTCATCCATATGTTCTATTGGGTAAATTATGAGAATCACCTTGTCTTAGTAAATGAATATTTGCTGGGTGTCAAAAGGTGCATGTGTTCTACTTTCATTCTGTAAAATTAACTTCAGAAAATTAATCAGGAATAGTCCATGGGACAGAAGGTATTTGTTTATCTTGAGAAAAAGGGAGATTATACTGTTAGATATATAGCATCAAAAGGAAATACAAATAGGACCATTTTATGTTCCTGTACAATGTGAATTTTGTGAACTTTGCATACGAGATAGATCGAAAAATATTTGTAAAAGTGAAGTATAGAAGTTTGCCTTCAAGCTCCCCCATGTTTCAGGAGAAGAAAGAAGCAGCCAAATGTTGCTTCCTGATGCACAGGTCTGTGGTTTCCGGGGTATTTCTTGCTTTACACTTTGTGGATCAGTGATATTAATGGTCTGCAGAAGTCAATGTGAGGCAACCAATTTCTCCTCCAGAAAATGACAAAGGCTGCTTTGATGAGAACACATGAGTATCAATGATGATACTATTATTTCTTGTAGGAGCAAGCCACTGTGAAGGTCTTTTCATGCTAAGGGTAAAACTTTCACTGTTCTGTACTAAGAGAGCAGGAAGCCCACCATCACTGAGATGTACTTGTGTGTAGAGATCTCCCTCATCACAAGTGCCTCAGTTCCATCTCTGTTCTAATATCATTAGTGTTGATATACAACTAAATCACAGCTCAAGATAATATACCTCCATATGTCAGATTTTCGGTTTAAATACACTGACTGGAATGAGTAGCACTAGCAGAATAATTAGTACTTAGCTCCATAATTTCTTTTAGCCAGTGGAACTGCTAAGGGGAAGAACAAATATATTCTAAATATATTGGGTTGGTTTTGGTAAGTGCGTAAGTTTTAGTGAGTAAGTCCAGGTGTTTCCATATTTGTAATATGTTCATCTGGGTGGTTGGGCTGAAACATTCGTTTCAATAATGGTAGGGGGATTGGAACAAGGTGATACACAAAGATCCCTCCAGCTCAACCCAGTCTATAATTCTATGGTTGTAGGTATTTTATAAATCCTCCATGTTGCTAAAAAGTTTAGTATATGGCATCAATTAATCTTTGACTAGAATACACAAAGAGGATTAACAAAAAGAAGTGAGGCTGACACACAGGGAGCAAAAGTGTACCTGTCTGTAGCCAGCATAAAGAAGAATTTTGAAGGTCCGTTCTTTGTGTTGTGTGTACTTTCTTTCTAGCAATGTGCTTTTTAAATATAGACTTGTAGTTGCAAGCCTTTTAGAAATATCATAATTACAGCAGTGGTTATGCAGCCTCTGTTTGTTTTTTTTGTTTGTTTGTTTTTTTTCCCAATATAGTAGATTGTGTGGCTTAAGTTTGCTGACTGTTGTTTAACATGTAGAGACTGCTAGATATCAAATCTTATCTTTCATTCCTAGAGCGTGACTCCACACTGGGATTGTGTGGATGTTTGTATAGCAGATATTGGAATAAATATTCCTTAAGCTCAAAGTCAGTTAAGAGCATCCTCATCACTTGTGGGAAGGGTGTTAACCTGGAAAAGATACAAAGCTATTTTCATGCACAGAGCTATTTGAATACTAAATATGGTTAGATTAGGAACAACGTTAATGCCTGTAGTTCTCTTTCTATACTAGCACTGTACGCTCTCTGGTACAGATGCTGTATTTCTGCCCACTTCTCCCCACCCCAAATCAGCTTTGGGTTGCATTTACACCTGAACTTCTCAAAGGTTCTCAAAAGAGAATCCTGAAATGTGAGAAACTTTGGGATTTGCAACCCTGCTTATTTAGAAGCAGTGTGCTTAACTTTCAGCGATGCTCTTGGACCCAGCTATACAGGTGGTAGTGTTTACTGCTGCAGGAAGATGTCCTTAGGAATCTTTTTAATGTCATCAGGGGCAGAGCTGACAGATCCTGATATCATTTAATCTTCAAGACTGAGCAAAAAGTACTCAATGGTAGATAAGAACACACACATTCCAAAAGCCAGGTGATGGCAGTGGTAGTGGGATACTCTTTCTATGCAATTGCTGAAAATTTAGAACTCTCCTCTTCTGTACAAATGAGTGATGTTGAGTGAATTGGAGCCTCTAAATGTGCAGCATCTTAATCTGAAAAATGAGTGTTTAGTTCTGGTTATGCAGGAAGAATAAAGAACTTGAAAGATTCTAGTATGTACTTTCAAAAGAGGATGCTATTTTCTTGCTGCCTACACCATATACAGCAGCCTGCCTGTTTGGTCAGAGCTGAATCCTAATAGCAGTGAGAAGACCCAACACCTCAGCTGCATGTGGTCCCATCCCAGGTGGCTTCTGCTGCCTCTGTCAGATCTGAACTGAGCCGTGCTTTCCTGGCTTCTGAAACACTCATGAAGAATAATAAAGCCTTTTTATCAAATTCCATTGGAATGGAATGGATTGTTTTATTGATTGCTACAGTGAATGAGAAGCTCACATTTAATGAGGTACAGCACAAAGTCCTCTTCGTCAGCTAAGTATTACAAAGGGGTTAGTTCAGCCAACAGCTTGAGCAGGGAGGTGCTTTGTTACCCAATTTAGTTTACGTTTCCAGACATACCAGACCCACTTCCAGTTGCTTATCCATCCTCCGTTTACCTGGGTCCAGATCCGTTCTGGTCACTGGTGCCACTAGCAAGTAAGGTGATGAAGCAGAGATAATGCACATTATATTTTAAGGCACCTGCATCAAGAAGGATGTTACACAAAGCTTTTAATCATGAGAATAGTGTAACTGTAATGCTGTGTGTAGCTTGCTCGTCACTGGAGATCTATAAAAGACAGTCAGAGAGATGTCCATCAGGAACTGAGACTGCTTTACTAATGGGAATGGACTGGCTGGCATCTGTGTTGGTGGTTTCCTATAATTTTATTGACATTTTGAAGCCTTCAGAACAGGAAGTGTCTCATTAAGTGTACACACAGCATGCAGCTCACTAGGCTCCTTTAAGCTTTTTTTTTTTTTTTTTCTGTCACTGTGGTACATCAGTAATCCCTGCAAGAAGGGCTGCTGCAGGTTTTGGTGGCAGAATCCCAAATCCAAAACAGTGAGCTGACAACTGCAATCATTCCTTCCTTGGAAATCATGAGGGCATAGTAGGAATAATGTAATGATGCTTTGAGCTAAATAATTTTGAAAGAAAAATCTGAGCAATTTTAGGAGAAAGCGAAAATGGCAATGGAGTGAAAGAAAGCAAAGCTAAATATATTCCATCTGGAAAAAAAAAAAAAAAGTGAGATAGGGAAGGCTAACTGAACAACTGAAGACAGAGAAAAGTTCACTTATTTTCTCCAGTTCAAAAGGATCAGAATGTTAAACTTCTCTGGCACATCAGAGAAAGCCTTGTGAATTTCAGAACAACTTGAGCAAGAATCAAGAATCCAAGGAAATGTGAGGAATTTCTAACCTGAAGGCCTTCAAGTTTATATTAGTCATCCTTCTGTGAGCTTATTACTGCTTAATATATTCTCTTTTTTATGGATAACAAGAGGAAACAGATCATTTTCCCTTTGGCAGTAGTGATTCATTGACCAAAAAGGAAGAAAAAAAGAAAAAAGAAACTGACCAAAGGAACCCGTGAATTCTTGAATTCTTGTAAATTTTAAGGTAAAGGCCACATCAAATATGACTGACTGACATCAGCATCTCTATTTGCTAATTTCACTAGAGTGTGTTTCACTTTTACAACACTAAACTAACACTGAAGGTTTGCAGTAGCTTTCATATTTCTCAATAAAGTATTCAGTGATGAATTAAAAATTGCATCTATTTCTGTATTAAATTTAATTGACTTCAGCCTTCACCCATCAGTTACTTTATTTGTTGCAAATTGTTGTTTGTTTAATATCCTGTTGAATAGAACAGAGTGGAGATTTTGATACATTTTTAATTATTGGCTGAAGAGCTCAGGTGAATATATTTCAAGCAGTGGTATTCCTGTAAGTCACTCACAAACCATAAGGAGTTCATCATTCTACATGACCTTTATTCCAGCTAAAGAACATATAAAGTGTATGAATGGCTAAAGAACATATAAAACAAACTTGTCTGCTTGTCTGTAAGTCTCCTGCTTTCTCTTTCTCACAGGCACGTCTATAAAAAGAAACTATTTCCCAAACATTCAGATGAACAAATCTGGTAAATGAATATGTACAAAAGGGGATACAGGCATACCCTTATTAATTTAGCCAGACTTAAAATTATTACTTGTGGGTCTATTTTATGTTGCTGGAAAGAAAATCTGGGGCTTTGCCTGACTTTTCTGGAGCTTGTGGTTCAAGAATCTGTTTTAAAGAGTGAGTGATAGGAATGGTTGTGCTCGGTAGTGAGTGGTAGGCATGGTTATGCTCAGGAGCTGCTGGACTGTGGAGGGCAGGGACGTAGTAAATGAGAAATTCAAGTATTAATATATGTGTGAATAGGTGCAATGAGCTGAAGCAAAAAGATGGGACAACAAACTACGGTAGCAGAAAAATGCTTGAAAATCCCTGGTACAATAGTGTTCAGTAAATGTTCAGCTGTTACTCTTCTACATGTTCTACCTGTAACTTGCAGGACAGCCTTCTGTAACCAGATGGGGGAGCAAAACCTTAAATTCCATGTTATCTGGGGACAGGTGCTGTTTATTTTTGTAATACATTGTGAAAATACAAAGAATTACTAAGCATTAATAATTAGCAATTAATTTCAGGACATGTCAAGTGAATATGTTATTTTTGCTACATGCTGATGCATTCTTATTACTTATTTCAGTTTGTTTTATTAGACTGTTCTGGGGCACTTAAAGACTACATGGTAAACTAGTAGTGTGCTGCAGGACACCATAGCAGATTCTTCCAGAAGTTTTCTGTCATAATAATTTTTCTTTCTAAAAGACTGTGCAGAGCCTGCTTTTTAGGTGTTAAGGCCATGGAGTATGTTCATGCCATCCTCATGCAAGCTTTCAGTCTTCTGAGCCTGCTTGAGCTGGGGGAATACCTCTGTCCAGTGGCTCCATCTCAGCAACCAAAACTGGCTGCCAGGAGCCCTCCTTTTCCACCTCCCTGCCCTGCAGACCAGCTGCTGCTCTGGATTTCTCTCTATCCCAGGAGGAATTTTCCAGAACTCATCTTCGGGCTTTTCTTCTAATACAAATGTTTCCAGGGATGACAGAGCAGACCCAGCTACGATTACAGGCTTGCTAAGTGGAAAACTGTTTCTACTAGGTGGAGTTTGACTTTTAAGTGTGGCACTGTGGGGCTGCATGCCAACAGCAAGGAAAGAAAGAGTTTGAATTCAATAGAAGTATTGGCAAAGCAATTGGTGGAGGTCTTCAAATCTCTCCGCATGGATGTACTAGAAAATGATGTAGATCCCCGTCTAAATGACAAAGAAGAACTTAATTGTTGCTGCCATTTCCTGAGAAAAAGAAAGAGGACTTTAACGGGGCACATTTAAAAATGGGTTTTCCATCTTCCAGGCTTACATACAGTCCTTGAGGACTGCAGTGATTTTTCCCTTCTTTTACATCTGCCACAGAAGTTTCTGTTATCCCAAAACAGGAGACAGGCATCATTCTCTTGCAGCATTTTTGCAGCGAGGCTGAGGCAACAATAGTAATAAAATGCATGATGCTTTGCAGCTCTGGCAGAGCAATAGCACAGAATATCTCATTTTTGCAGGGACTAATAAACATCACTGTGTAGTTTGAATGGTTTGTCTGGTTATAAAAAAACATTGATTTTATGAAGTCGTAATAGTTACATGTATCTGCTGTCATCTACTTTTCCGTGCTGCTTCCCTGTAAATGGAAACTGTGTCATGTTCAAAAAGTAGGTATATATTGTGCTATAGATCGCAGAGATGAACTCTCAGACTTTATATTAAGGACCTGCATAAAATGCTTAAGTTATAGATAGGTGCCTGGCTCTTCAGGCTGGGGAACCAAGCAAATGACCTCTGTAATTCCTTTCTGGTTCAGAAAGGCAATGGAAAACAATGTGCTTTTTACTGTGGATAGATTTGGTGCAGGCTTCAATAGTACCTGACAAACTGATGGGATGTTTGGGGCTGTCCTATTCCACCCCATCAATGCCCCATAGAAAACATTAGAAAAAGCTCTAAAATAAGCAACAAATCCTTTTAATGCCTTTACTCTCAGAAAAGTAAAGCAATGAACAGTATAAGAGCATGAACAAAGAAGGTTATTAAGGAGATTGTGTAATAAATAGAGAATGTGTAACAAAAGGATCATTTTAAATATTTATTATGAAGAGCTGCCTCTGTCCTCTGTAGTTGTGGCTGGGAAACACCTTTTCAGTGAAGAAATCCTTGGCATTGAGTGCTGCTGCTTGCCTAACCTTTCTGCAAAAGGGCAATAAAATGAGGGCATGGCTGTAGATGTGCAGCGTACTGCAGCCTGTCACGGTCAGATATGCCCAGTCTCTGAGCTGGTGGGTGGAGATCTAATTCTGGTGCCCTGGCGTAGGAGGTCAGGGTTGGCACTCTGGTTGCCAAATGCTGATGCTGAGAGGCAGAGGCAGCTACTGAGATGACAGGAGAGTAAAACAAATAGCTAGGTGGAAGGTCATGTCCCCCAAATACTGAGTGTTTTTACTAGCTGGCTTTGTCAGTGAAGAATTCAAAGACAATACTCTCTGAATCTTTTTAGAAACTTTCTATTTACATTAGAGTAAAAGGCACCTGCAAGAAGTAGAATACAAATTATCACTAGCTACAAATTGGGTAAACATTGATTTTCTTTTATTTTTAAACTGAATTAGGTGTTCTGAAAAAATAACCTTCTTGGATCTGTGATCCAGATGGAGCTCAGTATAACATGGGATACAGGTGCCACACGGCTTGTAGCCTTAGTTCAAATTGCTTACTAGTGTAATGGAAAGACCTACACGTGTGTTAATTTTGACCTTTTCAGAAACTAATTTATTTTCCCCTGTGAGGTAGTACTTCTGAGTTGCTATACATTTTACTGGAGGCTCTCTTGCACTTCTGCTCTTTTTCTTCCTTATTTTTACACTCAAGATTTTTCCTCTCATACATTGAAATTCATTTACCCAGCATGATTTTCTTTGGGTTTTCCTTATTTCATTAATGTGTGATACTACTTGATGACTTTTTCTATTACGCAAAAATTTAAATAGCAAAGGTATGCACAGAAGTCTATATGTGGATTCCCTCAATCAAGCTAATTTAAATTTTTGCATGCACATCTGGTATTTAAAGTAACTGGTATTTAAAGTGTATCTGTACTTAGGGAAGTAGCTGAAGTTCCCTCAAAGATGAAATGAAATGAAACGTAGGCTATCAGGAGGTTAAATTAAAAAAAAAAAAAAAAGCTCATAATTAATTGTGTTAACTTTTTGAGGAGGTAATAAAAGTGTGAGGGTTAGGGTTGAAGTTGTAGTTCATGCCTTTGAAAATTGCTCTATTTTTTACTTAAGAAATCCATTTAATGTACTATATTTTAGTGCTCTGTCCTTGTTCCTTGTCCTGCACCTTCAGTAGGACCTTAAATTATGTCTGAATCTGAAGAAGGACAAAGGACAAATATTCTTTCATCCATTTGTTTCAGTGGGTTACACAAATTTGAAGCAAAGCAAATAAAGTCAAATGTCTACGTGAATAACTGTTCTGCTGCTGATCTTTTTAGTAAGACATCTAACCCTCATTATTTGACATCATCACTTCAAAAATCCAATTTGACCCATATCTAGTTACTCTAAACTTCATGGTAACCTCCAAATGCAGGCATCCATTGCCAGTGCCAAAGGGGCTGTGACACTGCAAGTGGAAATTGTAGAGGCGGAGAAGGTAAAGGGATTCATCTGTCATCTGCTTAAAGCTGTACTGCAGGAATCTCTCCTTTTTTTTTTTTTTTTTCCCTTCCCATAGAACTTTTAGAGAAGAAATACAAAATGATTATGTCATTGACTTCCTTATAGTGAACTACAAAAGGAAATAAGAAAACAAATGTAACAGCAGCAAGTCTTAGTGTAAGACTCTAGGGAAGCCTAGAATATCTATTTTCCCATTTTCATTATCTGATTTGGGAGAATTACCTAAGTGCTTTGACTTTGATTCCTTTTTGTGGTAATCAAATGCATGTGTTAAGTGAATTGTTTCCTGGTTTTCCACTTTTCAGCAAATTCAGAGCCTTGACCAGCTGCAGAAATTCAGAGAAGATAAAAATGAGTAATTCAAGGCAGCACATTTATAGAAATATTATGTTTTAAACACCCTTCTTAGAAAGCTGATACAAAAATAGAAGGTGATAAGTTTAAAAGTTTATGGTCAACTTTCAAATATCCCATGTGTCAGTTGCCCTCACTGGACTTTAAAAACCCAGTGTAAATCCTGCCTTGGAGAGGATTTAGTAGCCTGCTGACTAACTAGAAAGAAGCTGCATGTAACAGGTGCTTTCCTGGAGAGACTGCAGCAATAAGCATATTTGCTGTCATCGAACCCTCTGCCAGGAGCCTGGGAGGGCAGATAACCTTCAGTAACCTGCAGACAGCCTGGTCCTTCAAGGACTATTGTTGTGGTTTGTTTTTTTTCCATCTAACCTTTTGGTTTCCAACCTTGTATGTAAAAGCCTGACCAGGTATTGCTGAAGAAATATTTTGGTAACTCTGGTAAGTCTGCCTGGTGTTGGAAGATGAGGAACACAACACCTCTGTAACGGAGTACATGGTGTTGCAGTGTGTCTGTGCTTTGCATGGCCACCAAAGATTTTAACTGAAGTTGTTCCTCAGTTTTTTGCTCTCACACCATCCCATTAGACCCCTCTTTCAGACTGAGGAAAATCTGGGGCTTTTAGTCCTACGGTGGTAGCTGCAGTCTCTGTAGATGTCTTGTCTAGTTGGAAGGAATAAAACAGAAAAGACAGACTGGACTGGGAGATTATAGATGTCAAGAAATACACTGGAGGTACAAGTTTCATCAGAATAATATGAATAGTACATAATATACATAATACAATTAAGAGGAAGTTCAGAAGTTTCATGGAACAAAAACATAGATCCATTTTCCAGTCAGATCTATCCATCGGTACCTTTTTTGTAGTACCCATCATTCAGTAACTCACCCTTTTCCCAGCACATAATCCTGCCTTCCGCAGCACTTGATAGGCACATCAGATATGCTGTGGCCAATCCATTCATTGATCCCCCCACTCTGGCACCAATCAATTCAGAATATGTCAGAAACAGATAAAAGTGAATTAAAAATCTAGTCTGAGCTTTATCCCACCCATGTCCCATTAAGTGTTTCGAGTTAAGAGGCAGGATTTTACATTTTCCTTCTGCTTTATCTTGTACTTCTGTTCTACATCCTTTATCAGTGTGCAGTACAGATAGAAGATTTCATGCTTATAATGAGTAATTTATTTCACATTCTTCTGTGCTGAATACAGGTTCAGGTGATATTAGCTGAATTCTGAATGAGGTACAAAAGGCTTACGAATATAAGTGTTTCTCTTTTCTGGGTGTGTAAAATGATAACCAGCTTTAAAGAAATATTATGACTGAAGACTAGCTGGTGAGAAAAAGGCATTTTGTGATTGCCTGCGGTGTTCCTGTCCAGGAATTAGGGCTCCATTGTGATAATCCTGCTTAATACAAGGACTACAAAGTCTTGGTCTCTTCCTGCAAAGCTCATTTGTAGAATTTATAAGAAAAGATAATTTTTAGCTTATTCTCTGTGGAACTTCATCTGGAGGCCCTTGGAGGGCTATATCTAAAGGGATCTGCAGAAATTAAAGACATCAAGTTTATTACCAATAAATGTTAATACACAATGTAAATGTAAATTACCAATACATGTAAATATGTGATGTAAAATAACTGAAAATAAGCTATAAACTCAGTTCAATTATGAAAAGTTTAAGGAAACAGATCAAAGAAGATAAACACTAATTCAGATAATGGACAGCAAAGAAATATACAGGAGTGAGAAAGGAGGGACAAAGCTTGTGGCTGTACCATCAAGATACACAGGTGGCAAGGCTTAGTCAAACAAGGCTTTAATGGTTCATTTTCATCAAGGAGAAAGTTCAATAAAGATTTTAGAAAAGGAAAAATGTGATTACTGATTGGAGCCCTACCATTCCACTGAACAATTTCACATGCAGAAAAACCCGGTGCAAAATTTGTATTCTTAACATGACAGAATGATTTATGAGGCACTGTGAAGTTGTTTTCTCCTGTCTACTAAATCCATTTGATTCTGCCTCTATAAACTTGAAAGTCATATCAGTTCCCTTCCCAGAATATTTTTCCCCCTCATCACCCATGCTCATTGGTTTGTGATTGTCAGGTTGTTCAGGAATTCGTGCTTCTAGGATTTAACAAAAAAAGTGTTGATTTCAAGAGTCCATAGGCAGTATTTCGGAAGACGCGCTTTCCAGCTTTTGCTATTACAGTCAGGAATTGCAGGGCTGAACAAGGTAATGAATTATCCACAGAAAACGTTGCAGCCAGGCAGGCTGGCTATCAGCCATAATATTAAAAAGCCATGGCAGAAAAGTTGTTTGTTTGTTTGGTTTGTTTTGTTTTTTTTTTTCTTTCATGTTCTTCTTCTATGCCAGATATGATGCATATATTTCTATGTTTCACTTGCATATATTGAGCAAGTGACACATAAAAGTAGTCCTAGGAATTTTATAAACCCTTAGCCCCCAAGCAGGGACCTTACCCAGCCTACAGTATAGAGCTGAGATAACTGACAATGACGGGAGTATGTTAGAAAAATTGTGGAAAATTGGTGTTATGTCATTTTCTAGCCCTGTCTGGATTGTTTCAGATGCACACATTTAAAGACAACTGCAAATATGTATGTATAGAAAGCTGTGTCTCCAAGGCACTCACAGCCAAAGGAAGCTTTAAAAAATGTTGAATAGGAGCTGTGGTTTCCCATGGTGATTTTGGGTGTGCTTCATCTCCACATGGAGGATGGAGGAGCAAGATTCACAAGGTGGGGCAGCGGCTGGTGCTTATGGCAAGGGACTCGGCTCCGTGTGGACGTGCCTGGAGAAGTAGCTCACTTATTCTTATTTCCAGTGCCCTGGTACTCCTCACCAGTCTTCTGTTTCCTCCATCATGGGTGATATTCCTAGGGTAGCCCCTGCCTTGGAAAACCTCATTTTACATCTGAGACATCCAATTCTCCTTGTATTCATGACCTCATGTATGGCACCACGGAAAGATTGTCTTATTTGTGGAGATAGAGGTGCCACTTTTTGCTAACTTTAGCCTTGTTAATAAAAGCAAGTCAAAAATGTTCACTGGTTTTAAGGACACATAGTGAGGTAAATCAATAGAGGAAGGCAGAAGGTCAAAAAATCTTATGGGTATCCTGGACCCTTTGACTTTCCTCGAAAGTTGGGGAAAGTAATTATTGCACTAGTCTCTAGCATGAAAGAAATATATTTTGTGGTATTTTTTTCTTTGTTTGTTTTTTTCCTGCTGTAAGTTCCTGTAACCTTCGAAAGTACACTAATGTCTGCCATTTGTTTTTTTTCCCCTCATTTATTTTGCAAATCTCAAAGCTTGTAACAACTGTGATACAGATGCTTCTGGCTATGACAGGTTTCTCATGTGTCATGTACAGGCGCATGATATTGCAAAAGCATGCCTCCTTTTTTGTACCTAGAAATGGAGAGGCAGTATTCAGAATAACCCGGTGGAAAACCTGCCTCATCTCCAGCAACACCGCATGTGTGCAAGGCTTGGTTAAGCTGTGCAGACAGAAGCAGTCCTGCTTCCACCTGCTTCCTTCGTGCCTGGACCCCCTCTGGTGTCTCCCAGCGCCACCCAGATTGCAGATCCGCACCCATCTGCCAGGAGCCTGCTTCTCTGTCTATGGGCCACTGGCAGTGTTGGAAGAGCTGAAGATTCATGCATTTTTATGAACTTCTAAGGCACTGTGACTTGCAATGAATGCCAGCACTCACTGTACTTGCTTAAAAAATTGTGCCATGCCACCCGCTTTTTCCTTCAAGTCATTTCTGATGTCGCTTTTCTTCTGAGTTTTGTCCCCTTAGTGTATGCAATGACCATATCTCCTTTGCTTTCTGTTCACAGAGTGGTTTACAGACCTACTGCTTCCTAGTGTTTGCTGCCATCTGCTTCGCAGGGGCCACCTACCTGTTTTTTGTCCTGCCTGAAACAAAAAACAAGACACTCAATGAGATCAGCCAAGCATTTGCGAAAAGGAATAAGGTCTCTTTAGAAATGCAAGAAGTGAACCACTACTCAGGAGAGAGGAAATCAAGTGCAGAGCAAGAATCAAACTTCACTTCTTCGGTGGACAATGGGGAAACCAAAAAAGGAATCGTGTAAAAACAAGGATGTTCTTTCGGGGGGACTGGGGGAAAACATGTTCTTTTCATTCAGTATGTTTATAGCAGTGCACAACTTGTATTTTTAATGTGACAGCATGAACTGCTTCCTCCTTGAATACGTTTTTAAGTGAGTACTGGTGAATTCGTTAGCAGCTAGGGTGAGTGTAGAGGAAGTGGGAGGCAGGAGTAGCAGCAGCTGGTTAAATAAATAAGAGCCAAAGTTTTCTTGGGCACCTGCAAAATAGGTGGTATGGCGACAGGGGTGGGCAATATAGACTTGGAGAAGCAAATTGGCCTTGGGGAGCAGAATTTGGCCGAGCACAGCTGTGTGGTAACAGTGGGGTGTGTGTGCACTTGGCAGGAGATGAAAGGGAAGTGATCCCTGCAGAGTTCGGGCTGCTGGGAATCAATGCAAGCAAACCTGAAATGGGACCAGCTTGCATTTCTCCACGTTTTCCAATGTGTCGTTAAAGTTGTACATGAGACTGAGTGCTTCAAAGACCAGTGACACTCCCCTGACCTCTGAGTCCATTTCCAGCTATTTTGGCTTTCCATTGCTTCATCCAAAAACCTCCCAGCTTCAAATAAATGGAGAGCTGCAGGTCCCGATCAGTTTCCTCGTGTCTCTCACAAATCCTGATCAACTAGTAATAGAACTGCCTGTAGTTTCTGGATTTGCTGGCACTGTATTTCTGTGGAAATTATTTATATATATATAAAAGAATAGCTGTAGAATCTTTAATATGAAAGAAAAACTAAACCTCATGGTCAAGTGAAAGAATTCTGATGTAATGCATGTAGCAGTAAAAAAAAAAAAAAAAATCAAACACCATGTTTCCCAAGGGTTTTTGTTTTTCTTTTCTATTTTTTTTTTTTAATTTGGCTTTTCTTTTCAAGCTCGTTTTAAAACAACTCCTAGGAGCCAAAATTTCCCTGAGGCCCCATAAATGTAGTTTCTTAACACTCAGATTTCCAAAGGAACTTGGATACCTATTTCTTATTTGAACACTAATTTTCATTTGGGCATTAGATCCTGAAGCTCTGGACCTTGTTCATGTTTATAAGTTTCTAAGCTATTTAATGTATTGTAAAACTGTCCTCAAGGTCTGCTTAATTTCACGATAGCAAGACTCAGCGGGCTGCCTGGTGTTAGGTGATCCATTCCCTTATATTTGGGATATTTTTAATGAACATCATCTTTCCAGTTTGCAATTATGATAATGGTTTTTCTTGACTCTTCTAGGTACCTGGATGCTGAGGGGGGTAATAAGCACTTTTAAATTCAATAGATAACTGTTGTTTTCTGTGAAAAGTCAGTAAGTCTTACAGCTGCTGTCAGTAAGGAGTAAGGCAAAGAAGCAAGTGCTGCATTTAGGTGGAATGAGCTGCTTCCAGAAGTAACATATAGTAATGCAGAAATTTGTGAATTTTTAAATATATATATATTCACATATATACTCATATATATTCAAAATATAAATGTATATATGACTATACATATATTCACATATATAAAAATGGAAAATTACTTTCCAGTACTTGTTTTGTTCAGATTTCCCCGACTGACAAGCTGCTTAATGTTTTGTTTTATACTGTAAATTAAAATGAGAGGTCCTGATGTTCAGCTATTACTACTAAATGTTGTATAGGTTATACTGTGATTTATTTATTTGTGGCTTATTTACTACACACATTGTAAGCTGACAACACAGATTATATAATAGGGCAATTTCACTACCAGGTAATAGAAGAAAAATTGATCTGAGACTTTATGCCTGGATTTCTGCTATTTTACTGTGACAGAGGTACATAAACAAGTAAGATTAAAAATAAAAAAAAAAAAAGATACATACAAGGAGAAGAATTAAGAATGAAGATTCAGATTTATGATACTGGTGCTATTCTTAAGAAACAGTAAATCAGGACAATACCAATTGATAATCAGATGTAGAAACTAATCAAATACTATGGAAGAAAACTGAAGAAAGTTGTCTTCAATAACCACTTCTAAAATTGTATATGTAGCAAATGGACATGTCACCTTTCAGTGGCTTTAGTTGCTTAGTCCATGTGTTACATGAGCTTGTTAAGTGGGTGGCTATGTAAAAAAAGAGCTTGAATACCACCCCTCCAGACCATTTCAAGAATAAATTCTTCCTCTTCTGCCTGTAGGGCAAGACTGGCAAGTTCAGACTCTCTCATTCAGACTGAATATTACTTTGCAACTAGGGCTACTAACATAATATATTGTGATCTGATTGAGTCAAGGTGGCAGGATTGGAATCCATTATTATAATTAGGAGAATTTAGCACTAAGTGATGTTCATTGATGTACATTACAGGCATTACTTGTTGATAATGTTGATATCAAGTAACTTTGATAAAATATCTTGGCCTGATACAGTATTTCAATTGGACTTCCATGACAAGATAAAATCATCTTACAATTGCTTCCAGTTGCATTAGGAGCCCAGCTCAAAATGTGTTGGTAAAGGGGTGGTTCTGCAGAATTTCCTATTGCTGCTCAGGGGCTTGTACAGTATTAACAGCAGGGGGCTGTGCCCCATTTGCCCATCTCTTGCCATACCAGAGACAGGCACACTCCAGATACGCACTTTCTGTGCAGCTGCAGACCGAGAGCGCCATGGACTGTGGCTGCACATCTCTTCTGCCATTTGCTCCAGCCCATAGTTCAGGTTAAAAACAATTCCAGTCTCCAAATGTGTATTTGTGCAGATGCTTTGCTCACTGGTTAGGGAAGGTGGCTGCAGTCTCCTCTGCCTTGGGTTGTGGAAGTTTCTGAGGAAGCTGCAGATGTGCAGGTACTGCATAAATTCTCACCTGTGACCCTAATGAGAGTTTTGTATTTCTCTTGAAGTTGTTCAGTAATTTTTTTTTCCTTTTTTTCTTTTTCTTTTTTTTTTTCCACCATTGTTATGCTGCTATGGCTTCTCCAGCAATGAGAGGGCAAAATGGACAATATCACTGATGTATCATTTGGTTTTCTTGTTGAATGTGTCAAATTGTCTGCAGCCCATGTATTTGTCAGTGAGTGCTGTGTGGTGCCATGTTCTGTTCTCCTGTTTGTGACATTTGAATGAGATACTGCTAGATGGTGTTTCTTTGTACGAGTACTGCGAGTGAGTTGTGTGTGTTTGATCAATTACGTTCACTCACGACTGCAAAATAAACCTTTGGAATTAAACAAGTGATAGAGGTTTTCTTCTGGGTAAATCTGAATCCCTACAACTGTCCATGTTTCACTGTACAGCTCCCTGGGCTTTCTATATGTCCCAGTACAAGGCTTCGTTTGGATGACCCAACTAATTTTGGACTCTTCCATTGGCTGGTTGGGAGTTACAGGAAAGAAAATCAGCCCTGAAACTGTATATTTGGTGAAGAATTATTTATATTTTGCTTCTCAAATCAGATTCCATGCTTCATTCTTTCATGTTTATAATAGGCTGTGGAAATAAAAATTAAGACATCAGCGAGAATTAAATGACTAAAACTGGCTAGAGGTAGTAATAACTGTATAAGAATTGTTGGATCCAGTGGGCCTTTTTTACAGAAAGTTGCCATTTGCTATGGGTGACTTTGAGTTGCTAAAGCTCTACTTTCTGATGTGAAATTCAGTCAAATGAGAATTTCTGCTACAAAGATATGCAAAACTCAAGATCTGAAATATGTATAAAAATTGAATTTCATACTTCAGGTTCTTAAGCCAATTTTCACTCCACAAGGATCTGCTTTCTAGTGGGGGAAGATGTGAGTATCTCAGCCATATGGGACAATTTTCATCTTCAAAGTAAAAAAAAAAAAAAAAAAAGAGAGAGAGAGAAAAAAAAAAAGAGAAAAAAAACTTTGAAATTTAATTTCTTTCTTTTGACTGTTTTTATGTGCTTTTCCTTGCAGAGATCACCATATAATAGTAATATGTAATAATAGTTTTATTACAGTTCCCATCACCTCTCACAGCCAGAAGAACAAATCAGAGTAAAAACATGCTTAGGAGACGCCTGCCATGTTTTTCTTTCAGTCTGACTCCAGAAAATGCAGTTTAGATGCAATCTAAAAACCTTAACTATATAGACCTAAAAAGTGAAGCAGGTTTGCAAATGAAAATATTCCAGCTGTTAACAAGTCAAGTTCTGTACCCTCTGCGAGCAATATTTCAGAGTGAACCCTGTGAAGACGTGAATTTCATGGCAAAGGCTTGGTACTTGTGCTTGTAACTGAGTTATCATAGTTCACTAAGCAATCATGCATAACCTGAGTCACTACAACCCTCTTTCTTATAAGCTAAACTGCATTAACCTCATATTTGCTGTAGCCTAAGAGAAATACAGGGAGTCGATGATCAAGCTCCTTGTTGACATGTTTCTACTAAAACAGCGCTTCAGTTAAATGCTTTTAAACCATGGATTTTTTAAACCATATTTTTTAAAGGCATAGAAGAAAAGCTTCCAAGAGGCTTTTATCCAGTGATTAATGAAGTCTACAGAAGTCTCTTTGAGTGGCCTCAACTGTACAAATGCACCAAAGCAAGCCATGATGTACATAAAAGATAAGCTTAGGAATTTTACAGATTTTTGTTTTCTTTAGATTACAGATTTTTGTTTTCTTTAGATGGTAAACTGATGGCTTGCTTTTTCAATCTAGGAAAAAATACCATAATTATTCAAACACTGTAAAAACATCAATCTGATGCTTTTCTGAGTTTGTGTGGTGGTGGTGGTGGTTTTTTGTGTGTGTTTTTTCTTTTAAGTGGGAGCTTGAGTAGTCTAGTTAATACAGTAAAGAACAGTGCAAAGCACGAGGTTGCTGGAGTTTGTTGTTGTCTTAAGGTAATTCTTAAAAGTTTATATATATATACACACACACACATATATATATAAACCCATCAGGCCCCCTGAAACACGGTACATTATAAAAGCATGACCTTGTAGGAGTAAGAGATAATTTGTCTGCTGTTTTGTAAGCTGCCATACAGAGACATTGATTTTTGTGTTATATTCTCCTGGATTTCTCAGTTAAAGAATCAGTCAAGCTAAATGCAATGCTCACCTCTTTAAATTTGTTCCACCTTTTGTTTCTGATTTTTTCCACTCAATTATATAAATATTTTTACAGTTCATATTTGAAAACAAGAAAGCAGTAGTTTCTTAGGAAAAACAAGCATGACAAAGATTATAAAAATTATAAATACAGCTTTCCTTAGAGGCTGACACTTGCAGAGATGAGTTCAAAGAGTTTGATGCTCAAATAATTGCTAACGTAGTGAGAGAACCAATTTTTTTTTTGTCAAATATGCTTCAAGATTCATTTATGAATAGAAAAGTTATCCTTAGTAGTAAGGACTGAGTTTTCTTTTAAAGTATCAAAGGAAAACATTAAAACTCTTTTTATGCAACTGCAGAATAGATTTGTATCCAAGTCTCTCAAGCACCAAGATGTATTCGCATGTGTATAGTCTGGGCTAAGCCAAATATACTCTTCCAGTATCTAGTGAATTTATATAAAACATACAGAAAGGATTCTCAGGTATCACTCTGATCTGATGTTGAAACTGCTGCTCAGTTTGCACCAGTAATCAAAGAAAACAAAGGGACAAAGAAATAGCAATAAGAAATCACACACAAAAAAAGTAATATTACAAGTCTGGTCCCCTTCTCCTAAAAGGGGCATTGGAGGAGGCAATGATAATTATTGGATGTTTTCTAATGGAAAATGAAAGTTAAAAAGGTTAAGAAGATGAAATGTCTGAGGGAAACAATGAAAGACAGATTGCTTGTTTTTACAGTACATGGTTTAGGACCTATTCAGTGAGCAATTAAAAATAAATTGGAAACTAATGGAAAGTTTTTAAAAAGCATAACTAAAACTGTAGAATTCATTTGCACAAATTAGAATTAATTAACGTTTTAGGATTAGATATTTAAATTTATGGTAAAATTCCAATTTAAATTAAGCAAGAGAAATAAAAAAAAGCAAAAGGCTACAGCTAATAGGAGATATAAAATTACTCTAAGAAGCTAGGTAGTCTATAATTGGCCATTACATCATTATTTCACCTTCTTTTGTAATATACAGATAACTTACGTAGTCAAGACAATGCTGTATGTGGATCATTGCTCAGTCATGCTATCATAATTTTAGAGGTTGCAGTGAGAACTATGAACTGACCTAAAATACAGTAGAATTGGGGAAATCCAAACACTACTAGGAAAAAAAAAAAAAAAGAAATCAGACTCACAGTCCTCCAGAAAAAATACCAAAACCCCTAAGTTTTCTCCATACAAGGGAGCTTTTCAGATGTAAATTGGAACGTTATGCCTAGCGATGATCACTGGGAAATTGTGTGCTGAACTTTCTTTGCTCTTTTTAGAAGCTTTACTGAATTTTATTAACTCAGCTTTGCAAAGCTGTTATATGGTACAAGTTTCAGCCTCTTTTGATCATTCACATTGGCTAATAAGGTTTAGAAATGGGTGTTAGTAAGACAGAATAAAAATAGAACAACAAAGCAATAGGAGGAAGAGAATCAGCATGTCTGGCAAGTTTGTGTATTTTCTGTGACAGCTGGGTTGGATTATTTAAAATTTTAAAAAGCTAATAAGTCATCTTTTAGATGTTCTCAAACTATATTGCGAAAAGGGGTGAGCCTTGTGGTACAAACTAATGGGCTGAGGAAATGAAGTCCAAATGAAGTGGGTGATGTTGGCACGTGGGATGTAGGAGGTGATGAAGAGATGATCACTCTGGAAAGCAAAATTGTTCACAGTTCTAAGACAATTTTTTTTTCAAATTTGGAAGTGACAGAAAATTGTAACACATCATACATGCTTTCACTGTCATTAAGTTACTCGGAACTACTTTAAAAATATGATTTTGAAGGCAAAGACATTTCTTTTTCTTCCTTTTTTTTTTTTTTTTTTTTCAGATGAAAGATCACAGAATCATAGAATCATAAAATATCCTCAGTTGGAAGGGACCCATTAGGACCATCAAGTCCAACTCCTGGCTCCACACAGGACCACCCAAAAATCAGACCCTTATGTCTGAGAGCATTGTCCAAATGCTTCTTGAACTGCAGCAGGCTCAGTGCCGTGACCACTGCCCTGGGGAGCCTGTCCCAGTGCCCGACCACCCTCTGGGTGCAGAACCTTTCCCTAACCCCCAGCCTGACCCTCCCCTGTCCCAGCTCCGTGCTGTTCCCTCGGGTCCTGTCGCTGTCCCCAGAGAGCAGAGCTCAGCGCCTGCCCCTCCGCTCCCCTCGTGAGGGAGCTGCAGGCCGCCATGAGACCTCCCCTCAGCCTGCTCTGCTCTGGGCTGAACAAACCAAGGGACCTCAGCCGCTCCTCATAGGTCTTTCCCTCTCGACCCTTCACCATGTTTTTAGCCTTCCTTTGGATGATCTCCAATCACAGAATCACAGAATCATTAAGGTTGGAAAAGACCTCCAAGATCATCTGGTCCAACCATCCACCTACCACCAATGTCACCCACTAAACCATGTCTCTAAGCACCACGTCCACCCTTTCCTTAAACACCCCCAGGGACGGTGACTCCACCACTTCCCTGGGCAACCTGTTCCAATGCCTGACTGCTCTTTCTGAGAAGAAATGTCTCCTAATTTCCAACCTAAACCTCTCCTGGCACAACTTGAGGCCATTCCCTCTAGTCCTATCACTAGTTATCTGTGAGAAGAGGACAACCCCCAGCTCCCTACAACCTCCTTGGTAGTTGTAAAGAGCAATAAGGTTTTATGTCTTTTTTATGTTGTGGTGCCCAAAACTGTACACAGTAGATGTTGACAATGCTTTCTTCTGTACTGATCCAATACTAGATCACGGATTCCTATTTGATGGCCACTTCTGCTCAGTTTTACCATGAACAGCTCCATCAGACCTACACTTTTTTTTTTCCAGCCCCACATTTAAAATGACGTGACTTTTAGCCTCCTCCTGCTTCATGATCAAAACAAATAAATGACAAAATAGACAAGTATAAAACCAATACAGCTCTGGAGCTGCGGACTATAGGTCCTGGAGAGGTTTTACCTTTAAATATTTTAGATGGGTTCTGAAGTACATACTGGGGAAAACTGGACATTTTCCTAAACAATGTCAATTGACATTTTACCCTTTGTTTCCATTGCACGTCAGGATTTCACTCAAAACCTTTATGCAGAACTGAATAAATGCTCACAGAGGTGTACAAGGGATTGATTACCAAAATTAATGAGGGCTAGTCAGAAGGTAAAAAATTTGCAGGACTGGCTTCTTGTCCAGCCAACAGCAGATACCGCAGACGTTGCCATTCTCTCCGCCCTGTGGCCCTGTGGTTTATTTGCAGCTAATCACTCCTTAAGAAGAGTGAAATTAAAACCAGCTCTGCAATTTGCTTCATGATTTGCGAAACTGCAGTGCAGGAATTAGTGCAATGAGTGGATTTGCCCCGGGCATCTATCTGTAATATTTGTCTGACCTACATATCCAACTCAAAAAATGTGCCCTCCTTGCAACAGGTTGGGTCAGACTGAGTGACATATTGTCACTGCCAGCAGCAGAGTCACTCCTCTGTTTAGTATCTCCTTAAAGGCTAAAACTTTACAACTTACTAAAACGATACAGGATAAATGCTTAATCTATACTATGGCCTGTTCTGTTTTGTATTTAAGATCAGATTCTCTTGCATTACAAAACTAAGAAATAACCTTGCCTTATATTTATCTAATTCCTCCTCATATAGCATCCTCACAACCCCTGTCACAGTCTACATTTTTGTCAGCTGAATTTACCTATAAGAGAACAAGGATGAAGCAACATAGGAGCAAAAGTTGTAAAGGGCCAACAAAGTGATAAGGCTGGAAGAGTCCCTCTTCTCTGCACTGGAATGAGCCGGCCACACCTGTACCACAGCTTTGAGGCTGTGGAGATCCTATCAGGAGAAGAAGCAGCACCACTCCACATCACTGCATTTTTGCATGTTTCCAACAGCTTCCCAGACAAAAGACAAACTGTGAAGGGAATGTGAGAAACAGAAATAACAAGCAAATGTCAAGCAATGATCAGGCAGGCTCTGCCAGCTGACCCTCTGACCTGAGGTGCATCCTCAGCACATTCAACTTAACACATAGCAAAAGCTCCCACAAACATTTCTACCTTGAGGAAAAAATCACATCTTGAAAAAAGACTGATATGTAACGGTCAAAAGTTTGCTGATCTTCAGGTGTGATAGTCCACTGGCAATGACAGTGCTGTTATACACCAGTTTGTTTCAACATTACTTTTATTTGGTGGATCAAATACAGTTCTGTCACTGTGGTGACTAATGGCTCTGCATCAGATGATGTATTCCAACGAAAAAAAAAAAAAAAGAGGGCAAAATATATGAGACAGGTAGTTATCAGGCAGTTATTCCTTGTATGCATTCAGTATAGTATGCAGAATGCTCATCAACTTTAAAAGCCTTTTGTAGTTACGATGATAATCGGGGAGTAAGATTTCGGATTTTTTTTAGTGGTTATTTTAGGATAATTGGTACTTTGAGATGTTTCTTCTACAATATATTCAAATAATATGCACAGAGAAATGTGCATCTCAGACTCAAGAAAAGTCTTGCTTTAGGGTTAATATTGCAGCTATGTGATTAATTTGCAAAATAATTTACAAGTTTGGAGATATTTTTATTCGAAACAGAGAATATGTACAAAAATGGCCTGTCATGGTAATAACTTCATTCAGTTACCAGAGCCATTCCTAGAAACATGGAAATCATATGCGCACCAGGAAAATAACTATATATATACTTTCATATGCAGAGTTTTGTAATACATATATATTCATTATATATATTTATATGGAGAGAGAGAGAGAAAATGAACTTATGTGCCCTAAAAGACTTCAAACAGAAGAAATTCAATATTCTAATAGCAGTAACCCATAAAATCCAATAAACTCTATCTCCTTACACATCTTGTATTAAGTATGACTTTATTAAATTGCACAAACTTAAGTACTTCTCTTGACCTGTTCACAGATACTTAAATTGAATTATTTATGTAACTGTGTAGAGTTCAATTATTTGCTTTCTTTAGTTAGAAAGGAGAAGTTATATAAATCATCACTGGGATAGCTCTGTCCTTTGAAATATAAATGCAGCTGTGCACAACTAGCAAAGAAGGATTGTGGTTCCCTGCCAATTTGGATTTTCTACATTCATTCCCAGTTACTGATGCAAAGGTTGTAAATGCTATCAGCATACTTCCATGCAAGCTGTCTGTGTAAATCTAGGGCCAAATAGCAACAGGCTTCAAATCTTAGTTGCTGAACTTAGAGAAGCTTAAAATACCACTGAAAATAAGTTTTCATGAGTTATTTTTGGTTTGGTCCTATATAAAGCATATTCAGAAATTCTCACACAGCTTAACTAGCAACTTTGAATGTCTCATGACTTTTTATGATCTTGTTTATACTGAAATAGTGAAGTTATTTATGCATTGCTCAGTTTATATTGGCAGTAGTATGGAGAGTTATATTAATCTATTGATGCCTACGTCTTTTTATATACTCTATCACAATATGTATAAAAAGTATGTGTGTTTAAATAGGTTCAGACTCTTTGGTGTTTGACTGTTAATCCCCAGGTTTACACATGACTTAGTGGCTTAGGTACCATAAAACCATTTGTAATTTAGTCTTCCAAAGTAAAACCCATTTCTTTGCACACTGCAACTAACTATTTTCCATGTTGTACTGGCCCAATACCTTTACAGCTCAGTGGGTGCTCACAGCCTGCAAGAACAGGTCAACATCCCTGTTCCTGATGGATGTTCTGGGGGAACCATTCAGGATATTGAGGGAAAAATCACATTATTCAGCCTACCTGTTGAATCCATTGCAAAACAATACCAAAATGTTGAAAACATCCCTTTCCTGGGTTTCAGCACCTTCTTTTAAAGACAATTCCTGTGGTGCCTTCACTGTTCATACAGTTTCAGCCCTCTCCTCATACTGTCTATCTATTACATTATTTTCTGTTATCTGTCAGCTTATGCATCATTGACACTGGCGGTATTTCTTTTCAGTACTGTTGTCCTGAAGAAGTCTGATGAAAGAAAGAACAAATACTGAGAACAACACACTGGGAAAACCCTTATATGTAAAAGGCTGTGGCACAAAGGAAGGAAATAAACTTGCTGGGTAGAATAAGAACTAGTGGGTTTCAACTGCAATTTGATTTCTTTTTTTAGCAAGCTAGATGGCTCTGGGAGATGGGAAGGGTTTCTTCCTGGGTTATTCTAAGGAGTAAATTGTACAGAGGTGGTTTGGATACAATTAATCTTTCTCCGATGAGGCACTAGGTGGCTGCTGTTGATCTCCCATGGCTTTGCACAATGCTCTTCTGGGGCTCACAGGTTTGAACTTCTGGAGTAAATCATTGGCACAAGGCAGGATAAAGCCAACAGAATCACAATGCAACTATGAACAGCCAGCAGCTGCATGGCAGGTAGGAATATAACAATTTCTCCAACTCCTTTGAAGTGCCCCCGAATCCCTATGGCCCTGCCTGGGAGAGAGCTGCAAACAGGGAACTCCCAAGCCACAGATCAGACACAGCTGTTTCCTTCTCCATGTGGAATAACCTGCATTTCAGTGCCTTTAATCTATCATCCTTTTCTCTTTTTCCACACGGTAATAAAAGCTTTTCAGTGCAATTTTCTTAACTGACAGGATACAAGAGATAATTGTTGAATTTTTGGGTGACTTCACCCAGAAAAACCTCTCTTCTGTTAATCTATGTATTTTTGGCTCTAACAGGAGGAAGCTGAAGCTGTCGACCAGTTTTTACATGTTCAGAACTGATTTTACCCTGAAATTCTTTTACAGTGCATCAGAAGAGACAGCCATAGCTGTGCCTTTTGTATTGTTTCCAGCTACCACTCTTTCAAATGTGGCAAACTGCTCTCAGCTATACTTTTCCCACAGACAGTATACGACAGTGTTCCTCTTGACTGTGACGGAAAAAGGAAAAAAAAAAAGGGAAATCAATGGGAACAGAAAAAATGTTTTAATTAGTATCTAGAATTTACAGCGCTGAACATATTGATCTGGAAAGTCTCCTAGTAATTACACATGAAACCTACAACATATAAATGACACAGTACTGAGCTACACTGCCCTTTAATGTCATGTGGCAAAAATAAATAAATAAAAATAATAATTACTGCTGAATAATTTTATTCTCTCGGCTTGACTTTAGTGGCAGCAGCAATTTTGGTTTATATTCTGGAGTGAGAGACTCCGATTTGTATCATTGGGACTGGACCACGGGGTACTGTAAATGAGTGCATTATTAGGGTATAAGGGAGGGAACTCGACCATTAACCATGGGGAACTTTCAAAGCACTTTGCTGTGTGCTAGAAATTTGGTAGGCACATGTTTAGTCTTCCCAAATGAGTCACGATAGTATAGACTTCAGCAACAACTACCATGATGAAAATAAACAGAAAACTGAGTCTCTTTGATACATATTCCAAATCCCAACAGCTGCTCCACAATAAACATATGCCACACCATTGCAAAACATTAGTACTTTCATAACAAAGGTAATCAGCTACTTGGACTAGCTCTCCATCTATTTCCAGTAGTTACATAGCACTTTACCTTAAATATGTGTATTTTGAAAGAGACGCACGCTGTAAAGTATGGTTTAAGGATCAGCATGCTTATACCAACTTAGTGTTTCTAGTGTATACACTGGGAGCAATCTATGGCATCTATGACCTGCGTGGATTTCTCTCAGCATCTCAGGTGTCACCACAGCTCTAGCTAACACCACATGACAAGTGGTAGAGTTGTGCTGGTGTGAGAGCTGTTGTGATGGGAAATGGTACAACGTTGGTAAAACTCTAGGACCCATCTGCAGGCACTGCTCATCCTCGTCTGAGAACAGAGCAGCGGGACTCCTGAGGAGCTACTCTCCTCTCATCTCTGCTTGTCTTCTCAAAGACCTTTCCTCCCCTTGGAGTCGGCATTTCGAGTGGAGACCTGATGACTCTTTCCCTGACAAAGATTGTCATACAAGGCTGCTTGAAATCAGGAAAGCTGTCCATCCTTATCGGAGCTAAAGCAAATCACCATGCTTCTGAGCAGCAATATAAAACCAAATCCAACAGAATCTGCTCTGTGCTACCCATAGATGCCAGTGGCTTGAGGAAAGAAGGATAATGCATGTTTTTTAACCTCAGTCTAAGCTGGGAATGCAGCATCTCACAGGGCACGTGAACAGGGAGGGGGCTAGACCCTTAACATACCTAGCTTAATTTGCCAAGTAAATCCCAACACAATTTGCCCTCAGGACCTGGAAAATGCTGATGAAGGTATATTACTATGTGCCCTACATACTTAACTGCTAATGCTGTTCGAAGCTGGAACCCACTTCATTACCAGTTACCCAGGTGGTAACTTCAGAACCCAGTTACCCTGGTGGAAGGGGCCTTCTCTACTGTCATTTCTGTCATTTCTTTTCATTTTTACTGTTATAAAAGGCATTCTGCAGTGTGGATGTGACCAATCCACACTTTATTGGCCCAAATAGTACAAAAAGTCCTCATGTTGATAAATACAGTGAATAATTGGTGAATATTAAGAATTATCTTCACTCACCAGTGGCATTTTGTCAGCTGCTGAAATATCTGAATGACCAAAGGACTTAGGAAAATAAAAAATAAAAAGTAAATAAAATTAAAAAATAAAAAAGCACTTTCACAGAATCATAGGTAGTTTGGGTTGGAAGGGATCTTAAAGATCATCTTGTTCCAACACCCCTGCCATGGGTAGGGACACCTCCCACCAGACCAGGTTGCTCAAAGCCCCATCCAGCCTGGCCTTAAACACCTCCAGGGATGGGGCATCCACAGCTTCTCTGGGCAACCCATGCCAGTGCTTCACCACCCTCTGAGTGAAGAATTTCCCCCTAACATTTAATGTAAATCTCTCCTCTTTGAGTTTTAAACCATTCCCCCTTGTCCTGTCTGCCCAAGTAAAAAGTTGTTCTCTATCTTTTTTATAAGCCCCCTTTAAGTAGTGAAAGGCCACAACGAGGTCTCCCCTGAGCCTTCTCTTCTCCAGGCTGAACAACCCCAATTCTCTCAGCCTTTCTTCATAGGAGAGATGCTCCAGCCCTCTGATCATCTTCATGGCCCTCCTCTGGACCCGCTCTAACAGCTCCAAATCCATCTTTTGTTGGGGACCTCAGACCTGGATTTAGGACTCTGTCCCAGAACTGGACTCAGGACTTTGCATACACTAAGAGGGTAGGTTTAAATTAGATATAAGGAGGAAATTCTTTCGTATGAGGGTGGTGAGGCACTGGAGCTGGTCTTTAAGGACCATAAATGAAGTGCCATTTTTTTGCAACAAGGTTCACACAGAGATCAAATCTGCCTCAGTCAAATTCATTTGCAACTGCTCAGTACTCTAATGATCACCTTCCTATTTTACATGTTACAGAAATTAATTTTAAATAGAAAGATATGACATACAGAGAGAGAAATGAACCTAAGAATTACCTAAATTATTCTTTCACTGTCTATCTTGACATTGCCTATTTGTCAGATATAGCAGGGTTGCTGGAGTCACACTTATAATCACTCTGCACTAGGAATATCAGGCTGCTCAGCTGAGAAATGTGGGCATTTTGCATGAAGACTGAGAGAAATAAGTAATATCTGGATACCATGGTGATAAGCAAATGATAGCATTACATTACTTCCCACCAAAGGTACTGCCCCAGCTATAACAAGATTCAAGTCTTTGTTTCCAAGGTCGCATAATTAAATTTTAGATCAAGCTGAAAAAAGAAATAAAATAGTATTTTCCTAAAGTAAAAATCATCCTCCAAATTCTGTTGAGATTCTGGCTGTTGTTGTGCCTGTGTAACTTTGCATACATTAGTCCTGGGTTTATGTCACTATAATGGTGGTAAAACCCTAGTCCTTTACACTTCCAAGAAGAAATGTAAAGTTTATGCTAAGCTGAGATGTGAAATATTGAAACTCTCCTGGCAATAAAGAATGCTCATAGGAGGAAAAGTCTAATGGGCTTGCCAAGGCACTGAGAAACATCTTGCATAAGTCACAGACATTGCCATGCTTGAATGGGTGCTGTTGGAGCTCCTGCACCACCCCATCCCATGCCCTTCCAATTTCCCCTGTGTCCTGTAAAACCTGCCTGGCTGAGGTGAGGGGACACCCGGCTCCAGCCTCTCTGGAGCCCCAAGCAGGCACGAGCAGGGGGTGGAGGTGAAGGCAGAGGAGCTGGGATGGAGAAAGCACAGCACACATTTTAGCTGTCACAAGTTTTCAGAACTGCAGGTTATCAGAAATGCCTTTTCTTAAATATTTCTGTAGTTTCATATTACATACACGAAGAATCAAGGTGTTGTACCTTCAGTGCATTGACTAAGCCTACTTTGTGGTCAGCTAACCAGTCTTATTTTCAAGCACAGATAATGGTGTGAAAGACTATGCTGAAGGAAAAAAGGCCTTTACTCTATTTTTCCCCTTCACAATTTACTTAAATTAATATTAGTTTCATGGCTGGAGATGCTGCGTAAATGTTATTACTGCTATTCATAGCATACGATCAATCTGCTTATATGGTTTCTTCTGATGGTAATGTGCAAATAGCATGTCTCGTGTTTTGAAAATCACTTGACTTAATTTGTACAATGCTTTCAGACCCTTCCAGTCAGAAAAGATGGTATAAATACAAGCTATTGTTTCCATGTGTTACTTTCTTCAAGTGAGTATAGACTATCTAGACTCCAATCTTCCTGAATCTCTCTGTTGATTCTTAATACAAAGGCAGACACTAAAATATGATGTTAATTATTTCCATTACAAACAAAGATAAGACTATTCAGTGCACAAGTTTTTCCTTAAAAAATAAAAAATAAAAAAATAAATCACTCTTTCTAGTATGGATTTATCTAAATATGATTTTAAAAATATTTAGCAATAGAATAATTAGTACTGTTCTCACAGTTAGCAAAACTCATTGTCTAGATTTTTATGAATTGCTAGATTTTTAGTGAGCACTAATTAGTAAGAATAAAATAAGTAAAATACATGAGAGTAGTAGGCTAGAACATGTGGACATGACTAGCAAAGAGTTGAAATTTATGGGATCAGTCCCTAAAACCCTGTGTTTGGACAAATGAGTGTTCACAATCCATTTTCCTTCCCTTTTGTATCTCCACAGGAAATTGCTCTTTTTTTTTTCTTTTTTTTTTTTCCCTGTTAATCTCTTAAAAGTTAAGAATTCAAATATCTTTCCTTTTAGTTTTTTTTTTTTAGTAATATCTTTATCTTTATTTTAAGATAATGAGACCATAACAACAAATAGCATTTTGTTGCAGAATATTAATTCAGCCATTGCAGAACAGCCATTGCAGTATTTGCTAATGCTTTCGGCCATTGACCATGTTTCAGGTTCCATAGAGCAATGGATGCACAATTTTCAAATAGTTTATCTGGGAGGACAGGACTGACAGAACCTATTTGTTTTACCAATATTCCTGAGAGTAAATCAACCTAAAATCTGACTCATTACATCCACACAGCACTATACCAAACTCCAGAACCCTGGTCCCACTTTCCTCTAAAAAAAGCCAGTGCTCAAGTGTATCAGAGCTAGAAACTTTTCAAGAGTTAAAGTATGCGTTGTACTCAAGACCCATTAAGTACACACAGGCTCTTGCATTTTGATACACCATCAGTCTCCCAAAAAGTTCCCAGGCAGAGTCCAGGAGTTGGGACAAGCCAAGGACCATTCCTGATAAGCAATTTCTCATTTCTCTGTCACAGCTTACTGTTGAGCACTGTGATGAGTTAGGGCATCTTGATAGTAGGATATATTTCCCCACTTTTTGGAGACACTTGTGCACAGCATTGTTGTGCCTCAGTAAATGTTATGCAAAATCTTCTGGTTATGTTATGGTTGTGGAGCTGAAAAGGACATAAAAGCTTCCAGTTTCACACTTGTCACTGTTCTCCAGTTTGCTAGCCTCTAAGAAGTTTCTATTGGATACACAGACTCCTATATGAGGCAGAACCTGATGACAAAAAATTTACTTTTCCTAGATACTTCCATGTATCTTCTGAAGTAACATACAATGCCCCAGCAATCAGACACAGGCCAAAGCCCATTACACCAACCACAGTGCTGCACTTTCAGGTTGAGGAGAGTCATCCTTTGGTTTGCCATGTTTTTCATACTGAACTCCCTGAAAGAGATGCCTAAAAGAAAAGGGCTTTCTTAATACTTTGTCATTGTCAAGTGTCAGGGTAGCAGGATGTTACTCATTTTGAGCCAGAAGAAAAAAACGAGAGAGAAAATAAATGCTAAAGTTCCCAAGTTCAGCACTCCAAAAATGACTTTCAATTTGACAAGCATGAGTGGAAAAAGCTCTTCACCAGACTCTGAACTGCAGCTCTGCTTAGCTCAGGAGCTGCAAAGCACAGGTCAGGTCAGTGAGATATGCAGTGGAGAGCAAAACAGAGAATACTGACGAGTCATTTACCTCAAAAGAAGAAAAAGAGAGGAATCATCCTGACATGAATCTTAAAAGCCTGATGAGCATTTTGTTCTTAACTGGACTAAAAGAGGAGTGGATATAATTATAAAAAAGGGCGTAGAGCCCCAGGAGGAATCTGGAAGACTCTTAGAGAACCTGTACGTGAAAAACATGAAACACTAAAACAACTACAGTATTATTGAAGAAGTTCCCTGGGGATCTCTCAAATACACAATTCAAGCCATTCCCTATGAATAAAGCTGTTGCCATTCTCCATGGAATCTCCAGTGGGGCATAAATCAAAAGCCTGAAAGCAAAAGAAGATTATTCATTTCTTAAATGGGCACCATCTTTGCCTAGAACAACACAGAATAACCTGTTAACCCCCTGAACAAGGTGATCAAAGGAAGCAGTGATTTCTAAGTAACCTATTGTCAGATAAAGACACTGTCTTGCGACACTGATAGTTTTTATGGGTTGCAAGTTGCAGTATATGTTCAAGCTCTTAATCAAATTAATATATATTTCTAACGTGAATTCACAAATGACATGAATTCTTGTCGCAATTCTCAGCACATTTGTCACTTTAATTTCAAAGCCTTTGTAAAGAAAAATTAGCTTTTCTATAAGGGAGAGCCAGTTTGCACTGTTGGGGGGGGGCAGGGGTCAGGAGTACTGCTGGGTTGTAGTAAAAAGAGTACCTATATTTTGGGCAGAAGCAACTGCAGCTTTAGAACAGAAATGAAGCACAATAGTATTCAGTTTAGCTGCATACAATAGTTAAGGAAAACAGCAAGGATTGGTCACTTTCTGAATTTAGGGTGGTATCCGTAATATCTTAAATGGAGCTAACAGCATGCAGGTAAAATATTGTAACCAAACCTATAAAACAAATACACTTTACTTGTCCTCTGGGCATTTTCATCTTCACACACCAATCTATCTTTCAGTTAGATTACTAACATTTCAAATATGTCAGCAGCTTTCAAGGAACCATTGTGCTTTTTAAAGTAAGTAGCTTCAAAAAAATTATTCTCCAAAGGTCATTAGTAATATAGTAGTTCATTCTTCATGTTGGTGAGGTGGAGACTTTTTGAACTAGCACATGTTTATTTTATTTTAAACTAGAGGAACCATCTGAGGAAGGCTCACTGCAAATTAAGGATGGCTGTCCAGGCTATCAAAGTGGGGCTGGGGGATTTCCCTACCTACTACAACTGTAGCAATGAATAAGAGACCATGGCCAGAGGATTTACAAAGAGCTTCATTAAAGCTACTGAAAGTTTTCCATGAATTAGAACAACTCTAGAGCAAATGATTTAACAGTATGATGAAAAGTAGGTAAGTAGACATATTTTTCCCAAGCACAATTGAACCTCTGTGACATAAGGTAGACCAGCAAAACTTGCACAAGCAGGAATCTTCATGATCTCTCCTTTTAGCTTCCATCACAGGCCCGAGCTATGAATTTGCACAATCATACCCAGCCAAGTGGTGTTTTGGCAAACAGGATGGAAAAGGAAGGCCTATTAACCTCCTAGAGTATATGGGGCACGTATTTACATCTGACTGTCTACAATGGAACTGGTAACATAATTTATGGGCCTGTGTCTTCGTCAGCCTTGGTAGGCTCCCTAAATGCATTTCCACCGAAGAGATTGTCCAAGTGGCCAGCAGCTGAGTGTAAAATACCCAGGCTAGACTAGAAAGAAGTGGGCACCGAAGTAGGAGAGATGTATCTGAGCTGCTGTGGGCTAAGGCTGCCAAAAATCTGCATTGCCCACAGGCAATGGGACACAGCCTAGCCTCCTAGCTGGAGCCCAAAGGCACAGGAAGGTGTACAACTTCCACATTGTGTGAGGAACACTCAAAGGGACTGCCTAAAAATCCCTCAGTACACTGCAAAGAGATATCTAGAGCTAGTGTGAAACACTAGGTCTCTGAGTGGAGCTCAGGCCTCAGCCGTGTTTTCAGATGGATTTTCAACCCTTGGGGTCCAGAGGCTGAGATCTGCTTGGAAGATCTACACAGAGCTCCTCTGAGCTCCTCATCCCTTTTTAAAAATTATTTATTTATTTATTTTTATTTATTTATTGCTCAGCTAACACAGTAATCTGGCAGTTAAAGCACAAGAAGCAGGCCTGGTTTTGTTACTTTTTTTTTGGTCTGGGATGGGATGTTCAAACTCCACCTTCTCAGAACGAATTTGGACAAAGCAGCTATGTGTTTCTACAACATCACTTAGGCTTCTGGAGACATGCCCCAGATGTCTTTGTGACCTTTACCTCTTTAAATTAAAGGAAAAATTGTCTGTCTTTCTAGGCCTAACTAGGAGTTGCTGTGTTACCAGCTCTACTGTTCAGATCATGACTCAGATCTGAAAATCATGAGACAGAAAAATTGCCTTCTACTCTAGGGGAGGCAGGAGGGGAAAATAATCAATTTTCATTACGAGTCTATGTGGCTTTCTAACTCACCTCCCTTTCTGAAGGAGCTGTGGTCACTGTTGTTTAACATATTTTCTTGCTAATTTCTCAGAGGAAGAGTCTATGTTATTCTCTTCAGACAATGGAATATAATGCTCATTTTCAATTACTCGATTGATTTCTTTCTTAGTTTCTTATTTCCAGTGTGTAAAATTTCTTTCCAGATTTCCCCCTCACCTCCATACTTTCCCTTGTCTGCAAATGAGCCCACTCTCACAAGACAAGCCATCAGAGTTCTTCACTTTCTGCTCCTCTTCCACTCCCTTCTCCTGCCTTGGATCCTCTTTCATCTATCCTCACTGACTATGAGTACATCTGTAATTTACACTGAAGATACATTAGTGTAAAAGAATCATACTGATCCTCCAAGCAGCAGACAGTCCTCTGCAGTCCCAAACAGTCCCTGTGCCTGCAGCCCCAGGACCTGAGGTCAATGCAGTGGCATTTCTGTAAACTGACTGGTGTTTTAGAGAGTCTGCAAACCTCAAATTTAGGGCGACATCTTGCAATCACTTCCATTTCTTCAGAAGTTCCTGGCATAGAACATGACTGTTTTTTTCTGTAGAATCCTGAAAAAGTTGACATGAATGAAAAATGAATGAGTGTTTTGATCTTGGCTGCTGCTTTTTGCTGCTATATCTAGAAGTGGGGATGATGGTGTGTATAGACCACCCCCTGTTTGCTCTTTGCTGTGAAGCAGTGTGATTGCACAGGATGTCGATCCTACTCACACTGGCTCACCTCTGCCCCAGCACTACACTGAAATGCACGTGCTTTACATCATCTGCTGTTCTGTAAAAGCACCCCCAGTGATGGCTGCAGAGTGACCAACAGCCAGGGGAAAAAAGGGTATCATCAGGGATTAGTAGACGTGGAAAGACAAACAGTATCTGGAAATTTATCCACTTTTGTCAGCCTGTCATTTTTAGCTGAATTGGAAAGAAAATTGCTAAATGAACTTTTGGCTTGGATTGAAAAAGGATACCTGAAAAATAGCTTCTAAATAAGAACAAATGGAGCTTAATAGAGTTGTGAGTCAAGTTGTAGGAAGAGAAAGAGAAAAGATTTCTTTTTATAACAGTAATGATAATTCCACTAGCATAAGTATCTCTTGATGCTTGATTGAAGGTAGTACTCAAACAGAAAAATGTCTGCATCATTAGAGACATAATAATCACCCATAAATTTGGGATATATTCAAAAAATTGAATTTCATCAGATCAGCCATGCAAACAGAAAATTCTTCAAATCAGTCTGCCTTCATCTTGCTCTTTACCCATGTATGAAGGCAATAGGCAGCCATCAACTCTTCAACTTCTCTTTTATTTTTCTCTTTTTAAGGCAATTTTGCAGATGTGTCAGGCCACTGCACTACCATTATGTATGCTGTGGTATAAGTGGGAAAGTGGTGGGGGACATTACTGCCCACAAAGAACCAGAAGGAACAAGTCCCAGCAACTTATGGTAAGAGCCCCTATGCCCTGCCTGCCCCCCTATCCAGTCACCCAGACTGGGGTTCAGGGTGCAGGGTTCAGCAAGCCCCATTGATATCACAGAGCTCCCAGCACACAGGACCACCCCGCTGCAATTACAGCTCCAACTGGCTTTTCTTTCAGCTTTTTCCTTCGATTTAAAACAGAGAGAGGATAGCAGGAAAGACTACGCCTGTGAGCAAAGGTATACTGTAATTGCTTTCTGTTGTTACTGCTTTTTTTGTAACTTTTTCTCAGTTTTGCGATCTTAATCTTTGCTTTGCTAGTATAATTCTTCCTTTTTATTTAAAAGTGTATACATTATAAACTCCGCCCAGCACAGTGCAATAGCAAGGTCTATGAGCATGGTGGTGCTGACAGGCTTTGGGTCTCCAGGTGACCTTACAGTGAAATGGATGAGGCACTGGGCTGATTTTATACCAACAGGTCTAACAGTGATCTAGAAGCACACACAAAAAGCATCTGAAATTATTGTTGAGGAGAAATGGAGAGAAACAAGAAACAAGGATCAAAATGGCAATAGCCTGAAAAGAGTTTTCCTGAAGATAAAATGTGAATCTGTGAGAAAGAGATTTGCAGCACATTTTACATTTTGCAAAACATTTTACAATTGTCATCAAGAAAAGCCAACAAAAGGAAGGAGGAAATAAAATACTCAATACTTTTCTGTTCAAAGTAGTAAGTAATTGACAGAACAATAAGAGGATCAGATACCTTTGCGGTTATGGTTTTGTGCCAGCCGTTATGTCTCCTTCATGAAATGCAACAAAATTGGCTGTAAAGCCCACCCAGATTTCTGGGGAAAATGGATAGTACGTCCAAGAAGACCTTCCCTTTCTCTAACCCACACATTCCACGAAATGTTTAAAGTCTTCAGGAAACGAGCAGGGAATTAAAAAAAAACAACAACTGAGTAACATTTTTCAGTTAAAAGTTAACGCATTCAGTGAAGTTGCAGCTGTCTGTTAATTCAGAGTCCTCCTCTGCTCTCCTTTCTCATTTCTGGGATAGGGGAAGGCCCGCTTAAGGCCAGCCATGGTATGGTGCATCCTCATAGCCTTAGATGACCTGAGTGCTATTAAAACCTCATTTTGATCCTCCCCACCTTCACCCGCATGGTGATATCCAAGCTCAAACCCTCTCCTTGGTCCTTGCCTGAACTATGCTTCATGTATGTCAGTACCCTCATGTACCTTACTGACCTTGACCTGCTGACTTGACTTCCCAGCTTTAACTTGGACTTCCTCATCTAATGGACTAACTGGTGGCCACTGGTCTCTCAGCTGAATCTGATTAAAGTCACCAGACGTGCCCTGCTCTCCTTGTTAAGGTGCAGTAGGACAGTACCCTTGCTGACTGCCACCCTTGGTTTCTGGCTTGTCATTCCATGCAGAGCACCCCACGTTTGCAGCTCCCCAGTGAAGCAGTTCCACCCCATACAATACCGTATCAGCCACAAAATGACTCACTTTGGGGTCAGTTTGCTGAATTTATTTATTTATTGACCTTTTCTAGTCCAGCCTCCCACTCAAAGCAGGGCTAACTTCAATACTACATAAGGTTGTTCAGGGCATCATTCAATTGAATTTTGAGTATCTCCAAAGAGGGAGATTCCACAGCCTCTCTGGGCAACCCCACCCAGAGCTTAACAATCCCCATAATGATTTTTTTTTTCTTTATGTCTAGACAGAATTTCCCTGATTGCAGCTTCTGACTGTTGCTTTTTGTCCTTTCTCTGTGGACACTTCCAGAAGAGTCTGCTTCCATCTTCTTTATAACCCTTTTCCCAGCTAGTCCCACTTCATGGTATCATAAACTGACTCATCTTAATTTAAGTGTCAGCATGAGTTGGCTGCAGATGTGTTACTTTTCTGCTGATCTCAGAGCAGAAGAACGCTATAGCTTCTCTTCTGTACAGGTCCCCTGCACATCATGGGCATTTCAGGAGGATCTCAGAATACATCAGACACTTCTTCGTTATAAAAGAGATCCTATTATAAGAGATTTTTTTCCCTTCTGCCACGAGATTTCAAACTTTATCTTCTGATATTGTTAGGAGAGCTACTAAATAGGGCTATTCATACTTTGGATGTACAGCAGAGAGATGAAACCAGCTAAAATTTCTCTTTTCCTTTGACACAGAAAGCGGAAACAACAGCTTTGCACTCAAATGTATAATCACAATGTGTAAAGATCCTAGTGGCTACTGGCAAAGTGGAGACAAAAATTGTTTACCCTGGAAATTACAGTAATTTGCACCATACTCCACATTTTCATTATTTCTTTCTTTGGTTAAGAAAGTCAGCGTTACAGGACTGCATTACACAGTTTTTATTATAAACAGCATTTCTTATGAACACTATATCAAGTTTGATGTCAGAGTTCTTTATGTAGCATAAACTGGTAAGTTGGAGAGTTTTCACATGAATGTGGGTTTGTTTGCTTGTTTGCTTTTTACAGAAAAATACTTCCCTTCAATTGCACCTAGCAGCCTCAGCTTTGTCTTTACCTTTTTTTTTGTCTTTTCTTTTTTTCTTTTTTTTTTTTGGTGAGGGATGAAAAGAGCTAGGGGAAATAAATAGAATTTCCAGACAATTTAGCAATAACTGGGGAAACACAAATTACTTTAAATGCACCTGAGTGAAGTATTTTGACTTGAATCCACACATTTCAACTTGTTATTGGTAGTCTGAATTATTACGTTTTAGGTTGGGAAGGGGGAGAATCAACCTTAGCAAACTTCTAGGCTATCAGATCTTGTACTGTCAGCTGCACCTTGAAAGCATGTATCTGATGCATGACAAGTCTGCTTTCATTATATGTCATTAGATTTGGAATCAGATTTGGACTGAGGAAGATATAAAAATGACAAACTCACTCAGCAACAAACCTACTCAGTTACTCCTACTACTACAGAATATTGTAGTTATCATTTCTTTGTAGTTCCCTCCAAATTTTAATACCAAAATAAATATGCTTCCTCATTTTAATTGTGGGAAGAAAAACAACAGTTGGTCTCTGCATGCAGACCGACTCCTTCATTCTCGCCATGCACATATGGCTCCTGCCATCACTGTCACCCACATACCCACAAATGCAGGACTGGGGCTCCTATGCAGCACTGTCTACAACATGTTCTGTCACTTAAAAGTATTTGATTTGCTTCCTCAGCCTAATATGTATATATATATATATTTTTCTACTAAACCCTGTGTATGAAAGTAGCTGTAATCTTCCAGGAAATGAAAGAACACTGACTGAAGAGGATTTTTTAATGTCATGTTATCTGCACAGCACTGACTCAAACGGTTAATGATGTATGGGAATGTTAAGTAAAACTTGACTCATTTGCTTTTATCCACCTGCCACTTCTTAGATGTGTAATTTGAAAAATAACTTCAACATTTTCACAGATTTGCATAGGGAATGACAGTCTCAAAACTTTTCTGTAAGAGACTGAATAGACATTGGATCATTCTTTGTCCAATGTCTCTTTGAGTTGCAGCAATGAGTTAAACTCTTCGGAAACATGCTCCTTGCTTGTATTGATGGTTTTTTGGTGTGTTTTGTTTGTTTGTTTGTTTGTTTTTCTGTTTGGTTTGTTGGTTTTTGGCTTTTCTTCCTGCTGCTTTGTTATCAAATGATGATTCCTACTGCTCTATTTCAGTTTTGCACCCCTATACAGTTACTGAGACAATTATTAAGCAATGTATTAAGGCAAGGTAAAACTGTCATAATTCAGTTCTGGTTAAAGCCAACAGTGATTACCGGATACTTCAAATTAACTAGGCAGAATTGTAATTGGCAGAGGTTTAGCACAAGAACTATAAACGACATTACACAACTCCCCTGTAAAGTGCAATTGAAAAGTTTGGACCCATTTACCATAAAGCATATAAACTCACAGATAAACTAGACTGGGAGTTATTGTTCTCTTTGCCATGAGACACAAGAAATAATGAGCCATCAGATGAAACAGAGAGAGGCAGCAAGTCAAGAGCTGTTCACAGGAACCAATTTTTCAAACCTTGTTTGATATCCTCAGATTTGAAAGTAAAACTGTAGTGAATTTCTAAGAGCAAGTTGAATATTTACACAATCTTCAGAAATATCTAAAGTTAAGGTTAAAATTGTACAGAAATGTCAGCTTGTCAAGGCTAGAACAGCACAGTTTGTAGCAGAGGGTAATATCTTATTATTCGTATGGTAAACAAGCAGACTTTCAGGCACACACACTTTGCTTCATAAGACATAGAGGCTAACTACTTCAGAACTAACAAGAGCTTTTTTTCCCAAAAGTTTGACCATTTATTTATATTGATTAAATACAAGATATTATAGTTTTCTTAGGATTTGTAATAGTCAATTACAACAACAACAAAAGGAAGGAATGTAAAATATCATACCTCAGACACTGATATTTGAAGAATAATTTAACATGAAACAGCTACAGAAAAGGAAATGCCTTCATTTTGAGTTGCAATTTCAGAAAGACAAATTGTGCAAACATCTTATCATGCATGACAGTTCATTTCTTCTGGGATTTCAGAGCAAGATCTTCCTGAAGACCTCAGCAACCTCCCTCCCCATTCCAGGAATGAGCTATTGGTTCATTTTGAAATAACTTCAATACTAGAATGGGAAATAGGACATAAGTTTTCTTAACAGTGGAAGAAGTTAAATCTAACACTTTGTTATACCCACACTATGGCTTATTAAAGGTTTGACAAGAGCAATTTAAGACTGTTTTCAGTGCTTTTCTTCTACTTCTTCCCACAGGGGAGGCCCCATTGCTTGGGCTGTGGGAAGACAAATTATCCTACATAGGTCAGTCAATGGACTTCATTGATCCTATACTTACTAACAAGGTCTGAAATCCAGCCAGAGACATAACTTCATATAACTCACCTTCTAAGTGTCTTTTCCTATATCATGTATTTGTTAAGAGGCAGAAGTGGGAGGAAGCCAGTGAGGCTGAAACGAAGTCAGAAAGCAACCCAATTACTGCTTCCTGACCATAGACAGTGTTTTGTTGGTTTTGTTAAAGGGAGAAAGTCTGGCTCCTATACTGGAGCAAAACTAAAGTCAGTCTACTGCCCTGATGGACCTTGAATGCACAGGAAGAATGCACAGAGCCACAGAGGTATTTTCGCATGAGCTGAAAGCCACTGAGTTTAACACAGAACAAGTCATGCAGAAACGAGTTTCATCTGAATCTGGAGATCAGAGAGAAAAGAAAAGGGAAGTTGTAGAGGACAGTTTCTAGCACAGATTCTTTTCTAGTTTTGCTTTAGGTGAAAAGAAAAAGCAAGAAAGCAAGAAAGAAAGCTATCTTAAATTCGGGATTTAACAGGCTGCAAATAACTGCTGGGAAGGAGCAACGGCTGAAGTCTGAAATCACACTTTTGAACTCTAAAGCAGAAGTCTGCTACCTTCTAGCTGCAAACAGCACAGGTGTGTAAATTTTGCTAAAACCTGGCCTGAACAAAAGCAGTGCATCCTGAATCCTCCAGTTAATAAAGAGATGTGAGCACCACCACTTACGAGACTGATCACGCAATGTGCTTGTGGACATAGCCTGTACAGTGCACTGCAGAAAAACAGGGCTCCCGAAAAGAAGTTGCCATCTTGTAAAGAAGGGAGCCCGGAGAGAAGAAAGTGAAGATCTTTGTTAGACAAAAGATCTGGAAAGTAGGTCTCCCTCTGCTACTGGTTAGCAGCTCCCTAAGGAGACTATAAGACACTTTCAGGAAAATTTATTGTATTTAATCAGTTTGAAAATAACTTTTCTTCCTGCACCAAATAATTTTCTCTTGTGCTCCAACTAATATGCTCAGAAATGAAGAAGGAGAGGAAAGACAAGAAGAAAGGCAATTTTAGATTGGCAAGTCATCTCTTTACATTGCCTTCACCAGTGAATGACCTGTCCTAGTAGATTAAAGTTATAGAGTTTGTACTGCTGCCATCACTGAATTCATCACATTTGCTTGTATATACAAAGCACTGAAGCATACCATCTTTTTAAACAGCAGTAGAAGGTGGGCTGTGCCTCTCTGAGCCACAAAATAAAGCTCTCAACCCAGGGAGGTGAAGTTAGAGATAAATTTAAGCCTCCCTAAGGCTGCCTGAACCTGCAAACAGACACAGATGTAGCACAAGACCTACTCTAGCCAGCCCAAGCTGGGGGGGGTGGGGGTGGGGGGGTGGCCATCGTATAGGATTGTCCTGATTTTATACCAATTGGTCCCAGTGCTGCAAAACCTCGCTCCAGGGGGTGATAACGTCCCCTGTGCATGAATGGACACAGCAGCACGTACTGCCAGTGCTTTGCTTCAGCTCTCAGTGAGGGAAGGGATAACACAGCCATGGCACTGAAGGGTCGCTCCCCTAATGGGTGGCACACAGCAGACGCAGAAAAAGGCGATGCTCACAAGTGAGGAGAGGTACAAGTTTGTACTCCTGGTTAATCTACACATGCAAAATCAACCAGTTTATACAGCTTTGTGTTGCATTTCAAAGCCTGTCCAGATGGGATCCAGTTTCATTTGCAACATGTACAGGGTGTACTTGAGTAAGCACATCTATAACCTAGAAGGTACTGAAATTCTTGAATGTCCATTTACGTGGAACTCTGTGCCTAAGTCAGGACAGTAGTCCTCTGATTTCCTTTTATGATAAGATCACCCGTATGATGGACCAAGGGAAACCAGCTGATGTGATTTTTTTGGACTTCAGCAAGGCTTTTGACACGGTTTCCCTTAGGATCCTACTGGACAAAATGTCCACCATACAGCTAAATAAAAACATCATACGATAGGTGAGCAATTGGGTAACGGGCAGGGCCCAAAGGGTTATGGTAAATGGGGCTGCGTCAGGCTGGCAGGCGGTCACCAGTGGGGTCCCTCAAGGCTCCATTTTAGGGCCGGTACTTTTCAATATTTTTATAAACGATCTGGATGTAGGAATAGAAGGTATTTTGAGCAAGTTTGCTGATGACACCAAACTTGGAGGAGTTGTGGACTCGATTGAGGGTGGAAAGGCCTTGCAGAGGGATCTGGATAGGTTGGAGAGCTGGGCGATCACCAACCGCATGAAGTTCAATTAGAGCAAGTGCCGGGTCCTGCACCTGGGACGGGGAAACCCTGGCTGCACATACAGACTGGGCGATGAGACGCTGGAGAGCAGCCTAGAAGAGAGGGATCTGGGGGTCGTGGTAGACAGCAAGTTGAATATGAGCCAGCAGTGTGCCCTGGCGGCCAGGAGGGCCAACCGTGTCCTGGGGTGCATCAAGCACGGCATCGCTAGTAGGTCAAGGGAGGTGATTGTCCCGCTCTACTCTGCGCTGGTGCGGCCTCACCTCGAGTACTGTGTGCAGTTCTGGGCACCACAGTACAAAAAGGACATTAAACTGTTGGAGAGTGTACAGAGGAGGGCTACGAAGATGGTGAAAGGCCTGGAGGGGAAGACATACGAGGAACGGCTGAGGTCACTGGGCCTGTTCAGCCTGGAGAAGAGGAGGCTGAGGGGAGACCTCATCACAGTCTACAACTTCCTCGTAAGGGGTTTCGAGAGGCAGGAGACCTTTTCTCCATTAACACCAGTGACAGGACCCGCGGGAACGGGGTTAAGCTGAGGCAGGGGAAATTTAGGCTCGACATCAGGAGAGGGTTCTTCACAGAGAGGGTGGTTGCACACTGGAACAGGCTCCCCAGGGAAGTGGTCACTGCACCAAGCCTGTCTGAATTTAAGAAGAGATTGGACTGTGCACTTAGTCACATGGTCTAAAATTTTGGGTAGACCTGTGCGGTATCAAGAGTTGGACTTGATGATCCTTAAGGGTCCCTTCCAACTCAGGATATTCTATGATTCTATGATTCTATTGTTAATTCTTATCCAAACAGTACTTTATCAAAACACTCAAATTTCACAGTCTACTCTACAGATCTCTGCAGGCTGTTACCATCACCTGGGTATTCTGACAGAGGTGACCACAAGGTTTAAAAAAAAAAAGAAGAAGCAGCATTCTGCAAAGATGTAAACCAGCATGAGCCTTGTATTGTATAGAACAGAGTATTTGTCTAATAAATATTACGCAACAGACATCTATTTTTTTATGAAGTTAAACCTTCTGTTTCTTAAGGTCATTTCCAACAATCTCATCACTGACTGTACAAAATTATCCATAACCATTAGGCAAAATAATAGTAGAAGTTGCAACTTCTATATTTGAGAAAACAAACAAACAAACAAACAAACAAACAAAAGAACTTCTGCCTTTATTTCTATGAAAAGCCAAATTAAACCTTTTGTAAGAAAAACACTGTTTATCTCTATGCCTAATACCTATCCATTCTTATTTTCTATAATCACAAAATATCCCTAAGAACTTTTTAGAAAGTCTATTTACGCTTGTCCTCTAAATTATGTTTCTTGTGAATAATCTTGTGTTGAAGAAGGAAATGTTGCTTGAGAAAAAATAAAAAAAAATAAATAAATCTAAAAGATTTCCTTTGGTCTGGAGACATAATGTAATCTAAGTGTAGCTTGAGGTTGTTCCAGATGTGGTGACAGTGAGGTAGGTACCCAAGCAGCTAACCATGCCAGGAGCTTCTGTTTACTGAAGTAGACTAATTATAGGAAGTTAACAGAGAAAGCAAAAGGTCAAGGCCAAAGGCTAAAACTGTAGATTTTTAATTCTACTAAAAACCTTTCCAACTGGAAAAATGAGGTTAAAGGGCAAAAGAGGGCACTTCCTGAACTTCCTTGTTAATGTTTTGCTTATGAGACATTTTCAAAGCCACAGCAGGTGAGCTGCAGCCAAGAAATCTCCGATGTCTGTGGCAGGAACTGTGCTCTGGCTGTGGCTGAGTCTCATCTCGGATGTAAAACTACCAGGCTTTGCTTCGCAGTGCTCCCCACGGGAAGTTGTATGAATTTAGGATTTTTTCTGATCAATATTAGACCCCTAAACTAGGACATGTGCAGTTCATGATATCTACACCCCAAGCAGCTGCTGTACCCACGTCAGCTCAAGCACTAGTCAGGCAGCTGGTAAACCTTGCAGGCTGCTCTCCCATGAAGGCCTCCATTGGGTGGATGTTCTCCAAATAGATTTAAACCACACTATTTGCAACCGCTTACTTCAGAGCGTAACTTTGAATAAGAAAACAATAACAATAAGGTGAACAATAGTCAGAGCAGATGTTAAAAGTTCACATTTCATGAGGGTTTTACACAGATTTTGAGCATCCACCTCAGGATCCAGGGGCCTGCAGCACAGCCAGGGCCTACAGAGTTTGCGTTTATGGTCTAGGACTTGTGTGTCACAGGGAATGACTCACTGAGGTGCCATCACCTGCTGGGGCTGGCTTACACTTCTCTGTTTTAACACAGACTGAAAGTATCTGTACATGTTGCTGTCCGTTTCTTTGTATTTCAGACCTTCCTCCTAATGTGAATCAGCAGGTTACTAGTAGCACGTCCAGAGCATTCCAGCCTGTTCTGGTAGTAAAGACAGTGCAGTACAAGACACAAATATTTATTGTTAATGGTGGGGAATAATTCTAAAGAAGAAATTTCTTTCATGGACTGGAAAATTTTAATGATTTTTTTTCTGATTGCTGCATTGCATTTTGCTAGCCTCACACACCATGATGGTTATGATACAAATGATTAAGCCAATAAAAATGCTTATCCTCTTTAAACAGCTATCTTTCCACTATAAATATTGTAGAACACTATCTCCAGTCACAACTGAGAAAGGATTTAGACATATAACAAGATTAAATAATCTTGTAAATTTTCTCTTAAACTAAACTATCCTTGGAGAGCCAGCAGGCTTCCCACATCAGCAATCCATCATCTGCTTCAGAGGATAATATTATTTGTAATTCCACTCTTTACTCCCCTAAAAATATTATTGCTCACTGCAATCTTTTCACTGGTACTATAAAAAAAAAATAGGAGAAAGAAAGAGTCACATTCTTGGTGTTCCATTAATAATGGAAAAGGTCCTCATTTATAGTTATTTTTGTGCACATCAGTGCTTTTAGAACAAAAGTATACCTTCATCTTTACAAACATTGACTTATGCCTTACAGAGGCATAATTCTGTTCAAAACAGGCATAATGCACTATGTAGTTACCAAGGCACTAAAAATGGACCTAGTTGTTGCTGATCTGAGACATGATCAAAGAGGAGAAGCTCTGTGTTGACTTTGTGCAGCTTCTGGAAAGTTTGAAAAGTCTTCAAAAGTTTGAAAACAAATAAGCAAATATGAATAAGAGAACTATTTCCACATACAATCTGGCAAGAATACTTTGTTCAGCATGCCAATTTTAACATGCCATCACCTGCTAGCAGGGAATACTAGCAATACTATTTGTAAGAAGCCAAGACAATTAATTTCATTGCTCTGTGACCCAAGCCCACATCCATCACTGAGGTCTTCTACTGATTTAAATAGGCATTGAATCACTCTAAAGATCTGATGAATCTAATTAAACAGTAACAAAGATGGCCTCAGAGGAAAAGAAAAATCTCTGCATTATTATTAACACCAACATAGGTATATACCCTGGCCACTGTATGACAGTGTGACAGTGACTCAAATGCCCTTTGAGTGGCAATTTTGGCACATAAAAACAGCCAAAGGACACATGACCTCTCATACCTGCAGCCTGATGCATGTTCCGAATACTGCCTCCAGTGTTGTCAGTCTCTCGAATGCTGAGCTTATATGATTGACTTCTGAATGGTATAAGATTGTACTTAGTTTTATTTCTATCAGAAGCCCTCCTAATTTTGAAGGCTTTTTTGTTATGTGTTACAAAAATGCAAGAGCTCTCAGTAGGGAACCTCCCTGCAGAAACACAGATTTCACAGATTTAGCAGGCAAAAGTAAAAAACACAATGAAAGGAAAAGGATAAAATACTGAACATAAAAAAAAAATATATATTTTTTTCTCCCTTTGAAAAGTGTTTTGTTTGTGTTCACCTCTGAGAAAGTCATCTACACTTCTTTAGCTTGCAGGAAAAAAACAAACACACCACAAAGCACAAAACAACCCCAAATGTAAAAGCCAGTGTTAGTAGAAGTTCTTTGGACATTTGAATAGCGAGTCTTTACAGTGGTTTCAGCATTTCAAATAAAACACTGTACTTCCATGTATTTCATGTTCTGGCTTCTTAAAAATGAACTAAGATACCATCATACATAGATTATTTTTTTCATTAAAATAAACTCTTCTGCCATTAGTTAATCAGAAAACATACAGAATACTGATAGGCTGACCTTCCTTTGGTATGGAGTTTTCCAAGGCTAACAGAATATACCGTACCGGAAGACTGGGCTGACTCGGAGGTAATTTAACAGTGATGTGTATTGTAACATAAGATTTATAAAAAACAACACAAAATAGAAACTGAAAATAATCAGGGATTTGAAGATCAGCCATCACTCAGAGCTAGACTAAGTGATGATAACTCAAAGCCAAACTGCATTGTACTTTCAAAGCATTAAAGGCCAAAGGACAAAAAGGAAAAATCCCCTCAAACTGAGCTGCCAATGCGTGATCATGCTTAATTAGGGAGTAAAATGCATAACAGAAACAAAGTGACTTTCATGGGAAAAAAAACGTGTTGATGGAAGGTACAAACAGATCAGTTCCAGAGTGACACCACAAGAATATGATGATTATAAAAACATACCTACAATTCCAATGAACTCTGCTCTATGGATAGGCAATGCATTAGTCTTTAAGAGGAAACCCATTAAAAAAGTAGGGCAGCAGTTTCATCTGAAAGAAACCAGTTTAAAAAAATCCTTCTGGGGGATGTTCTCATCAGAAAAGTCTTATACTTCAAGGCAAGATACATATTTCTTTAAAAATTTCATCTTTCTAACTCTGAATACTCTAGCTTTGTCAGTGATAAGAATTTAAGACATTAAAAAACAACAAAAGCATCTCCATGTTACAGGTCAAGAGCAAGGTTTTCTTTCAGATCCTTAAGGTCAATCTGTGCTTCTAGCAAAAAAAAAAAAAAAAAAAAAAAAAAAAAAAAAACCAGTACCTTCTCTCTGCCTTCCGAAGCAGAAATGTTCCCTTTATGATGCTCCTGGGCTCCCAGGGATGAAGCCAGTGACATGCACATATTCCAAGGAGAGAGAACACCTTGTAGAGTGCCCACCAGAAATCATTTACCAGCTGAAGTCACAAACCAAAGATTAGTAACGAAAAGCAGCAATGTGAATGGTTTTCTTCACTGTCCTAATTATGCTCCCAAAGTCTGGGGCCAGGCTAAAAATTGCCTTCCTTCAGACCTGAGTTAAGATAGGACTGAATGTTTCTAAAATACCATGAAAAGCTGTTATCATATGAACCCACTGATGGACACGTCATCTTCTTGCTCACCCACTGATTCTGGAAAACCAGGCAGAGACTTGGAGGAAGGCACCTGTCAGGTGGATGCTCTAGTTCTTGTACCTATCTACCCCTGCAACACACATGCAGGGGGCTAGATCCAAGGGAATTGTCACACCTTCAGCATAAGAATTATTTACAGAGGAAAGCTTACTGAAAAGGGGGACTCTGTCTTCACTGTTACTACTGACACTCTTCCATCGCTCAGAAAGGAACAAAACTGTTCCTGGACCACGGTGTAACACTCAAAGCAGCAGACTTCACAGCCGGTTGGTACGCAGGTGCTCTGGAAGACAGCATCTCTTTTTCCTTCCCTATTTCCCTTGACTGTTTCTGATTTAAAATTGCATAAAATATAGACACTGTCCTGGGAGCTGGAATTAGCAACAGATGCTTACACCTCTTACATCTGCTTATCATAAACTTTTTTACACAGATTCAGAAAGTTTAACATGCTGTACTGGCCTCAAAACTTGAGTAGTTAACTACAAAATGCAAAAATCTAAATTCTGATTGGGATAATTCATCACCAGGAGCCATTTTCTTCATTTTTATTTGGTAAACTGTTTTAATTCCAGGCAAAGACTATCTCACCATAAAGGCTAGAACTGTGGTCAACTCCTGGAAACTCCTGAATGTTTTAGTAGAGAAATGACAACCTGCTCACCCTAGATGTCAAGCCATTAGTGGGCTGAACCTGGTTATGGGCATGGGATTTCTATTTTTCAAGTCTTCCTAAGCCACACACACAATATCCTTTTCTGAGGACAGCTGTAAAGGGATATTACATTGAGATACCAACAGGAAAGAAAATACTCGGGGAAAAGTCAATCTTCAGTGACAAAGGAGCAAGCAAAAAGATAATCCAAAATAACCATATAACCAACTAATGTCAAAGACCACACACACAAAATTACAACAGGTGCAACCACAAAGGGACCTCAGTCAGACGTCTCCAAACTTCTTCCACCCCATAACCCAAGCAAAGATAAGGCAGCCCCTTTCTGCCCACGATGAGGGGCTTGGCTTCCAAAAAAGCTCAACCCTAAGTGCGTAACATTCTCAAATACTACTATCTGCTTACCAGACTTCCCCTGAAGCATGCTAACTGGTGTAAATCATATTTTCCCCCCATACATCACACAGGGACCTTCAGTTCCCATTTAGGTGGGATGGTCGGGCCATGGTGAGGCCGGTCAGGGGCATCTCTGCCATCAGGGCCCTGGCAGGGAGTGCTACTGAATTAGTGCATACAATTCAATTTAAATCTGCTCAGCTCGTGACATGGGGATTTTTAAAGCGTAAATTAATTCAAATCTTATGCATAAAGAACTTGCTTTTACTACCTTTGATCATTTGTCTTGTAAATAGTATCACTTCGGTTTTCTGATCTGAAAACTTGCAAAATTTCTAAACAGTACATTCCACTTGTTCGAATAGATACAGTTTGAAATACTTGTTTACAATTTTTAAGACTGCTTTAAAATGTTTTGTAGAGTCAAAGCACTAAAAGTATATTTCACACTTAAAAAAAATGTAATTAACTTCCAGTGAAAAAGTTAAAAAAAAAAATGTATTTTTTTTTCTCTCAGTTTGAGTAAGTTCTCTAATATACTGTGTCTACACCAGGAACTGCTAATTACTAACATCATTTTCAGACATAATTAATGTTTTTAGACACATCCAGCTGCTAATTCTATCACCAAACTCTTCTCGTTAATGGTATTTTTAAAAAGCAATTTCAAGTATTGATTTAAGTGGAAAGCCTTAATAGCTTGCAAGCAGGCGTGCTTGATATTCTTAGCTGCAGAAAGGAAATCATAAATAGGGACAGTATCAGTTATACTAAGAAGAAAAATAGACATAAATCTAGCTGTGAGTAGAGCCATATAAAAGAGCTCATTTAAGTCAATCATTCCTATGAGCCTTCCTTCTATTCAAAAATTGTATTTCTGTGCAGACTATTTTGCTTTTAAAATAATAGGGTTTGGTAGTTAGTCATTCTAACCATTCAAAGAGAAATGCTGAAGTTTGAATACTGGTTGTAAACCTTTCAGGGTGATAAATGAAAGATAATAACCCCTTGATCAATGTAACTTTTATTTATTCATCTGGGAACATGGCAAGGATATCATAGGCAACAACGCCGCCTAGGAGAACATGGATTTCACATAAACTGTTTTGGCAGAAACACGCATTTAAATAATCATCCAAATCACCACCTCACTATTTCTATCTTCAAAGAAAAATAAACAAAGAAACAAACCCAAAGAGAAATGAAATATAAGACCTGAACAAATGAACAGTCTAGATTTTTTTCCTATTCAATATCTATGCCAGCCCCAACATCTGTCCCTGTTTTTAAAAGTTGTAATACTTAGCACTGATGATGGCAACTTTCATTTGCAAACACGTTATAAACACAAACTGACTGCAATTAAACCACGATACCTCACCACAGCTAATCAACGAGCCCACCTAGTCCTCTCTTGGGCTGGGGAAGTGCTGCATGAAGTTTGTTCTGTCAGCTCCCTGTGTGACAGTGTCTACATCCTGCAAAGTGCTACACGTACAAGTGAGTTTAGCATGAAGTGACTGACCAAACTACAGCATAAAATCGAGCAGGTTTTTCCATTCAGTGCTAATATTTTGTTGTATAATCCAAGCAGAACTGACCGGTACAGGATGCAATTTAATGTAAACCATTTGGAGTGAAAGGTGTTATTTTGCCTAGTGAAATCTCTCCCTCGCAGTCCAGCTCACAGACAGAGTCAGTGGCAACCTCAGGGTCAGGGGAGATCTGGGACATCCTATCAAAAGGGTCCTCGCGATTCTCCTCACAGTCAACCACATTTGGGATCATGTTAACATAAGCAGTCACTATCTCCTTGTGGAAAAGGGTGTCCTGGTTGTAAGAGATAAGCTCATTGCTTATATTAACGGTCTCCACTGGAGTACTAGAGCAAAACTGGCTGCATCCCAGGAGGTTGGAGAAGACCTTTCTAAAGTCAGCATTGAAGGCATAGATGATGGGATTGAGAGAAGAGTTGGCCCAACCAAACCAGACGAAGATATTAAAGGTGGTCTCGCTGACGCAGGGAAGGCCTGCATGGGGGTCACTTGGTGGGCTCTCGCAGAAGGGAACCATGCAGTTCAAAATGAAGAACGGCAACCAGCAGCAGACAAAGACGCCCATGATGACGGAGAGAGTCTTCAACACTTTGGTTTCTTTCCTGATGGAGGACTTGAGGCTTGTGTGATGGTGGCAGTCAACATGGTTGCTCCGGCAGCTCTGCGCGTGCTCGGCTGCCCTCTCCAGGGAAGAGATCCGACGGATCTGCACCTGGGCAATGCGGTAGATCCGAGTGTAGGTAACTATCATGATAGCCACGGGGATGTAAAAACTGATCAAGGAGGAGGAAATAGCATAAGTCCTGTTGAGGCTGGAGTCACAGCTCTCTGATGGTCCAGAGAGGGTATCGTTGCTGCCAGAGGTCCCATCGGAGGGTGTCATTGCTGCTAATGCCACCCACGTGGTGCTCAAGTCTTCCGCCCAGGTGGTGACAGCACCCGCTGCTGCCCAACCAGCGCCAAACCCATCTCCAATATCCCCAACAGCCACGGCAGCAGCATCCCCACCTTTGTGCCAGTTGAGCTGGACGGGGATGAAGGAGATGAGCACAGACAGAGCCCACGCCACACCGATCATCACCAGAGCCAGCCGCTGGGTCATCTTCCTCTCATAGCGGAACGGGCTCGAGATCGCCCAGTACCTGTCCACGCTAATCACGCACAGGTTGAGGATGGAGGCCGTGGAGCACATAATATCGAAGGCCACCCAGACGTTGCAGAAAGCCCCGAAGGGCCAATACCCGGCCACCTCCGCCACCGCCTTCCAGGGCATGACGAGCAGAGCCACCAGCAGGTCCGACACGGCCAGGGACACGATGAAGATGTTGGTGACCTTGCTCCTCAGGTGCCTGTAGCGGACGATGGCAGCGCACACCAACACGTTCCCAAACAGCGTCCAGAGGATGAGCAGAGCGAGCAAACTGCCCGCCGCTACCTGCGCCGCCCCGGGGGCTCCCGACGACGACCCCCGGACCCCTCCGGGGGACCCCGCCGCGGGCTGCAGCGGGCTCCGGCCGCCCCGCAGCATGGCTGGCGGCTCCCGGTTCCCGGCGGCGGGGCGGCGGAGGCCGGGGAGCTCCGAGCAGCCAGCGCCGCCCCAGCCCCATAGGGCCGCTGCCCCCCGCCCCGCCGCCCCCCGGCTGCCCTCCGCGGGCTCAGCGCCTCCCCATGCCCGCTCTTCGCGGCTCCGTTTGCTCTTCTCCTTCTCGGGAGCCCCCCGCCCGGCTGCCCCCTGCCCGGTTGCCCCCTGCCCGGTTGCCCCCTGCCCGGTTGCCCCCTGCCCGGTTGCCCCCTGCCCGGTCCCCCGCTCCCCGCCGGGCGGCTCCGCGCTCCGCCGCCCGAGGTGGCGCCCGCCCGGGCCGCCGGCTGCGATCGGGGAGCTCCGCCGAGCTGCGTCCCCCCCCTCCTGCTCCCCGCCGCCCCCTCCCCGGGCCGGCCCGCCCCCGCCCCCGCCGCCCTGTGAGCATGCTCGATGCCGGGGACGCCCCGTCCCGGCCGGAGGGGAGCGGGGAGAACGGGATGGAGAGGACGGGGGGGATGCCCCGCACCGCTCCCTCCCCCCCCATACACCCATACATACCCGCGTCCCTGCCCAAAAGAGACGTCCTGGCCATCTCTGCGCCGAGAACAGCCCCGCCGGGGACACTTTGGACGGAAAGTCCCCCTCGTCCCACGGAGGGGAGCGGGGCAGTGCCGCCCTCGCCCCCGGGGCTGCTGGAAGCTGGGGGGCAGCGGGACGGCCGCGTTTGCCCCCCGCAAGGATGGGAGATGGAGCCCAGCTCGGTCACTGCCGCGAGAGGTTCCCGCCGGGATCTATCGCAGGCAGGAAAGCCGGCAAACGACATCGGATTCTCCCTCGGCTCAGCCCTTCCATGGGATCAACCGTGCGTAAAAGCCAGAAAACAGATTTGGGACCTCTAGCAGCCCAGGTGTGAGCGCTGTGCGGTGGGACTCACCGTGCACTAATTTACACCTACGTTTCAGACGACATGCTTCAGCGATTTTCGATTAAAATACTACAGACTTAGTTTCTCCCAAACCTATTTTTTTTAAATATCTTTTACAGAGATCTAATCTGTTCTTGATTCAACGTGCTGTTTTGGCACTAAAAGGGCTGAGAAAGCCACTCTCAGGAGCTATCCAGCTCCAGGCAGGTGGGCAAGACTTACTGTGCCTTGCTGGATCTAAAGCGGCATGAGGGAGGATACAGCGTTAGTGTTACTAAATACGGAGTCAACAGAATCAACTCTGCAACCTTTTAGGCAATTTTCTAAAATTGTCACAGAAAAAAATGGAGCTGAGCTTCAGCTCCCGCTTAAGAAATTGGCACTACTTTTCCACATTTAAGCAGAGTTATATTTAATATTGAAGGGAGACTATAGCTTTTGTCACCACTGAATTCTAAACAGCATGACTAAAGCAGGGATGCTGAGGCAATGTGTTGCTCACACAAACTCTGCTTTCCTAAGCAGTGCCTCCTACAATTTATATAAGTGAAGGACCAAATTCCACTGGCACTTGTGCACGTACACGCAGAAGCCGCTGGTCCAGAAATGTGGATATTTTATGTAATAAAAAAAAAACACCACAATCATATGATGTGCTTATTTAGCATGTATGCATTGCTTCACCAATGCAGAGATGTGCATAGACATGTAAATGCACTGACACAGTTTATGTAACACATATATGCATGCATTTACTCGCAGTCAGTATGTGCTATATGTTTAAATAAACATTCAGGTAGCTATAATTGTGCATAGTAATACCCGTAGTCTAATAATAACGTAAGGTGCCCAGAGCTCGGCAGCAGCAGGCACACGCCGGCGGCTCGGTACAAATCAGCGCTGGCGTTTGAGGCGGCTGGGAGCGGCAGAGGTGCAGGCATGCGTCTCCTTCATCTCCTTCATCCAGCTCTGCTGCCTGTGCTGGGGTCATGCAGCGGGGAGGTGTGAGCAGCTGGGAAAGGTGCCTTAACCCGTCGAAGCAAAAATTGCCTGAGCGCATTTGTCAGGCATCTGAAGAACAAAATTTGATTCTGCTTTACGCAGCACTGTCTGCAAGAGACTGACCTGAAGTAGGGAGGAGTTTTCAAAGTATCTCTTAGCAGCCAAGTATGGCATTTGGATGTGTCTGGCTCCTGTGTAACTGAGAATTCAGAGCATATAATGCTCTCACATATTTCATCTCTAGCAAATGTTCTTGCATTTCATCTGCTGTGAACTGAAGTTCACAGAGGTACCTATGGAAAGAGACCTAGTGCTGAGCTGAGGGAAGTTTCATCAACCAGAGACGTGCCTGGATCTGTAGGTGCACTGGAGATACAGTTTTCAATGTTGATGCAGCATTTCATGCACACTCAGAACTTATTTCAAGTCACAGGAATGCTCAGGCATTCAGGAATATCTTCAGTGGTAGTAGAAAAAGGTACAGGTTTGTGGTGAGGCTTACAGCCCCGTGCTAGTGAGCTCAGGGGGTGTGGCAGGGGGGCAGGAGGGAGAAATGGGACCAGCGGCTTTCCTGCAGCGCTTGAGGCAGATCATTCAAAGCGCCACAGCAGCAATCGTATAATGGGGATGTTTGTGGTATGTCACAGTATTCCACCCATTCCATCAATATTTTGGGGGACTGGGATAAAAGCCTTTAGCATTTATAGGTTATTAGCATCTTTTTTTTTTTTTTTTTACTTTCTGTAGGCAGTTTGCATATAAATCTCATTTTATTAATAGTCCATTAAAACCACAGCTGTCACTTGCTGAGAGATTTGGGGTGGTTTTTCTTTTTTTTTTTTTTATCCTGAAATCATCTTTGTAATGGCATTTGTGCTTTTTCTTCAGAGCTCTGCCTTGTTTCTCTCTCTCTCTCTCTTTTTTTATTCACCTGTTAAAATTGCACTTGTCTCTCACAGCTGGCAGATTGGAAGTAACGGAATTTAACTGCTATTGCAAGGTTTCTGAGGGAAAAAAAGTCTTTACAGTTCCTGATTTTGGAGATGTATGTTTTACTAGCTCTCTTTCCTTTTATTGCAACACAGTCTACTTCCATTTCAAAACACACAAACCCGCTGTTCTCACAGAACGGTCACAGACTGGCCGAGGTGGGAAGGGACCTCTGGAGATCTTCTGGGCCAACCCCCTGCCATGCAGGGTCACCCAGAGCATGTCACACAGGATGACATCCAGGCGGGTTTTGAGTATCTCCAGAGAAGGAGACCCCGCAGCCTCTCTGGGCAGCCTGTGCCAGCGCTCTGTCACCTCACAGTAAAGAAGTGCTTTCTCCTATTCATCCAGAAACTCCACTGCCCCTTGTCCTGTCCCTGGGCACCACTGAAAGGAGTCCGGCCCCATCTTCTTGCCACCCTCCCCTCAGATATTTGTACACACTGATAAGATCCCCTCTCGGTCTTCTCTTTTCCCAGCTAAGCAGGCCCAGCTCTCAGTCTCTCCTCATATGGCAGATGTTCCAGTACCCTGATCATCTTTGTAGCCCTCCACTGGGCTCTGTCCAGCAGCTCCATGTCCCTCTGGTACTGGGGAGCCCAGAACTGGACGCAGTGCTCCAGGTGAGGCCTCACCTGGGCTGAGGAGAGGGGCAGGGTCACTTCCCTCTGCTGCTGGCAACGCTGGCCCTAATGCACCCCAGGGCACCATTGGCCTTGTTGGCCACAAGGGCCCATGGCTGGCTCACAGTTAACCTGCTGTCCACCAGGACCCCCGGGTCCTTCTCCACAGAGCTGCTTTCCAGGAGGCCGGCCCCCAGCCTGTACTGGTGCCTGGGGTTATTCCTCCCCAAGTGCAGGACCCTGCACTTGCCTTTGGTGAACTTCATGAAGTTCCTCCAGCCCACCTCTCCAGTCTGTCCAGGTCCCTCTGGATGGCAGCACAGCCCTCTGCTCTACCAGCTACCCCTCCCAGTTTAGTGTCATCCACAAACTTGCTGAGGGTGCACTGTATTCCATCATCTTTCTATAGAAATGCATTTATTTATTTATTTATTTATTTTACATTCCCAAAGTCGCACATTCTAGCCAAAGAGGTACTCAATGTGAAGGGATAAAAAATAATTAAAGCCCAAAGGATGTTAAAATCTGTAGACACAGACATCCTGCTGAGGGTTAGGCGATAAAAGCATCCCAACAAAGCGCTCCCATTACAGTTAAGTCTCAAAACGGGGAAGAAGAGGTAAAGGTGGACGTGGCTGGAAGTCACTGCACATTAGGCCCTTTTAACAAGGTATCTGGACGTGTTCTTAACTTTAGAAGCAAGCTGAAGTGGAGCTATATTTAGTAGCATGTTTGAACGTATGCTTAGGCTCCATCAGTTTCACTCACTGAAGCTGAAATGCTTTACTGCACAGGGATAGACAAAGGTGCATGCGTATATATATATAGGAACACAAAAATATTGAGGAAGGAAGGAAGAGGAAAGAACTGGTATCAATTTATTCAGCACAAAAAAGTCCTTTCAGACTGGGTCTGCTTCTGCTGTTCTTGTTTCAAATAATATCTATATAAATATGAGCAATTGGAAAATGATCAGACAGGAGTTACAGGAATTTTATCTAGGAAACTTTTTTAGCTGAACAGAGGACACCAGAAGGGTTAGAACCAGCTGGGAAGATCTGCCAGGGGAAGAGGTTTTCTCGTAAAATACAACTTTTATTCTTTCAGGTAAAGTTATAAAAACTGCAGAGACTAGGAACTGAATCTATGAGAAATCAGGATATAGACAAAATGTGTATTTTTAACAGTGAGGACAACTAATGGCTGATAAAATTGATTCAGGGTTGTAATGGATTTGCCATCGTTTGAGGTCTGAAACTCAAGGCTGAATGCATTTCTTAAAGACAGTGCCTCAGCTCCCCTCCCAGCTCCATCCTGCTTCAGATGGGACCAGGCAGGATACAGTAGTCTGTGTTGGGAGGAAAGCAATTTCAGATTATTGCAGTTCTACCTTCTGGCCTTAAAACCCATTTAAGTTTTTTTTGTTGACTTCAGACTGTGATGGATAGTATTAATTAACCATGTAAGAGAATAAACAGCCCTCCCAATATCTCTGTTAATTCTTTTTCTTCTGTAATGAGTGTGATATGGTTCCTACATAAGCTGTTGATCATTCTGTGGTTGAAATCATGAAGTAATTGATGTTACCAGAAGCAATTTCCACAGATTTCCTTTTTTTCCTTTTTTTTTTTTTTTATTCATACTATGCCTGACAATTTAAACCAATGGTGAAAGATGGAAGTTGAATATTAGTCACAACCAAAAACAAAGGAAATATGACTTTTGTAAATATGATTTCCTGGTGGACTGACTTAGTTCATTTTGTGGCTTCTGTCTCATAAAATATTATCTTGTATCTTTGAATATTCATAATTATATACTAAAAGTTAGTATCTATATTTTTTCAGGGTTGAAGCTAATACAAGAGGGCCTCACATGATGAAAAACTACTAAAGATCAGTGGGATCTGAAGCAAGATAAAGAAAAAAGAAGGCAAACTGATTTATGCAGTCATACAATTTGGGTACATTATTTGTATTCTCTGTGCATACACAGCCACATCCAAGGTGAGCATCTGTCCTGAGAAAATTATTAAGATGAAAAAGCTATCTAAATTTTCTAATACTGACCATTTCAAGATTTAATTATTTATTTATTTATTTATTTAGTCAACTGTATTGCCAGACTGCAAATAAAAATTAGGTGGGCTTAATTCCCTAAGAAGTGAGTGCAATTTCTTCTCTAACAATTTGCCCTATGGGGTAATTTGAATAGATTTTTTTTTTTTCATTGTTCTGATTTCTCTGTTTCTCTAACCCTCTGTATATTAACAGGACCTATGAATATTGAATTGAATGTGTAAATTACAGGAGTCTTTTTTATTAATTATTTTTATTGGAACATTTTCCATCAACGTATTTGGATGTCACCTTGCCCATTAACTTACTGTGAGATGGTCTTGCACAAACTGTGTAGCATGGAAACAAACAAATAGCAATTTCTGTTGTAAAAATGGGCTCTGTCCTGAAGATGTCTGGTAGAAAACAGGGACTCAGAGGACAGAGGACAGGTCACTCTCTGCGTGCTCGCTTTTGTCCTTCTTTTAGGAGCAAAACCAAATGTGTCAGCACCTTAGGGCAGCCCCCACTGGGCTGTTAACAGGAAAATATGAGCGTTAGAGATGGAGCAAACATTCTCTCCAGAAACGCAGCTGACATCTCAAAGGGCTGGATGAGTAGCTTGTTGCTGGGCTTCCCTGCTCCTAGTAGGCAGCTGCTCAATGGAAGGGATCAACAGTGGGATGCAGGACCCCCACAGTGGCACTGGGGGACAGATTTGGTCTCGCAGTGCAGCCTGCTGCAAAGGCTAAACAGAAAACTGCAGTGCAAGGTGATTTTACAGGAAAGTCACCAGACAGAGTCAATATGTTGGCAGATCTATACTTCTTAAGAGCCATATAGGGCCAGGGTTAGATTTTGTAGTTCAGGATTTATTTGGGGGAAGAATTCCAGTTTTTAAACACAAGTGGTTGGAATGACCAACTTTGTCACTTTGGGATAAATAGTAGTAAATTACTGTTTTTACTTAGTCTTGCTTATTTATTTATTTATTCCACAAGTAATACGTAAAGTAAAATGCTCCTTTAAAATAAAGAGGTCTCATTCATTTCCATAGCGGCATATCAGCAACAGGGATGAGAAAGTTCTTTATTAAATAGCTATTGCAATAACCCTGAGGACTACTAGTGCTGTTACAGAGCACAGAGCACCTGCCGATGAAGACATCATTCTGCCAACACACAGCAGATTTGTACTGAGATTGACAAAGACAAACTAAAGAGCATTCTTCTGTCCACCGATGAGACAGCAAAAGCTATTTATTCTGAATTGTGAATGGCTGTCTGGATGATAAGCAGAGGCACTTTCTCCTACAGTATGTCTAGAATTGCCATCCTATTGGCTTCTCATTCTTCGACACACCTAACAAGAGGCAAAAGAGAAACATGCACTATTTCAAGGGCTGAGAGCACCCCCTCTAACACTTTATGACCCCTGACACACTGCAAATCAGAGGAGGGAATATACAGGTCAAAAATCATATGCTCCAATATGATTTCCAAGGGAAATACCTCAAATTCTGCAACAAGTCATAGCCACAGTGGATTGGCATAACGGGAAGCCTTGTAACAAAAATCTCCTGTGACATGCTTCCATGGATGAAAAAAGGCAAGGAAGAGTCAGGATCCTGAAAGCATCGTTTGGAGCTGGCCGTCATATGGATCACATCATATGCGATCAGATGTGGCAAATTGGTCAGTCCAGGGTTCATTCAGGGAGCGGCACTGCCCTGCACTCCTCTCAGGGAAGACTTCTGTATAAAGGTCACTGTGAGACCTAAACTTAGTGGAAGTTTGTCCCAGTGATCCTTGTGTAGGTAAAATAGTAACTGAACCTGGTGAGTTTTTCTTCATATTATTTTGGTAGGACTCATCAGTTGGAAGATTCATATATATATTGACTTGCAAGATATGCTAAAAGACTACTTTTGCCTTGGGCATTCAGCAGAGGTGACTGTACATAGGCAAACATAAAATGTGCATTGATCTGAGAAAAAAAAAAAAAAAAAAGAGTAGCTGTAGGCAACAGCAGGTTCCAGAATGTCAGAGCAGAGAATGAGACCAAGGACAGGAGCTATCAATTGAAATATTGTCTAGCTGCTTTCATCAAAGAAAATATTGCAGATCAAATTAGCTGATATTTGTGAACTGTTTGTTGCTCATAGGCTATACTGATTGCAGTAATTACCTACAACAATGATACCCAGCTCTGAATTTTAATTTTAGAATAATTTGGAACTACTTACCTCTGCTGTCATGGTCTTTCTAGTTAAAAATAAGTAGCTACTGCAATTTCTTTTAGTACTATTGACAGACATCTGTGACCTAAAGAGGGCTGGGTTATTTTATTTTAGCTGCAGTTCTACTCAAACAAAAGATAATCGTGAAAATTATATTAGCACAAAAGTTTAACGTTTGTTTCTGCTTTGACAGAATAATTACAAAGGATAGGAGGTAGTTTCCTTCCTGGAGTCATTTAATCTATTAATGATATCCCACTAATTTACTTTGTCTCAGTGTCTGATCCCCACCTAGTGGTGTGCAGACCGTGCCAGTGTCTGTTCTTACCTGCACTTGATAACTGCATGCCACAGATCCAGTTTCAGTGTCACACTGAAGCACATATCCGATGTCCAGTGGAGGCACAACCATCCTTTCCTGATATACTGAAGTTTTAGTTCTGGATTGTTATTGCACTGAAAAGGTTTTCCAAAGTGATGAGCAAAGAAAGGTTTTGAGAGAAGAAAGACACTGGTGCTTGGAAAATAATGTTCTCATAGTACTTTGACTATTATCGTGTCTTATTAAAATCTTTCTCGGTAAGAAGCTATTATTTGATTCCAGCAGGCAGTGATGGAAAATCCCACCTGAGGAGCACTGCTGACTGCAGGAGTGCTCCCCTAACCTCGGAGAGGAGCACCAGGAGGAATGAGGAAGGTATCCTGAAGATGTTGTTATAAAGCTGTTGCTTATCACCTCATAGCTAATAGTGGCTACTTTCCTACAAAGGCCTTTGTCTGTTAGAGTTGGAATTACTAAGTTCAGAAGATGATGGACTCAAGTCTGACCCAAACACCACGTGTGGCTTTAGCCCTAAGTACCTAACAATCTTATTCAGTATATTTGGGAAAAAACAAACAAACAAAAAAACTAACAAACCAAAAAAACAGACAAAGTATAATAGCAGATGAAGGCAGGAAATATGCTATATAGAACAGTAAAATTTCCTTTAAATCTCAGACAAATTAATATTATGGTGTATAACACACCTCCTAAATAATAATAATAATAATAATAATAATAATAATAATAATAATAATAATATAAAAGGCTCTTAACCATTGTCTATTGACATTGAAGTGAGATTTTCCAGAAATCCATCCTATAAAGTTGATAAAGCCAATCCTCTTTTTCAAGATTACCATTAACAATTGCAGCTGCTTCAATTCTGCTTCAGTCCAGATCTCATTTGATTTACATATTCACAGAATGAGGCCAAATCCTTGAGGATGAGGGCTCACAGGGAATAAGCAATCCAATGAGCCAGCTGTATGTACACCGTCTCAAATGTGACAGAGCAAGGTCGTAAAATTAAATGCACATTTAGATTTGCCAAAATCCTTGCTAACTGATTCATTATATACTTACAGGTGTAACTTTAGTGTTATCTCTTCTGGCATTTTCTTAAATCCCTAGTTTCTTAACTATACGAACATAATAGATGTCAGTATTGTTCAGTGAATGGGGAAAAATGCAGAAAATGAAGTTAATAATTTCCTTAAAGGAAGTCAGAGAAGGCAATTTAAAAATGACTGCTTGTATTAAAACCTTGAAGTTTGGGGATCTTTCTAATTTCATGGCTTCTAGGTGCAATTTAATGAAGCACATTGTTTTTGATAATACGTTATATAAGATATGGTCGGTGGATCAACGGATTCATTTTTTGGGATCCAGAAATGAATCATTTAAGGGTATTCGTACATCATTACACACAGATGCTCATATCTTTGTTCAGCCTGTCTTTTGAGTACTGTCAGGTCATACAGAGAGTATGTAATGTTCAAGCAGCATGCAATGGTTTTGCTGGGCTACTTTCTGACCTGCTCTAATGAAACTCCAACAAGGCCATCACAGGCCTAGTTAGACACAGTTAAAATGAAAGCACTGTTTGTAAAGCCATGGACTAGCAGTGTCCAGAAAGCTTAGAGAAAGCTCTGATGAATTATCCTATTAAAGGGCCTTTTCTCTATATCCTTGCAAATGTGATATCTAAGCTTTTGTTAATCTTAGTAAGTAATAAATTAAATTAAAACTTGTATTGGCTACACAAAACTTTGTTATCGAATTTCCAAGCAAGTTGCCTGGCTCACATTATTATGATGATTTAATTTTGCGCTCCATTTTCAGCCAGAAACAACAGGCAAACAATAAAGCTTAAAACTTAATAAAACAAATATATCTTGAAATCTCTTTTAGAACTACAGATATGCTCATTATCATCCTTCCAGGTAGTATGACGACTTCCGTTTGTCAACATGACTACAGGTCAGTTCACTTTTTAAAATAAATTCCTTAGGTCCAAATCTTACTTTTTTTGCATTTCAGCATCTCTTTGGAGTCAGTAATTCAGAGCTGGCTGGACGTAACCCCGCTTTGTTCAAAGCTTTTGAGGGAAAAGGCAAAATAACACAATCAGGATGTACTAAGTGCCCCTGCTTAGGAAAGTCTCAGTGGATTATATCTTGTAGTATTTATTACGTGCTGCTCAATGGAAGAGATAGTCAGGGTTTTCTGAATTAACTAATTATCCTCATAAGGACCTTTAATTCCCCAGTCAGTGGAAAGAAGCATGTACTTAAGTTACTTGGATAATTTCCCTCTCTGCTGTTTTTTGGAGCTGTCTCCTTCTCTTCAGTGACATAGTTCACTCAAACTCTACAGACTGCAAGCGGGCTCTACAACACAGGGATATATGCAAAATGATCATGTTTATCATTGGATTTATTTTAAGTGATTAAAAGAGGAGATTCAAAGGATTGAGACATACTTGTAAATGGAATTCATTTCTTTTTTTTCAGCTCAACCGTGACACCTACACCTTCTTCCATCTTAGATAAAGTTTCATTGACACTGAAAAACACTTGAAAAGTCTATGGTCATGCAAGTTTGACTCTCCAGGCAAGTGCTTGAGGATTGTAGGAATCTTTTGACATCTTACCAGCCTTTATTCTTATACATATATGAATTTAAATGCTACTTAAGCATATATTATTGAATAAATAATATATCTAGAAAGAAAGGGAGGGAGTAGGAGAGTCTAACAGAAGGGCATGATGAATATCTTTCTAATTAACATTATGCAGCAAAAATTTAGAATACTTTACATACCTAATGCACATTGGACTTGACTGAAAAAATCAATTTCTTCAAAAAAAAAAAATCTCTTTTTAAATAGTATTAAATTGGTCTCAAAGGCATTCACTAGAGAGCTCAGAGTTGACAAACTGTCCTCAAGAGGCACCTCAGAAACATAACAATGAACTGTTAGACCTCTCTTGGGTAAGCCAGCTCTCCTGACTCCAGTCGCATGCGTGAGTGGATATATAGGGAGAAATAAACTAACTTAGAGCTATTCCTTAGAATATTTTTAAAACTATGACATATAAGTATTGTGGGACATATTAGTATTAGTATGCCAGGGTGGTGGTGGTGGTGGTGTAGAAGATGTCTGAAAGCAGATGTTTGAGAAAGCCCAGGTTTAACACTGATCAGAGAGCTAGAGATTATCATTCCTGGTTAAAAATCTGTTTCTTCATAAGCTATGTTTCTAAAACATTCAGAAATTCATGAGTTGCCGCTGCACCGAGTAGTTTTACTAAGATCTGGTTCCCTAAGACATTCTGGTTTTGGATAAAACAATATTTGGGGGTTGAATCTTGTCATGAAAACCTCTTATGTCTATTCTCTGGTTCCCTGAAATCTATTCTCTGATTCCCTGAAACAGAACCATTTAAGTCAGTGGGGTTTCATCAGTGCAGCTTGGAATAGAATTTGCTCATTAGCATGGTTTAAGCATTTGCTCACTGCCAGAGTGCTGCCCTAATTCACTTTTATGAATAAACTTTAATCTTAGCACTCAAAATCAATTTATTACCATGAACAAATGAAATTATTTCAATAGTAATGTTGAGAAACAGAAAGGACTAAGTAATTGCAGATGAAATATAACCAAGTACTGATGTTATTTATTTTTGAAACTTCCAAATGTGCGCTAAGTGTTTATAATAGAGCATATGGGCTCTTTTTGCCCCTGGGGATTGGCGAGCTCTGCTTTTGTTGAACACCAGTGGTGGGAATCAGCTAAAGAGCACCACTTTGAGCTGAAGAATGGCATGCGAGCCATCCCACAGAAAGAAACAGTCTTTCTCGAGCTGTTTTTATGACTGCCTGAAAGATGAAATGGAATTTGTGGGCTTACCTAGTGAAGTGTGTTTTCTCTGACACCAGAAGTAGCTGGAAAGTTGTTCCAACAGTTGATTTGGAAGGAAGATGAAAGCTTTATTTGATTATACAAATTGCCCTATTCATTCTACTTAAAATGAAACCAGTCTGAGAGAGAACCAAGTGAAGTGGTTAGAGCTTCATGAAAGAAGATGCATGAAAGAAGGTGAGGTAAGGTTACTGTGTTCAAGGGAAAAGACTACTGTTGAGAATAAAGGTAGGAAATAAAAAAGAGGTGATAAAAGACATGACAAGCAGTGCTGGAGAAAGGCAGAGGTTACAGCGATGTGACCGGGCAGTGACTCCTAAAACACACTCGAAGTCTGACAACTGAACTTGTTCTGCAGGAACAGAGGTGCTCTCACGCTCAGCCTCGCCGGCGGTTAATCTAATTCATATTCAGATGGAATTTGCTTTACCTGATCTGGGTTTTGCAACAGATAGACCAGGTGGCAAAAATTCCTTGGTGTGTTACGGCTGTATGTAGCGTAGGATAGGACCGGAGATTAATTATGATGTGAAGCAACGCCTGGAAGGCATCAGGTCATTTATCTGATGGTCCGTGCTTGCCATCTAGTGGTACAAAGTTAAAACTTGCGTTCTGCTCCGTGAGAGCAAGCTGAAACCTCCTGCCTGGGAAGAAGGCCTGTCCTCTTCCAGCCGGCGGTGACAGCGGCGGCCCAAAGTGAAACCGGCCTCTGAGGGGCTGGGGGAAAAAGGCGGCAACCCCTGATCACAGAATCAAAGAATAATCAAGGTTGGAAAAGACCTCCAAGATCATCTGGTCCAACTGTCCCCCTACCACGAGTATCACCCACTAAACCATGTCCCTAAGCAGCAGGTCCAACCCTTCATTGAACTCCCCCAGGGACAGTGACTCCACCACCTCCCCGGGCAACCCATTCCAATGCCTGACTGCTCTTTCTGAGAGGAAATGCCTCCTAATTTCCAACCTAAATTTCCTCTGGTGCAAGTTGAGGCCATTCCCTCCAGTCCTATCACTAGTTATCTGCGAGAAGAGGCCAACCCCCAGCTCCCCACAACTTCCTTCAGGCCACCCCTGAGCCTCCTCTTCTCCAGACTAAACAACTCCAGTCCCCTCAGCCGCTCCTCACAGGATTTGTGCTCCAGGCCCTTCACCAGAGCACCAGTAATTGCCTATGGCAGAGCTGTTGCTCCCGTTTTAGCGCTCTGGCCGTTGCTGCAGCCTGTCCATCCTAACAGACTGTCTTCTAAGAGTATTCAGGCACCCACCTTTCTACTGCTTTCTGTGAGAAATTCAGGCAACTAACCGTCCTAGGGATTTGAGCTTATGTTCTGACAGCTTGTAAACCAGGCTTGTAAAACCCTCAGCCAGGGCCCTCACAATTTCTATAGGCGTCAGCTGTGCTCTATAGCATCCCTATGTGAGTATATATGATTACTTTCCATCCAGAAGATTGAAGCACAAAGAAATTAGGAGCCCATTAAAACAAAAATGTACAGGGGATATATACCATTGTGGCAACAGAACATATGTACTTAAAACTAAGCTACAAAATGAGTTTTTCTCTTTTAAAACATACCAAGGATGTGTGAATAAAGAGCTTTGTAAAAGAATTAACTTTATTTTGGAGTTATGTCATTTAGTAAATACAAGAGAGGTTCATTAATAGAAATATTTTATCGGAAGTTATATACAGCATGATGTTTAACATACATTCTATTTATTTGGATTTCATGCCATATAGTTAAGAAAATAATAACTATATATATTGATTTTCTATTGCTTTTCAGAAAGTTTAATGTAATTCCCACATCCCAACTAAATAGAAGATGTTTTCATGTTTTTACTATAAAAATGTAGCTAGGAATTAAAAGTTTTCAGAGTCTGTGATTCAGGAGCATCACTCAGTTTAGCAGTCCTTGGGATTTTCCTTCTGAAGTCATACAGAATTTTTTTAACCACTTTCACAGGCCATGATGTATGAAAATAAAGCAATACCAATTATTTAGAGGACAAATCTCAGATGACCTAAACAAAGATTAATGAGATTGAATTAACTTTACTATGTAGAGTCGACACTAATATGATTTTGAAAAGTCTAGCTTGGCAGTAATAATACATATTTAACAAAATGCATGGAGGGAAAATAAAAAATATGACTTGCTATTGGCTATGGTCCCCTCTTTTAGAAATATGTATTGAATCTTCTATTTATTGAGCAGCTGTGGCTATGTTCAGTCACTCATCCACCCATTCATCTGTTATTTGTGTAATTAATTCTTCAATCAATTGTTCACTGAGGGACTGTATATGACCTATGTTTTGCAATTGACTTCAAAGAGTGAGGCAGCTGAATGCATCCGATAGAAAATAGAAAAAGGCATTGCAAGGTTCACAACAATTATCCAAGGTTCAAAGCCAAAAACTATTTCTTCCAGTCCATTGTCATACTCTGGGCGGCACCCAAATGCCGGTGGTATCCAAAGCTGCAAGGAAAGAAGGCAATGCCAGTATTAATCATAAATTACGAGTGACTGTGACCCCACTGACCTGCAATTTAGTTTTGGCAATCTCTAAGTAAGCCCTCCCTATTGTTACCCGGGTACACCAATGGCAAAAGATTTCAGCTTCTGCTGCTGATACAATTTTTCATGGTGATTAAAAAGAGTTTAGACTCTTAGATTCCATGTTTAGATAAATTTTGTTCCCCAAAGGCATATTCACTTATTCTTCCAGAAGAAGTAAAATTTACTTGCTACAAACTATGGAACCATGTAATTTTAATATGAGGCTTGAAGGGTTGGGAAGCTTTCGTGTATTAACTTGCAAATTATGTTCAAAATGTCTTACCGAAAGATTGCATAGGAATAAAAAAGCAGCAATGTTCTTGAGAATTCTCCTCTTGTTGTCAGCCACCGAGCTTCTGCTGTAAAAGGAGAACTCTGAGGCTGAACGCGTGACTGGACTGTTACCCTGACTTGTCTCTTCGTTGGCACCACCACCGCCGTCACTTTCTCTGGCGCAGATGCTGCTGCTGACCAGGCACGGTAACTCCCCAATGTCACGGGCGGCTCGGCCATTGTAAATCTCCTTGTATGAGGGGGTAAGCGATAAAGTGCTCCCCCGAGATATAGTCACTATTCGAAGTGTTTTAATATCATCATTGGCCTTTTCCTGCTCGCGATGTATGGATTCAATGATAAAGAGGTTCTGAATGTATTTCTCAATAATTACTAGGACAGAATAGGGCAGGTTAAACCACGTGTATTTGGGGTGAGCTTGGGCACAGATAATTGCTAGGATTGATCCCCAGGAGAGGAGCCAGGATCCTGCAGCTGTACCAACCAGCAGTTCTGCATCCAGTTTTCGAGCAGGATTCTTTGAGTTATCCAATGATCTATCCTCCAGTCTGTAGATTAGAAGGGCGACAACTCCAGCTGTACACATGAGAGCCAATACAAAGATAGCATGGAGGTAAAACATAGTAAGTGCTAACTCACTTTTGATTTTTGAACGTCCAATCTGAATTAAATACACCACGACTACTGCTATTGTGCTAGTTAACACAATTAGTCCAAAAATCATCCCAACAGTTATGCCGTGGAATTTGAATGGAGTTTTGTGTTGCTGATGGTGTTCTACTTTGCGGCCAATGTTTTTCCACAGGACATAGAGCATCGTGGATGCTAGAATGTGGTACTCTATATTGAAGGGATATAGGTAATATATTCCTTGAGAAAATATGGAACAGAGAGTTGTCGTTGTACAATTGCATTGAGGTGCATGGTCATCTAAAACTAAAGGAAAGGGAGAGATTACATGTGTGCATTATAAGGATTTTTTTGTTTAAAACAAATAAATAAAACATAAATAAAGCAATAAAACATAAAAGGTAAGATTTCAGTCAAACAACACATCATACTCTCCAGTTAGCCACCTAAAAAGGATCTGTGTCATTTAAATCATTAACCTAACATAGATTTTGCCTGGTCTCCAAAGCATAATCTCTAACTCCACTACTCAGCTGCTTAGCAATAGTCACATCATAAGTGAATGCTGCACCAAAGTGCAACAGAGCCTTTCAAATACTACTTTTTTATTATACAAATATCCAAAACCTCAAGGACTTGAGTCCTTGGCCATTTGGCTTAGGTGGATTTTATAGAATATTGAGTAATTCCACCTGTAGGTCAGATGAAGAATATAAAATTAATGAGAAAATGACTCCTCTCATTTTTGTCAGTTATTTACACTAGAGTGGTTTCTAATAACCACAGCACTTTATTAAAAATATGTTTATGTCTACGAAAGAGGTGAAGTAAGCCACAGATACTTTCACTCAATGTCCCAGTATAGATTGAAAGTAAAATAATTAAAAATCTATCTTATCTTTTTGAGAAGAACCTATGAAATCATTATCTCTCTATGCAATAACCTGCATTGTAAGCCCCTAAAACATCTCAGAAAACAAACTGCACATATTTGTAAAATAAAAGTATTTAATGTGTAATCACAAACAAATAACTTAAGAAACTGGAAATTTCCATGGTTTCAGAAGATAAATATTTACTTACACATATATAAACAGAAATGCTGAAAAATATATTTTTAGGCAGCCTAGAGCCAATCTTAGATTTGTGCCTGTAAGTTCATCTTTTTATATTTTGTTATTTTTTAATTTTATAAGAAAAAGATGGGAGAAAGCTGGTATTCATTTGTCTTAAGCATACGCTCGTAAGAAGTGAAAAAAGATTTTGCAGTGGATTATATGTTAATAGCAAATTTGTCTTGTGAATCACTACTTTGCTCCTCGTTATAGAAACTATTTCTGTTTATTCACATTTGTGCAACAATTCTGGCAGCAGATTAATAGGAAATAATATAAGGAAACTGCTTCCATTTAACAGTGGAAATATCAGGAAGAGCCACTAACTTGTGATTAGTACTGATGCTTTTGCTGTACAGCTAAATCAGAGAATCGCAGAGTGGCTGAGGCTGGCAGGGACCTCTGGAGGCCCGCAGCTCCAACCCCTGCTCCAGCAGGGCTGCCCAGAGCAGGCTGCCCAGGACCATGTCCAGGTAGGTGCCTTTTGAAGATCTCCAAGGAGGAGACTTCATAACCTCTCTGAGCAACCTGTGCCAGAGCTCTGTCAACTGCACAGCACAGAAGCTCTTCCTGATGTTGAGAGGGAACCTTTTGTGTTCCAGTTTGTGCCCGTTGCCTCTTGTTCTGGCACTGGGCACCACTGAAAAGAGCCTGGCTCCATCCCCTTGCAAATGGATGTAAAACTGGGGTCACCTTTGTCTTTATCCTTGTGAACACAATAAAAATCCTATCAGGTGGGAGAAAATTACCTGTAGCTGCTGAGAACTTATATTGCCTATTGAAAGCCAAGAACTCCAAATTTCCCGACGCTTCAGTGGCATTTGAAAGCAAAAGTCATCCCCAGCAGTTTTAGTCAATGCTTGTTACCAATTATCTTACCAATGAAGAAGAGTATTTGTAATAAAAAAAAAAAAAATCACCCAGCTAAAAATCTGTGTCCTGAAAAGCAGCACTAATGGATAACCTCCATCCCTCTGAAACATTCCACCCAATTCCATGGCACCACACAAAATTCCATAGGACCACACACCATGGGAAACCACTGTCCTGGGAAAGATTTGCAGGATTATCCATTCTTGGTTTTCTACTAGTAGCTTACAAAACAGTAAATTCTGTTTTTAAAACTACTGTATATAATTTACTTCTCTGATTTACTAATAAAAGGATTCTTTAGTGATGTTATTCCTCAAAAGAATTATTATCTTTGTTTGGAACTTCTGGCATTTATTTTTATTCTGGACCTCATCCAAAGGGGAGATAAATAAACAGAAAATCACAGCCTGAGTCATGTATATGACGGTGATTATACATCACTTTAATTACTATATGAACTGACCATATATCAGTTGACTACCATTTGCCTAGGAACGACTATACAGCAAATACCCAGATCTGTCCTACAGAGACATAGTATTTTGCATGGGAGCAGTAATTCCAAAATGTACCAACACTTCAGCTTACCTATTGTTATGTTCCCAAAACCAAGTGTGATTAGTCTTTCCTTGTGTTCATTCAGTTGATGTTTTGACTCTGTTAACACTCCATTTGTCCACAGGAGTAAATTTGTGAACACAGAATGGATAACCCCAAACCTACAAAATAAGATAATTATTGAAGGAATATGCACGCAGTATATCTCTACGTACATGCTAAAGACAGTGGATTAATTTTCTGTAGACACCACATGTAACACTATTTAGTTGTCAGTACAAGAAAAAAAAAATCATAACCGATCTCTATCTAAAGATGTTCCACAGTAGAGCACAATGAATGTTAGACTTCCAAACTATCACAGAAACATGATGGATTAATGTATTAAACCATAGATAGGATGCTTTTATGCTCTCATATGTGATCTTTATTATTCTTTGGGCTGGACACGTTAATGACAGTGACTGAACGGTCTGATCAGGGTTGTTTTGCGAGTCGCATTTCTCAGCCTTCTGTGGTGCTTCTTCATACTCACTGTGGTTGGTCTGGTCTTTCTTCAGAGAGATAGTACTACCTTGTCTAACTTCTAATCCATGCATTTTTGTCTCCTGGAGAAAGCTGAAGTCAACAGAGGGCTTTATCCCATTCAGACTACTGGTAAATGAGGCTAAGTCTCCAAGTGTCTTTGAGAGTCCTTGTCTTGGACAAGCCACTTCATGGCTTGGTGAAACAAAATGGCATCAGAGAAAGAAGTGGGTTAATGATTCTGAACTTTCTAGTAAAACCCAGGCAATAATTGTTCTCAATTGACCAGCACTTCCCCCCACATCTCCCTTTTTTTTTTTTTTTTTGTAGAAGGCCATGGTACCTATTTCTTGGGTACAATCCTTTAATCTGCCATTTTGCCAGACGTTATTCTCTTGTACCCAAGGCTGATAACATTCCTTCACCAAGAAACAGTTCTTTATTACTGCACTGTTTGCAGAGAATGACCTGAATGACTTGCAATTAGGTATTTTAGAAATGGTACTTATAAACAGAGATGGTTTCACCAGCTAACGTTGCAAGCCTTCCATAATCATTCCACTTGTTGGCATGAGCCTGAAACACTTACCCAAGGGAGCAGAACAAAAGTAGAGCCATCACTACAGCTGAAGTTTATGAGTAAGTTTCTTTTACTTCCTATAGAAACTGGCCAGGTTCTTGATAATTTGAGATTAATATTTTAGAAGCTAATATCCTTGTTTATTTGCATTCTATGTGAAGGCATTAATATATACTAATTCACATTCTTACAAAAACGAAAATACATCAGAGCTGGCTTTGCTGCCTCAAAGACCAGTCCTCAGCTCCATAACAAATAAATGTATTCATCTGTTTCAGAAGAGACATTAGTTACACCATGAGAACCAAGTTCTGGTGTCAGAAATAAGAACAACCCTTACTGATTTGGGTGTATACATACTGCTGGAAAGGTTGTGTTTCTCTGTGTATTTGCATGTTTGCAACTAGTTCTGAAAGGTAATTTCCATAAAGGTCAATAATAAAAAAAAAAACAGATATACTGCACTGGCTGCAAGTTGCTGATGCAAATTCCCTTTCACTATCTTCAGTACGAAGAAAACTTCATGTAGTACATGAAGTACTCAGACAAAAATCTGGTGCTTCCTTCCTCTGAAAAATGCATGTGACACTGTGGTATCATACATTGCGCTTTCCCTCTCTCATGATAAATACATATTTATTCTGTGACTATTGCATATTATGAGGTATGAGCACAGTTTAAATAAAAAAGAAAAAAGAAAATAACTCAGATTAATGATTATCTTCTCAGTTGGGTGAATGGAGTCACTGTCTATTTATATTAACACAACTGAGAATCAAACTCCACAAGTTCTCAATGTCCATGATACAGTAAAATTGTAGGTGTTCAAACATGGTGCAGACGTACACCTATTTGCATTCCAGATGAGGATCAGATACTTTACCTTTCAAGTGTTTTGAAAGACTGGATAATATCCTTTGCATGACACCAAAGAAAGTACACCTAAATTAAAGGAATACAGAGAAATGTCATTACACTAATGAATATGTATGAAACAGAAAAAGGAAAGTATATCTGTAGGCAGAAACACTGATTACATCCTCTGATGATTTAAACTGAGGTGGCTCCATCTCCACACATGTGAAATTATTCTTATCTCTTCCAACATTCAGCCAGAACCTGGCTGGCAGGAGGAACCTAGGATTTCTTATATGCAAAGACAGTGGCTCAATAATAGAAAGTTTCAGTATGACTCACCAAAACATATCGTGCTTCTGTATCTGCAGAGGCTTTTATTTCAATGGCAAAGGAAATAAAACTGCCAGCTGTAGACAGCACTATAACTACTGCAGGGCGTGATGACGCTAAATTTGAATAATTTCCTAAATATATGAAATTTTGTGGAGGGAGAAGGACGTGAAAGGATTCCAGACTTGATTAATAAAACAAACAATGGATGACCAGGAAGCAAGAGAAAAGGTCATTCTATCAGTTTGAGAGGTAACCGCATTAGGAGCAACAAATGCAGTTGCACTCAAATGTAGTGCAGGAAGCTCAAGCTGGAGAACAAAAGAGACAGAACAGTATTGACTTAGCAAGTAAAGGGGAAAGAAGTATTAAAAGTAGGAGTCTCTGTGGGAGGATAAGGATACAGATTGTTGCTAATACAAAACCTGTTCCAAATCCTGGTAGGTGCAAGCAGAACCATAGCCATATTCCTCAGGGATGTTAGGGTGAAACTGGGAGTCCTATTTATTCAGAAAGGTTCCTACCTTACTGAACTGAATAAATAGTATGTAAGTATCAGGATAGAAATGGTCCAAAGGGTTTGTCTTAGAAACCTGCCTGGTGTGGTATTTCTGAAACGGTCTGAAAATTGCAAAAAACTTTGGGTTCTTCTGCAGCAATTACAGTGACTGGACTTCCATTTCCTCACTGCGCACATTAATAGGGAGCCTCCACAGCTGGTGTTGTCTGAGACATTCAGTACCTGATCTTTGAGAAAGCTAGGAACATGCAGTGCTCTGTGGCACCTACTAGAAGCTCAGGACACACAAGACACTTCTGGACTTGAGCTCACTCAGCCAGTGCAAAACCAGGAATCCGGCCTCCTGCCCTCCCCACTAATAACACGTTAATTCAATCACCCAATGAAGCATTTATCTCAACAAATTGTCATAAATACAAAAATACAAGATGCCGTGGAAGTTTAAATTGAAATCAGCGATTAGCACCGTAGCCTCATCTATGCCATGTTCAGATGGCAGTTCTGGGATAGATGCAGTAAAATCTGACAGCAGATGTGAAAGCATTCTTCAACACTTAAGAAAAGGAAGTTTAGAAGCCCTGTTCAAACACTGAAGTCAAGAAAGTTGAGAGAAAATAGGAATAGAAAAATCAGTAAGGTAGAGAAATGACAGAAAATACAGTTTTTGCTCCCAGAGCACACATTGTCTCAAAGGGACTTCTGTCTGCAGAAGAGCTTAACGCAGAGGCAGTGGAAATCAGAAGGTCGGTGCTAGTTCATTGTTTGCACAGTTACAGTGTGTATTTGCTCATTTATTGGCAAGTACCAGGATGCCTCGTTAGAGTGAAATACAACAGCATCCAACACGTATTCTGCAGAAAACAAATCCTCAGGTTTTTAGATGACACGTAATTAGGAATCCTCTGCACTGTAATTTTATCCTGTGTTTCAATGACATTATATTTGTCTTAGGCAAAAGGTGTTTGATAAATTACATCCTTTACCTTTCCTTTGAGCATTCACGCTAACACTCAAGATTTCATTTTAAGCTAAGTAAATGATAAAATCAGCTACATTAGTGATGTAATATGATGTGGTGTAATATTAAATCAGAACGATGCAATATTAAATCAATATTAAATTAAATATTAAACAATAAAGAGTGATGTGATTAAATGAGAATGTCCCTTCTCAGGGAATTGGACGTTCCCTTTGTTCAGGTCAGTCTCTTCCACATTCTAGTTCACAGTAGCTAGAAATCTCACCAACCCCAGGTTACTGGATGCAATGAGGAATGCTGCATGCAGATCAGCAGGAAAGGATTTCTTGGGTTTGTCTGTCAGAGGTAAAGCAAAGAAGCTGTTCCACATGGAGAGTGGATTTTAAAAGAAGTGAAATTATGACTACCTCCATCAAGTCAGAATTTCATCCTCAGATAAAAAGATGGAAGTCAGAGTTACCGCTCAAATTTCAATGTTTTTACTGTTAAAGAAAACAGAATAATGTAGGTGGTTCAACTGCTTATTTACTTGCAACCACTGCTAGGAAAATCATTCTTTTCTCTTCTGTTCTTGCTCTTATCACTATGTTACTTAATCATCTTGGAAAGTGCATTAGATGACCTGGCTCTAACGGAGTATCTTATTTTAGTGGCTTTTCCTTTCCCTCTTTACCACAAGTCTGCTCATAGGGGCCCACAGGAATTACAGTTTTAGATTATCCTGACAAGAAAGAGGATGATAATCTAAATCTTCACCTTACCATAAGATGTATCTGGCTCTTGCAGCTACCAACAATTCTCACTATCTCTGCCTTCACAGACTGGCTAACAACCTGTGACAGAAGAACTGGAAGCTGTTCATGATTCAGGTATTCAAAATAAGGAAAACTATTAGGAAAACTGGCCAGGATCCTTTTGTTCCATCATGTAATAGAAGAAAGGGCAACATTTATTCATTCAGTAAACAATCGGCTATGGAATATCACCATATAATACAGAGACAAAGCCTGAAAATAAACAAACAGCTGGAATATTTTACAGGAGTCAGTGACTCCTGTCATGTTTTCTAGCGTGCAGCCACTGATAAGTGTAATCAAATGCTTCTGGAATGATCTGCGTTCTTTTGTTACAGGAAAGATGTGCAAATGTTTTTATAACCCACAAGGAAAGGGGTTTTGCCTGTTTGAAGTATCAGGCATCCACCCCTAATTATACTGGGATATCAGACAGATTGAACTGGACTTGTGTGGCAAGCTGTAGATATAGAAATAAGTGAATTGTCTTTAACCAAGCTGCTCATTTCTGCCAGAAAAATTCTGAAAATTTTGTAGGTAACTTAACTAAAGAGCATGTCATTTCAACTATTGATAGCATTTTTGATTACTTCTATTTTGAACTTCTTTTGGGGGAGTTTTATGGCTGAGCAATTACTGAAATTTCAGGTTGCCAAGGCTGAATTTGCACATAAAGAGGTATACATGCACAAGAACTTAACCCTCAAAATCATCCTGTGATATGTTTAGAAATTAGATTAGTGTAAAATCCATGATGATGAGAAGAAAAAAAAAAAAAAGATATTTTTGGTAAGAAGTATAGATATAATATAAAACTGCAACCAGTGTCTTTTACCTGTAAGATGGTGTGCGCTGCATGGGTAACAGGAAAAATGCCTTCAGTTGGTGACAAACAGTTTGAAAAATCAATATAGTATCCAATTTTAAAAGAGTCCAGAATTAAAGTAATCACTGCAAATAAAGTAATCCCACCTACAAATGAAAAGATATTAGAAAACATCAATGTACAGTTGTACTGTCTAGAGACAATCCGTAGCACTATGCCAAAATCTTGTTTAGAGAAATAATGATAGATCAATACTCATATTCTTGCTTAGGGAGATAAAAGTGGATCGAGTTCATGAAGATAACCGACTCGATGTAACAAGACTCTCTAATTTGTGAAAACCTCTGCCCAGTGTATTACTAAAGCACATCAAGGCACACACCCAGCACAGGCAGTACGGAGGAGCCTGGACTTGAAGACACGCAGCGCCTTGCAGATGGCTCCCAGCTCCTTGCAAGATCAGCCTCCCAGGTAACTGTAGCACCAAAGCAGCCATACAGCGCGTGAATTAATGCTCCATACGGTCACACAGCAAACTATACAACTCAAGGGAGTTGAACAATAATGTTACAGTCTCTGGACCCAAGAGCGCTACAGCGGGCAGTAACACAATCACTTGGTATGCCAGCGCCATTGTTGGGGAGGTTACACTTCGAGTCAGAGACCAGAACTGCAGTGAGCTGTCTGGTTTGGTTTCCTAGAAAACAACCAAATGATGAAAACCTATCTTAGTATTATATACTAATCCTAAATACTTGATATATACCAATAATTAGAAATAATGAAGATGATTCCACCATTTTGCTATTTCTAAAGTTAAAGAATAAAAAGAAATGTTTTTTACTGAGCATTAAGTATTTTTTTTTAAATGTGGATTTTTTTTCCAAATATTCATTGAAATCTCTGTGTTTTAGGAGATCCAGAATAGGATTTTCAGTATTGCAAAGTGCTGGCTTAATTCTTTCTATTAGCCATCAAGAAGCAGGAAGCTATAATGATACAGTTGTCAAAACACCACTCTAAACTTCAAGTATTGTTTGGGTTTTGATAATAGACAACTTAATACAAGCAGGAAAAAGATATATGTTGAAGTCTGCCTAGGGCTGTGTAAGGTGACTAGCTGCCCATGCTTTGAACAGAAGCTGTGCTGCTGGAGAACGTAATAAAATAAAGCCATTTGTGAAGCTAATTGATTTTCCTTTTGAGCTCTCTGGCTGGCTGAACTTCTAAATGATGGCCACAGAGCTTTGCACTGCAGGAGAGTGTACTCAGGGGATAACATCTGGGGTAAGTCAAGGAAGAGAGTCTACCTATATAAAGCCTTCCTAAGCTTTCCTGTGATTATTTGGGTTGCGATAACCTCACCTTACTAAAAAACTCTTTTCCCACATTCAGACTATAGGAGTGGTTCTTGGTCTGCCACACAAGCTGGAAGAGAACCGTGCTTTAGGGTTCACGTAGTTCACATCTTGGTACGAAAATGATCCAGGAAACCTTTCTGTGAGCAGTTTTTGTGAAGTGGCCATTTGTCCTTCCAGCTTTGTTAGCTGTGTGCAAGGACTCTGCCTTAAGAGGTCTTTGTTAAGCCATTCTTTTCCAATATTTCCCATAGCAAATGGATACAAGTAGCCAGCTGCCACCGCTTTTACTAAAATGATATTCACAGTTTGAAGGGCATCATGAAAATATTCTGAGCCTGCGTTTACATTTTATACCAGGTAATTCATGGGTATTTTCTCCAAAGATGAGAGCAAGGAGACATTCTTCAAAAGCAGCTGCTCAAGTTACTCAAGAATTGCCAAGAGCTTTCTGTGGAAAGACTTGATGAAAATTTGTCCTTTCCCCTCGTTTTTGGGCTTCTCTTCCAGACAGAAGATTTCTGTGACAAGACCACTGAGACAGAGGAGGGCAAGAGGGTTCTTAGCAGAGGAATTGCCACCCGAGTTTTTCCATAGTTCAAATAAGTTTTCTCTTACCAATACAAGACAAAGGAGTTTTAGAGAACTGTTGTAACTACAAGGAACTCTTAAGAATAGGAAAGTGTAGGGCTTTCCCTAAGGGCGAATTTGTTGAATTGCAGCATAGACATCCAAGAGAAGCTGTGGGAGGCGCCACAGCTGGGAACATATTACAAAGAGCAATCCTTTGCTGGTAAAAGAAATGGATAAGGTAACCTAGTAGTGCATTTCAGTATCTTATTTCTAAATGTCTGTGACTCCTTATATTCTGTAGGACAAATGAAATGCTGTGATTGCTCTGCCAAAAGAAGAAAGGGCAGGGGGGTTCTGTTGTTCTTACCCATGTTAAGCAGTATTATTCCACACTTGAGAGGAGAAAGCTGCTCTCTGTAAGAAAAACATAGCCTGGTCCAAACTAGGATCAAATTAAACCTTGCAATAATGAATTTCAGTAAATTTCACAAGAAAAGAACAAGAAAATGTAAGCCACGTAAGGTAATAAATGAAAAATGCCTGAGAGATGAGGATTATTTTGGAAAACGGTGAATAATCAAGGAGAAAACAGTTGGTACATAACTCCATAAATTTCAGGAGAGAGTCTACAATCCATGATTTTATCGTTAGACATAAAATATAAAATAAGCTTAAAAATGACCCTGAGCTATTTTTATAGCATAATTGTTAACAGTGCAAAGAAAAATAAAAGACACAAAGACACGCAGCACTGAGGACAAACCAAACTTCCACAACACAACCTTACTTCTCAAACTAGCCAGATTTTAGATTTAGATTAATTTTTCATTAGCTGCTGCTGCGGTGACTGATTGCTGTATCTTTGCTATGAGGAAGGAAATATTTTATGGAAAAACTGCCTTATAGCACTGCACTGAACACACTTACTTTCCAACCTACTATTTATAGTACCGAGACTGGAAGAGCGGTCGATAAAAGTGGGCTTGCCTCCTCCTGTACGTAGTGCTGAGCCGAGTTGTTTCCTTTCCCTGGGACCCAGACACACGGCATTCGACACGACTCTGTGCCGTGATCCCCAACCACCTGCTCTTGATACATCTTTGCGTCCTTACTCCAGTAAGTACCCAACCCTGCAGATAAGGGCCATCACATCCTACCACCAGCCTTGCAAATTTCCTACAAGCTAATGCTACTTTTAGCTTTTATGCTTACATATTTTACATGCTATACTATAAACTGCTCTGGCCAAGCACATTGTCCTCTTCTAACTCTAGATGCTTTCAAGGTTTTGACGGTTGAATTTGGTGATCTTGAAGGCTTTTTTTCCAACCTACATGATTTAATAGTTGTAAGGCATCACTGTACAGGTACAAATGGGAATCTCTGAAATACTTCGCTTTAGAGAGCCCTCAGGGACCTTTTGGACTGCTGCTAGTATAAGGAAGTCGCATTGCATTGCCTGGAAAAGGTGATAATTCCTCCAGGAGAGTTGCACAACACCTTAATAATTACCCCTTCCAAAATCTGTCTTTTTAAGTGCTGCAACACCTGCCTGATGCCAGGGGTGAAAGGGAAAAAAGGCTCTGTGGCTTTCAGTGTTGCGAACGGGCCAAACGGGCGGTTGGGAAGCGAATACCTGTAGCAGACAGCTTTCCCATATGGACTCTCAAAGTGTTCAGCTTCTGCTTGTATTTAGAGTGCACTGCATGTGCACGGGACCATGAATGCCAGGATGTCTCCTGGTAGGGACGGAGAGGTAACGACGTGGTAGCAGAGGCAGATGACGGCACGGACATCCCATGCCCGGTGCCACCGTGGGTACTGCAGCCAGTACTTACACTTGAGCCAGCGTGCTCCAGCGTGCGTGTCCTTGTCACGGATCAGCCTCCTCTGCGTGCAGCTCCTGCACAGGTACCACAGCATCCACAGCAGCTGGATGAGCATCAGCGTGATGAGGTAGGAGAGCAGGTGGCTCTTGCTGATGCCCACGGCGTGCACCGCCCAGGCGAAGGTGAGCAGCAGCCCGGCCAAGAAGAGGTTGATGCCGTACTGGCTGCTGAGGATCTCGGCGTTTTTCTGCGGGCAGCTCCCGCCGGCGGCGGGGGAACCGGTGCCCTTCTCCATCTCCCGGCCGGGCGCTGCCGGAGCCCCGGGGCCGCCGCAGGCCCGGCCCCCAGCGGCGACCGGGGGCGGAGCGGGGCCGCCGGCTCCCCCCGTGCCTCCCTCCGCGGCGGGGCCGGGGGGGCGCCGAGGTGAGCTCCGCGCAGGGGAAAGCCGAGGAACGACCCTTTTTTCTTTTTCCCCTGACCTTTAGTAAGTCCCGTTCTGACAACGGAGCACTGCAGTGATTGCTAGGAACTGGTAGTCGCTACCAACGGCGAGCAGCAACCGAGCTCAACGAAGCAAAAGCTTTCACAGGATTTAATTCATTTCTTATTTATTCATTTTCCCTACTTCTATACATATTTTTTTACTATATACATGTCAAATACTTAGTTCTAACTGTGCCCTATATATATATATATTTACTATACACATGTCAAATACTTGGTTCTAACTGTGCCCTATAGCCAGGAGCTATGAATGTGTTCCAACCTCAAGGTCTGGAGCCCCAGTCGGTTGCCTATGAGGGTTGACAGGAATTTATCCCAGTGTAAAACAGAAAATATTTTAAATGGCATTTTGGTTGCGTACAGCACAAATTGTCTTAATCCTAGGTATTCATGTACCTAGCCATGGTTGGAGGCCAAATACGACGATAGACTGGTCCTTGTTCTGGCCAGGCAGGTCTTACATTTTTACCTTACATCTGCTGGTAGCATATCAAATATACAAAGCATTGTTTCTTTTGTTTTTTAACTGTATGACCTATGCCTCACATGAAATTAAACCACTAATTCAGCTACTTGGAAAAAAAAAAAGGGAAGAAATGAAGAGACGGTATCGATCTTACACTACTTCCACATGCAGAACTTACTGAGGATTTAAGCTTTTTCTCTTCTGAAGCCAAAGTACAAAAGTAACAAAGGACATTTCTGGTAACAGACGAACAGTTAAGCCTTCAGTCACCTCTAGCCCAAAACTACATCCATCACTTGTAAAGCTTGCGGAAATGCTAAGTTCTACTTTTATCTTATCTAATTGTTAGCCTTAAAGAACAACTAAGGAAGATGTTTTCATTTAACAGAGCTTCTATGCATAACTGTGATAAATAATCTTCACCGTCTAGGCTTTTTTATTTTTATTTTAAGGTGATTCTAAAAGACGCTTGTCACCATGAAGAAAAGCTCTTTGGTGCTGGCACAGATTCTCATCCTCAAATGAAATTAATGTAAATAGATACAGAAAATATCTGCAGTAGTCTGAAGCCAGACAACATATTCAAGTAGGGATTTTGACAACCTAGTAATTATTTTCAGGAAACTATTAAGATATCTTTCTAATCTCTTGCCCTAAACACTTTAATTGGTAGAAGGAAAATAATGAAAGCAAGGAGTTCACACAACTGGAAGCAGCAGCAAGATTTTGTCAGGTTGTTAATTACAGCAAAGATTGTTTTACATTCTTACCAGGCTCACCCCTACTTGCTTTTGAGCATACAAGGGAATGAGTATTGCATTTGATACCTGTAACTGTTACCAAAAGACTCTGCAGGACTTTTATGAAATAAACTGTATCTACCTGGGATTTTCAGAAAAAGACAGGATAAATAGCTCTTCCAAGTCATACTGAACAGTATTACACTGCCAATTAAGCCAGCTGAGAGGTCATGAAAGACAAAATGAATTGACAAATTGATGGGCTGACAGTCCCAAGAACAGTGAAGTTAGATGTTTAAATAATTAAGTACTGAACAACGATTGATCACTTTGTATAAAAGTTTATTAAGAAGTCCAGAAGAGTAAATTTGAGGAAACATGTAGCAAACATTAAAATTATTTCAAGAGTACAGGGTCAACTTAAAGCACCTAGAGCATTTATACAGTTGATAAATAAAAATAAAGTGATAATTACCATCCCTGAGCAAAAGTGCATTTAAATAATAAACAAAATCAGTCAATGTACATCTATGCAGACATAAAATTGTTTAAGTTTGTTAAAAGATGAAGACCTTAAGATAAGCAAATGCAAAGTATCACTTCTAAATGCAAAGTACCACTGTTTTTTGTAAACTGATTTTTTTTAATGTAAAATTTGAAACTATTGACTTCCTCTACAAACTCCTTAGCAGTAGTGTTAGATGTATTTTACTTTGGTTTGACTGATCCTTTACACTGCCTACTGCCAGCAAGTTTTTTCTTCAATGGAACTGCAGTAGCTTCAGCCAATGCCTTTTTCATTACTGAACGTTTCACGTAGTGTGTATTCAGCAATTGTGTGAATCTGAAAGTCAGAATGAACAGCAGTCTCCTCGAACAGTCTGGACTCCAAGCAACAAGAGTAAATTTAAACAAGTTTCAATAACCAGCTTCTACTTTCTCCTATCTTCCAAAAAAGAATTTAACACAATGACCTATATAAAATGGTCTAGCAACGAGATGGTGCCCAGGTTTCTTGTTATTTAAGTATCTCAAACAAGGTGAACAAATGGACAATGTTATTTTCCCAGCTGTGTATGGCTAATGACATTTAATTTAATATCAACCTCTATTGCTGAGGAAGAAAAATGGCAATTTCATTAACAGGCATTGTTAAGAACAGAAAGTTAATTTTTGGAAGAAAAGCATCCTGAACATTGGAAAACAGTATATACATCAAAATATTTTACTTTGTGCTCTTCAGTTCTTGTGTAGTGTTACTATTGTTCATTCTATTGCTGGTTATTCACAGCTTCATCTCCTGTTTTTGGCTGTGGACAAATTATGTCAGTACAAGTGCAATTTGTTTATTTCACTATTGGCACTAGCAGATTATCAATGATGGAAATTTCAACCAGCTTTCTAGGCCCTTACCCAGATACATATCTTTTTTCAAATACTAACAGATCTGAAGTCAAGAGGTTAGATTAACTAAATATTTCCTCCATGACAACATGTGTATCATTACAAATTTAACGGACCAAGAAGTGTCTCCCATGTTGTCAAATGTGAAAGTTTAGACGTTCAAAGAGATTCCAAATATCAGTATTTTAGCTACCACTTGAAATGTAAAAATAACATATTAAAAAAAACACAACACTTGAATTTAGGTATCAATTATTTTCAAACCAATCAACCTGCTTTAAGAAGGAAGTTGGGCTAGGTGAAATCTGGAGTCCCCAGATAGGATTTAAAACCATATAACTGACCTATTACCCATCTGCTTAGTATTGAACTGCGAATAAAACCTTTATAAAACAGGCTACGTCACAAATGAAGTGCTTTATATTACTAAGAGAGATAAAACCTATATATCTTTCAATTATTCATCAATCAGTTGCTTTTTTGCAGCCACTGGCTGAACAATGGGTTTATGTCCATTTGATTTATAAATCATGTAGTTAAATAATGAAAAGACTGGAATGTAACTAAAACAACACCCACTCTGCAGGGTAACTGTAACTGGAGTCCTTCACATAAAGCTGAAAGAGAAGAAAAAACAAATCCGACATAAGAAATACTGTAAGGCTATATATACTGCACAAACCGTATCTTGTATAAATTGATATTCATTAGTTGGATGACTTTGCATCACCAAGTAATAATTTACAGTGCAACAGAATTTACTTGGCTGTTCATACAGACAAATTGTTTTCTTCACAAGGTTCAGCTGTTCAGAATATCTGCATTTAGCTAGTACTTCTTACTTTCTATCTTCAAGTACAAATTAATGCAGAATGGTTCTTTTAGTCTATTAATAAAAGCAAAACTCTACCAGACCACAGCACATCCTTTCTCCACCTTTCCAGTGCTCAAATAGAACGTTGCTAGTGACAGAAGGAACAAACATGCATTGAGGAATTCTGCACTAGCAGACGCAACTCGAGCTTTTAAATTAAAGAGGTTCTGAAGTAAGTACTGTATTTTTCAGAAGTCCACAGACAGGGTATGATCTAAGTTAATTAGCTCCTTAAAAAAAAAGTTTTCTTGATATCGAGGAATTGGTGAAAAGGTGTATGACTAGTTTCAGTTCATTTATGCAAGTAAAAGCTGTGTGTATGTGGCTGACCAAGCTGTTAAATATTTTTTCCCTACAATTCTGGCACTACAAGAGGCTATACTCAAAATCCAGCACTGTCCCATTCCTCTTGCCTCACTCATGAAAATGCTGGGGGACTTCTTTACTCAAACAGATTTGTGACAGAAAGCAAATACAGACTTCCTCACATTCCCTTGTGAGCAAGTACAGCAAACAACCTGCTGAAGTAGTCACTTCACTGGATGATGTGGACACCAGTGATCAGGGGACATCTCTTACCCCATTACTGATCTGTATTTAATTTTCAATTTCACGGGATTCATTTGAATAGCATATCCTAACAAAAATGTAAGAACCCCTTTTCAATGTGACAGGTACTGGGAATGAATTTTTCAAGTCAAGAAAATAACTGTTTTTGCCTTAAAAAGGTTGCTTTTTAGGAATATCCAAGTGGACTGTTCACCACAGAAAATGAAAGCAGCATACTTAAAGATAATAAAGAATTTTAAGTCTGAGGTAGAGGGGAGGAGGGAGAAGGAAAGAGAAGACTGTTGCATATGGACCCTTACAGCTTCTCCCCTTTACTATATGTCAAGCAACTTCCCTAAGAAGGAAGGTCTGGGTAAAAGCTGCAGATATTTGGCTTATACTCCTCAAAGCCATCCACTCTGACTTATTTCTTCTCACTGACTAGAACTGAATCTTTGGGAAGAGGAAAAGGATATTCTTCCCTTTAAGATTCATGCATATTATCCAGTAACTCCATTTGCCACAAAATTTCAATATCCTAAAAGCATGCAGAGTAGGAATCCTTGAACTGTTTGTATAACAAAGCAGCTTATGCAACAAGATAAATACTTTTATGTACTAAACAATTCTATTATTTACCTGCAGGACTTATCCCAGGAGTGACACAAGCATCACAACACCCATAAACTGAATGAAGAGCAACAAAGGTGTCATAAACGACCAAACAGGCCATAAGGCAACGTTGAAACTGGGAAAAAAAAAAAAAAGAAGAAAGCTTTAGACAAAAGTTCAGTTGTCATGTGGAAATACCAGGCAAGCAAATAAATCATAGCACGAGAAGAAACGAAATTTAAACAATGCAACCTGGAAAAATACTTGTTTCTTTACAACTTGAAAGAAAAAAAAAAAACACTAAATCGATAGTTTAGTTCTCTGCTTATTTACTGACAACTCATCCTAGAACACCAGTAACTGCTGCAGATTTGTTTTACACTGAGCAAAGCCACTCAGACCCATCAAGAGTAAAGATACTTTTTACTTTCAGAATCTCTATGTATGAACCACCTGAAAATGAAATACTCTTTGATTTTTCCCACAGGCATGCATAGAAGCTGGGAAAAAAACAACAACTTATAGTTACAGCTAATTAGAGCTGAGAATGAATTAACTACATAGAAGGGGGTGGGGGGGACGATTTCTTTTAGAACTGATTTACGAGGATTATGGATATGACTACTCTAAACTATAGGGAACATTTATCTTTTTCAGTCTTTCTTCCACCACCACCCCACCCCCAGCACTGCAACAAATACTGGCGTTATTCAGACACAGCACCTACACTGAAAGGGACAACCAGCTTTCATACAGAGAGCAAATATACTTGCACACAAATACTTTTTCACTCACATGCACATTTGCTCAATTCTGACTCATCTCATAAACAAATCATCTCTTACTAAATGTACCATTCTCTGACAAGACAGAAACTCTTAAATCTCATATGAGTTTCTGTATACTTGCTATTTATACATACTGTGTTTGATAATGAACAACTATGCATTAGGAACTGATCAGGTAAAATTTTCTCTACTACAGAATATACCTTTAAAGTTTTAAACCTCACAATATAGAAAAGACACAGTACATCTAAAAGTATGCTTACTACACAGCTTCAACTGCTACAAATCTTGTCTCATGAACAAATTTTGAAGGCAGAAGAAATCATGCAGAGTGGAACTAGTACTGTCACCAGTACATTCAGTAGAATTAGAGGAATGGGCTCATTTTATAAGCAGCAGCGTTTACACAGTTAGACCTGTACAGTTTTAGCAGAAGTTTGTATATATGTGTTTCAACTTACCAAATTGCTGCTGCAATAAAAGTGGTTGTTGAGATAGGTATCAGTATGGGATACCGCACATCGTAGTCCTCAATTCCACGATACCACTCAAGATATATTATGCAGTAAAAGGCAACAGATAAACAAGCAGCCAATAAGCAACTGCCAGTGACAAACCACCAACTGTGCAAGGGGGAAAAAAAAAGCACGTTAAGTACGGTCACATTTCAGTTCACATATTAATCTTCATTCTAGGCTAGAAACAGAACAGACAATACTTGTTAATTATACACATTAGCCTTTATTGTGTTTCTTAAATTACTTTTACAAAACACTTAGCTACTACAGTTTGATTCAAATGCGTCAATGCATCATTCCTGTCATTTATTTTTCCCTCAAATATTTTGGAAATGCAATGCAGCAGACCTTGTCACAGTGATCTTCTATACTAACACGCTAAAAACACTTCATAAGTAATGAAATAAATTAGGGTCTATGGTAACTGTGCTTCTTACTGTAAGGTTGACTTTACCAATTTTTGTGTAGCAGAAGTGTTGTAGAAAGCTTTTAATAAGCTTTCGAGTTTATGAACTCTTAACTTTAACAGAAAAAATCATGAAAAAAAAACTTTAAGATACTGAACAAAACCACAGGGAAATCCAGGATTTCAGATTCACAATAAAAAAAAGTAGGTGATTATTTAGAATGGTGCACTTTTGAGCCTATCTGGGGACATACCTCCAGATAAAGATGGGAAAGACAAACCTGGAAAAGTAGTTTCAGAGAAGCTCACAGCATAGAGCTTAGGCCCTGTTCAGCCTCCACATATTTATACAATAATGACAAAGTTCAAAAGGCACCTCCAGGTGAAGTTATCTGAAATGTTTAACATCTATCAATCCCACTGAGAATAATTTCATGGAAAATAAATAGAATAGAAAAAAAATATAGAATTATTTCACAGAAATAATTTCATTTATTTCCTAGTCTACTCAAAGAAGTCTAGAGAACAAGAGGGAAAAAAAAACACACAAAACTTCACTGATGTTTTAAGATTAATTTCAGCTTTTTTGAAAGTCAAAACTCCAACACTTTCATTAGAATATGCAGCAATTCCTTGTACTTGAGAATAATTTTGAAGGTACAGTATTAAAACATCTTGCTATTAGAACAAATTTTACACATACACAGATGGCTCAGTAGATCCTGAAGAAAAAAGTTTTAACAAAAGATTTATTTTTCTTGAAATCTTACATTTAAGCATGATATTTACCCAAATTTAATAATAATGACTCGGGGGTCATCTGGTTTAGCCCCCATACTCAAGCAAGGCCGCCTACAGCAGGTTGCCCAGGACCATATCCAGGCAGCTTTTGAGTACTTCCAAGGATGGAGACTCCACAACTGGGCAGCCTGTTCCAGTGCTCAGCCACCCTTAAAGAATGATGATCTGATGAAACCTCTTATATTTCAGTTTGCGCTCAACTGGGCACCACTGAAAAGAGCTTGGCTCCATCTTTTTTGCCCCATGCCTTCAGGTATTTGTACACATTGATGAAATCCTCCCCCGGCCTTTTCTTCTCCAGGCTGAACAGTCCCAGCTCTCTCTATTCCTATTGTAGATCTTGTTTATCCAAGATTTAAAACACAAAGTTCAGATATAGCTATCTGAATACAATTGTAAGATGAAAATGCAACATTTCTTTGCAAGAAAAGGTATCTTACCTATCTGCTTGAATAGTTTCCTTAACAGATTTTAAAAAGTCAAAGTAATACGTCACAGCAATTGAAGCCAAAATCCAGAATGCAGAATGAATATTCAGTCTAGGAGAAGGCTTCTTCTTCTTCTCTACAGCTGCACACTCTTCTGTAAATATGAACATAATTGTATCACTAAAGCCAGCCATTAAATGCAGTATGATTATACTTAAATGAAACACTATGCTTATCTTTTTAATTATTTAATATTTGGAGATGATTATACTCAGTATAATACATTTTGTACTGGAGAGGAAGCGTTCTAAAAAGCTCTGTACATTTACTGAAGTAAGAGTTTAAGCAAGGTGCCCTCTGATTAAAAAAAAAAAAACACATAAAGCAATAACAACCAGCACACTTTGTCTGCATACCTTTTTTTGGGAAATTAACAGCTGACAAGGTTAGGAAAGGCATATTTAACTACTTATGAACAACAGAGCAAACAAATTTGGAAGTGTATTTTTGTGCCCGACAGTAAAAAACTACAATACTCAATAGTCACATACTTTAAAAAAAAAAAAAAGTGAAACAGAGGTATCTGTGAGGTACAAGTGTATTTGATGTTTCATACTTTGAAGTTCCTTTATCATTAAAAGTTATTGGTGCTTTATGTGCCTTCAGAAACATAAGCTATGCTAGCTCTGCATCATTGTAGATGCGTTGCCACCAGCTGAACGTAGGAACGGCTTTGCTGGAGCTTACAACCACCCATCTATTTTTGTTTTATTTATTTATTTATTTATTTTTCGCTGAGCTTCTTCCCCAACTCCAGAGACGAGGCTGGCCGCAGCTCAGCCCCCTCTCGCCCCAGCTGCGCCATGGCACCGCCCGCTTCCCCCTCACGCCGAGCGTGCACCTCAGCGGCCGGGGGGGCGATGGCACAGCCCCCTCGCTCCTGAGGGCTTCCAGCAGCGCCCATCCCCTTCCCCCTGCTCCCCCGAGGGCGGGTACCGCAGCCCCAGCCCGTCCCGGCAGCACCCACCGGCCGTCCCGCCGGCCCGGAGCGGCGGCTGCAGCGGCAGGGCGCGGGGCTCTGCCCCTTGCCGCAAATGGCGCCGGAGCCTGGGCAGCGGGTCCCCTCGCTCCCCGCCCGCCTCCATCTTGGGCAGCCCCGGCAGCGGCGGCGGGGCGGGAAAGGAAGGGCGGTGGCAGCGCTGCATTTGCGAGCGGAAAGGGCGGCCCGGGCTGCTCTTCTCAGAGGGGGAAGCCATTTTAGGCGGCCATAACCGTAGCCGAAGAAGCTGTCAGCGCTCCGTGTCGGGAAACAGCTGTTAGTGCCCGCTGCGGCGGCGCGTGGGTGCAGCGGGTGGGCGGTGGGGGGGCAGGCAGTCAGTTAATGGCGGCTGCTAGCGAGGAGCAATGCCCTCACCTCACAGAGCCGTCGTGTAATGGCACTGCCAGGCCGAGAGGGAGGCTCCCGGGATGGTTCTCTAACAACATCAAGTCACACCGAGCTGTAGCAGCTCTTTGCTTCACCACCATCCATCCATCCATCCATCCATCTCACTGTAGGCACAGCCTGGAAAATATTAGACTGCCAACTCCAGCTTTAAATCTGGATCCATTTTCAAATGCACTCTTAGAGTATTTGCCCTCTCGAAATGAGAGCTTTCTTGCACGTTTTGTTTGCTGGTCTTCAGGATTGAAGTTGGAGTGATAAAGAAAAACGCAGAAAATATTGCAGTGAGTTGTGCGTCAGAAAATAATCCCTCAGGTTCTAGCTATAAGTGCTTTTCAGTTTCATCTGGATGATTTCTTTCTTGTATTCTCTCCTGATAAAATTAGACTTCTTCCTTATTATTTATTCCTAAAGGAATTGATAAAAATCATGCCTTATGTCTAGAGAACAAAAAGGTGTCTTATCACGAGTACAGCTATAGCAAATGCTGGCTCTGGTAATAGTCCAGTAATATATCTTAATAGTGTCAAGAGTGACACTAATTCCCACTGAAAGTAGTGAACCCTATGACGCATATCCAAGTGTACAGACCTGTTTTCTCAAAATAACTAAAAAATAAGAAATACAGGGGAAAAACTGGAAGACTGGGTAGCATATAAATATTTTGACCTTCACATTTTGCAGCCCATATACTCTCGATGACAGCAGTGATTTAAATAGTACAGGAGTCAAATAGAAATATTTTTTTCTATTCAGTAAAAGTTCAGACTCTTAGGAGGTAGACTGAAAAATAATAATTTCGGTATGTGTTTTACTTAACAAATGCAGATTTATAGTCATTCTAGCTGTATATAACTTGAAGTTCAAAACATATATGTTGTTACCCAATTATACTTTTCCTTTTAGAAAGTAAACTGAGTATTTTGCATGAAAACAATGAGTATGAGAAATATGTCGTGTTTTCACATACCATAGTCATTCCTTGCATGCTGCATGGCTTTCATCAACATAGAAGTTTTGCAGATACGTCTGTTACTTCATGTTGAGAAAACAGGAAAAGCAAAAAGAATGGCATGTAGGCTGTGAGTAAATATATATTTTATCAGTAAACCTTTATAAAGTTCAGGCCATCACAAGGGTAGAAACTACCAGGTAGAAACTAGATAGTATATGAGGTAGACGTGCTCTGACTGTTTTTAAGCACTTCTAAACCTCTTGATTAACTAATGACCTTATCAAGTGCCTTTTGAAGTGGATGAAAAAACTAGGATAAGTCTTGATGAAATAGTAGGCCTTCTGCAAATATAGCCTAATTCAGTACAGCAGCCTTACAACTCAAACACTTAAATTGCTGTAACTATTGTAATGATAACCCTAAAAGTGCATATGACCAAGTTTTTCAATATATTTAGCTAACACTTTTTCTTATATTTGGTTTGAGTTGTAGGTGCTGGAATAATGGAAAATTTGGGTTAATCTGTGTGTTTTGCTAGTAGAAGAGTAACACTTGCTCTTTGTGTATATTCAAAGAGTAACACTTGCTCTTTGTGTATATTCAGTTGAAACAGCATGATTGCACAGCTCATCAGCATGCACTTAGCTCCAGCACCTGCTGCATCCTGCCCAATGTAAGGGTGAAACAAGGCACAGGAGTTATGATGAGGGAATTGTGGACAATAATTTGCAGTGATAAAGGAATTGAGGCTTCATTACTTAAGCTACTCAAGGCGTATATTTTAAAAAGACAAGTCCTGTACCTGAGCTGACATAACCAAAGAGCCCAGGAAAAGAGAAGGCTTGGGGAGGTCCTCACTTCAGTATTCCAGTACTAAGAAGTTGGCTTCAAAAAGGAGGAAAGCACTCCCTTCACAAGGAGAAATATGGAGAAGGCGAGGGGAAAGGGGTATAAGCTATGCTGGGAGACATTTTTGTCTTGAAATAAGAAATTATTATTATTTTTAACAGTGAGAACAATTAATCACTGGAACAACCTCTGCTTGTGTAGTGCAACCCACTTATGTGGTGAAATCCCCATCAGCAGAGACTTTCAAAATGCAGTTGGCCAAGGTGCTGGATAATCTCATCTAGGTTCCCTTTTCCCATAAAGGGTTGGACCTGTTGATCTTTCGAGGTCCCTTCCAACCTGGGCTGTTCTATGATTCTATTTTCATGTAACCTGGTATGTAGATACACTACATTGTATAATCTACCTGTAGGTGTTAACTTGTCAGCAAAGCGGCTGCTAATGGTAATTTGGACAATGTGTTTTCCTAAATGTGCTATTACCAGTTTTACAGATGAGTGAGGCTCTAGCGAGGAGCAAAGCAAGGGTTCTGGTTATTCTTTATTACTTTGCATTGACTTTTGAGTACATTCAGCCTAAAAGATACAAGGATGGAATGTTTTGTTTTGTTTTCTGCTTTCATTTGCATCTGAATTTTACATAGTGAGAAGAAATTGTTTTTCCTATTCTTAGAACATGTGTTACATAAGGATCAACCACATCACAGTCTTTAGTGACTACAGTAATTATTTTTCATTTAGATCAATTGAGTATTTTGAATTTAACAGATCATGGGAGCCTCTGAGCTCAGCTTTCTTAGCAATGAAATAGAGGTTTCTTTGTTTTACTTCCTTTGAGAAATGATTACCTCAGCCTTCACTTTCATGCTAGTGATTCAAATAAGAAACAAAGGAAATCATGCATTCTCTTTGCAAAAGCTATTCAAATGAAATATCTTTGATTTAAATGTAGTAATTAAATAAATGTGTGTTTGAAAAGGTTAAGATGCATTAGTGTTGTAAACTGAAGACTCCTGTTTACCTACAGAGTAGGTATTGTGCAAAGACCTGAAATAAGAGCTTCCCGTCCCTGACTCACTGTTGACCTTAACCTGGACCACTCATGTTCAGTGTTTGTAGAGCTGAGATGTTTTCTGTGATCTGTTCACAGAGCTTCTCTGATTCAGATGTTATTAATCTGTTAAAGAATAGATAGCGATCAGGAGCTGAACGGAGACTGTTACATAATCAACAACCTAATTAACAAAGCATCTGAACAATGGACATGGTACGGATGATTAATTCTTGCAAATAAAAGTTTAAGAATTCCTGTAGAAATGTTAAGAAGTATTCTAAAATATGGTGCTTTATCTGAAAAAAAATATTTAACACTGTGAAAGGAATTTGTGGATTTGAAGATTCTGTGAAACAAATGTACAAAAGTTGGAGTTAACAGCAATTTTTGTGTTAAATATTTTCCTCATCTTTCACGACGTGACTTGTTCCCATGTTTTCAGAAACTGATTTCAACACCTTCAGGTTCTTTTATTTTAAATAACAAATAATGTTTTGTAAGTTATTTGAGAGTTTTTTAATTATAAATGAAAGCTGAATTTTGTGATCTAGCTGTATATTTTTAAATTAATTTTCTCAGTGTTTGCTGAGTATTTGCCATTTACTGACTAGTTGTTTTAATTTCGATTTAAAGTAACTCATAATGAGGCACACAAATGGTATCTTCTTATATTCCTTGACTGGGTTCATATAAATTTTAGAATTAGGTTTCTCGGTTACTTTCTCACTTTTAGAAAGTCAAATTAGTTTTCTGATATTCCAGTAAATATTGTGACATTTTCCCCATTACAAAAGTCATTAACTAAATGCACCCAAATATTGTGTGTTGACAAGAAACCTGCCTGAAATTTTCTTCATTTCTTACCTAAGTAGGACATTTTTAATTAAAGGAGGTTGGCTATAATGTAGGTGTATTCTTAATTTTGAGGAGTGAATGTGCAATGTTCTCTGTGCTTTCTGTTCATAAACTAAGAAATAATACTGTAAGTAGTAACTTGTTGCTTCCCCAATTAGGACTAAAAAGATAGATGGGTGATGATTCTCGATCTTTTCTGAACGTTGTGCTTGGGGTAAAGCAGTACACTGCTTACACTGGGTAAAGAAGCAAATGCATTGTCTAAATCATCCAGGTAAGAAGACAGCCTTCAAATAGCACTGCTGTTTCCTTGCTTTCATCTAGCATTCCTTTATTTTAATTCTGTACAATGGAAAAAAGTCACCAAAGGACTGAAAGCACGTGATGTTGTTAGTAACTTAATGCAGATCTGAAAAACAACCAAAGGTTAAAACTCAATCTAGTCTGAATGTTGTACATACACAAACCATTGAACTCAAGTTGAATTCTCAGGTGAGTATTAAATGACAGTACAGCCCCGACCTCACCCTTAAGGAAAGAAACAATACATATAATAGTGTTTGATATGGACAATGCACTACCTTTTTTAAGCATGCAAACATTTGAACTTCATGAGCAAAACGAAGGGAGAAAAGATAAAGAAGACTGTTAAAAAGGGGAAGAAGGCATCTAAGGGAACTGAGAAAGAAGGCACCACATAATGTAATCTGATTTGTCTAGTTATATTATTCTTCACCTTGAAGGTTGTCAATGCAAATTACAAAAAAGTAGCTGGTCCAGAGCATTATGCTAGTCTGATACACCCATTTGATGGAAGTCAACACCTTTAATTATCCTTGTTGAAAATCTCAGGTAGCTTCAATGTTTGACTCTTGCCTTTTGCTATAATCTATATTAAGAATATATGTTACAGCTTGGATCTTCAAATGTGTAAAAAAAATAAATAAAAATCTGCTAGAAGTTGGTAAATAAATCTGCCCACCGTGTCTCCTAGATCATTTCTTGAATTTAGTTTCACTTAACTGTGCTTACTTTCTTAGGGAGGACAATGACTCTCAAAATGTTTTCCCAAGACTACAGTTTAATGATACAAAGCATTTGGCAGCAATACTCCACCTATAATTGTTCTTGACTACTCAGTACCAAGTAGTGGTATATAATACCTCTCAGTTTGAGGATTTGATCTGGTTTTAAAAGCCTGCGAAAAATTGCAGGGGACAGCAAAGAGGCAAAAGCAAATGGCCAGATGTGGGAGGGGGGGAAAGGGAACACTTGTGAATTACTGAAACCGATTTCCTCACTGAGGAAAATCCTGTGCAGCCATGCACATCTGTAACACTATGACAAGATTTTCATACTACTTAGTGCACTTAGGAACATCCTACAGTATACATTTTTTTGAGTAATGAAAGCAGATCTGTTTTTTGCAGGAAGACTATGCATCAATTGTGGGTATGGGCATGTGGGCATTCAAATTTATTATTCCTAGAACTTTCTGCTCTATTTACACTTGATGCTTACTCCTTACTCTAGGAGTATTGGTCTGTTTAGACTTGATGCTTTATTTTTATATTGCTAGAGGCAATTTTTTTTTTTTTAGGCTGCTGGTAGCATATTAGCTATTTGGGAGGATGGTCTAATGCCCTCTCTGCCATTGATTTGACTTTTGACTGCAGCAATGAAATAGACAAAGCTGCTGTCTAACCTCTGAAATCACTCACTGTTCACCAGAAAGCTGAATTGTCAAAGGTAGAATAGGTGAGAGAGTTTTGCAGCAGCAAGAAAGAAAAAGGAAACACATTTCATGGTGTAAAACAGGAAAATTGTAGGAACAAAGGGTCCGTAAAATACCTTGTAGTAAATGGTAGAGTGGATAGATGGGGAAAAAAATCAATAAAACCCTGTAAGCATAAGAAATGTCTGTACAATTCAGTAAAAGCATTTACACTGGCAATTGATTTAGAAGTCCAAGGCAGAAACACTGGTAAAATAACTATTGGCTTCAGTCATTGCAGCACTTGCTTTAATGGTTTAAAAAGAAAAAGAAAAGTCTAGAAGAAAATTCTGGTCCTGTCTCAACCTCCAAAAACATTGGATTTGTCATGCATGGATACTGTATAATGTCAACAGCAGAATATTCCTCCTTGAATTCCTTATCATCAAGAATCAAAGGCCATCAGAAAGGCAGAAAATCAAGCACATAAAAGTGCACTTCATGCTTCCTATTTATACAATAATGTCTGGATCTTAGGACTTCATTACATGGCTCCTAAAAGAACAGAACAAAGGAGTAAAATTCACATATTTTGAGCCATCTACAATGCAGGCAAGTTTCTGGTGTTATTTTTCATTGTTTGTCATCTAAATGAGATGTGATTTCAATGCTTTTGGATGGATTGAGCACTTCATGCATTTTAGTGGAAAAAGAGTCTGTTAGGCTAAAGTCCTGATACCCAGGTAGGAGAAAGAAGTGTTAAAACGTAAAAACAAAAGGGGAAGTGTTGAGGTTTAAGTGTAGATTTACACTTTGTATGATTTTCCAAAAGAAGGGATCCAATAGCGAAGGATGGACCAATGAAATGTTTGTTTCCAGAGCAAATTGTAATGGCATTTTGAATTGTCAATGAAGTTTTGTTAGTTTGATTGTTTAAAAGAAAATATGAGGTATCAGTTTCCCTGTGTTTCTTGCTGGTAGTATTACTCTGCACATCCTATCAGATACCAATAAACATGCGTTCTCTTCTGCTTTTATTCACGTTGCCTTAGATGAAGATCGTAGTATGTTTAAAAGCACCTTCTTTTCTAATAAGACAAATGCATGTGAGAGTTGAGCTTAACTCAGTAATCAGGCTTCAATTAGGGTTTTGATGCTGTTTTAGTAGTAATGCATTCTACCTAAAAGCCTGAGAATAGCACTGGTGGGTAGGCAGACAGAGACACAGTTTCTGTTATTCTGTTTATTTCAAGTAATTTTGGGTATGATAAAACTGATTGTGTATGAAGGCAGTTATTTTACTTCTGATATAGCTCAGAGGGGGAGTTGAATATCAAGAGCTGTCGCTACACAAAATCTCCAGTCAGAGGAGCTGTGTGGAGTCTCTATTTGAAATGATAATTCCAAGTCTTGTAGTATAAATTAAAAAGGAGAGATAAATAAACCGTAAAATTTGTTTGACATAAGGACTAATGTCTGGGATCTGCAGTCTTGGGGAGAAAAGAACGCAACAATCTAAGTAAAAACTTTCAGGGCGTTTCAGTCCTTACCCTGTGAGACTGTAAAAGCATGAGGATGCAGGTACAAAAGGAATTGTATCTGAACAAGTACAAAGAAAACCAGTAGGATACAGGTGCAAAAGGAATTGTATCTCAACAAGTGCAAAGAACAGTTACCAATAAAACTTCTTCTAGTCCAAGTGAACTTTAGAATTCAATATAAAATGACACTTCCTGTAGAAGTACTACTAGGAAACACAATATGCTGCTTTTCTTGGCTGACAGAGCAGAAAAGAAACTTAGAGGACTTATTCTTGGTTTTTCTTGAAAACTAAACTGGGAGAAGAAAGGGACAAATGTTGAATATATTGATTGAGGTATCTTGTGACCTGTGAATACAGCTCAATGTATAGAACAATATGCCCTTTTTTTGCTTATCTTGCACAAAAAGTTTAATATTTGCTCTCTTATTTCCTTAATAAGGGTGAGTGTTACAGCTTTAGAAGTTTCCGAATGAAGTAATGTATTGGGTCTCTGTATCCTGTGGTCATCAGCTATGAGCCACTACTCATGTTGGGGTCTGACTGCATTGTACTGATGCAATCGGATTGTAGCACCAGGTGGGAGGATTGGTTTTCACTAGGAGAAAGAAGAATGAACTACTCTAATGCACCCGCACAGTGGAGTGCTGAGCACAACAAATAAGTAGACATCCTTTGAAGCTTTTTTCTCTTCAGTGATTAAATTCTGATGCTGTACTTATCAAGAAAGCCACTAGCTTTAAACACTCTTCTAATTTACAGTACTTCCATTTTCCTCCTTCATCCCAAGACATCCAAGTTCCAACGCACTATTTTAGAAAGGAAAATTTTAGTGATAATGCGTATCTTATGGAGATGCAGTATGCCATTTAGAAAGCTAACAAACAGACTCTTGAACATTTTGTAATGCTGTATTAATACCATCTGATTGTTCATCATCAACTTATTGTGACTGCTAACATTACCAGTGTCTGCTAAACACAAGCTTTGTGGAAAAGAAAGTTAAAAAAATGCTACAAGAAGTGAATTCAGAACACCCAGAACCACTGCAGTTTTGAGTTAGAGCTTCCTCCTTCAAATACATGTATGCACAGGTGGATAAAAGTCCTGTTGTGTTCTTGAAGGTTACAGATGCCAGAGTCACTCAGGAGAGGATTTAAGAGCTGTTCAATAAAATTAATCACCTGACTGAAAAGCTGGGATCAGATAATGTTTAATGAACGTATTAATTAAACTCCAATCAGCAAGTTTCCAAATTAACACCGTGGGCTGTACCCTGCTGTGCTCTTACGCTGTCTAGAATAATCCTTTTTACATATTGCGTGCTATCTGAATGCAATCAGAGATCTTCAGATAAACTGATACTGTTGCCCCCTTGGATTTGCTAAATCTTAAGGTTGTACAAAAAAAAAAAAATAAAAAAAACAACACACTAAAGAACAAAAGAGCATGCAGGGTACGTAACTTGTATATGGGCTTCAGTTGCACTTGAAGGAATCTGTAATTAGAAGTGTAGCCTCCTCTACCATATTATAGTACTTCCAGGAACATGCAGAAAGAAAAATACACTAACTTGCAAGGCATATTCCTCCCCCCACCCTTTTTTTCTGCCAATAGACTAGGAAAAGGTAATAAATACTACTCCAATAACATATAATGAAGTAATACTTTAATTATAACATGACCATAGTAAACTCCCACTACTGACCATCAATAAGGAGGCATTAATTTGCTCCATATCTGCCAAATGATTACATAAAAATTGACTGGTAGCTTGATCTGCTTTGCCCTGTACAGACAGAGCGGAAGAATAAGATGCAGAAGTCACATTTATAGTCCCTCATAGGCGCTACTAGCACAACAATGTCAGCGCACAGTGGAAGTCAGGCATTTCAACCATTAAAAATCACAAGTTACAGTAGGAAAAAATGTCAAGGACAAATCCTTCTCAGCTCATGTGTATTGTCATTTTGAGATTATATTCCTTATTTTCCGTTTTAAACCAATGTGTAGTGTTTCTGAACATTTAGTCTGCTGCTTTGCCTCATTCCCAGGTGTTGTGTAGTGATCAGAAGTAAACCCTGAGCATGAGACACTAGAACTCCGAAATGACAGCAACCATGTAAATGTCTGGTTATCTGTTCACCTGCATAAATACAACTGTAGTACAACTTCAAAGGTTCTTTAGGCTCTTAAAGCGTTTCATCTGATACAGATCACTTTTTTGTCTACATATTAGAAAATGCCGATGTTTTTTATGAGCAATAAACTGTCATTCTCCCAACCTGTGAAAGATAGCTTGCAACAAACTCCAAAATAAGAATTTGCCATGAATCTTTATCTTTAAATGCATAGCATGAACAATCCACACTGCCCTTAGCAGTCTGACACCAGAAAAAAATGATGTAACTGATGAGTTCATGAGCACGTCACATGAATCTTAGGCCTTTAGTGAAAATAGGGGCAGGTAATGCAGCTTGCCGACTAGTAGCGTAACCAACTTTGCTGCTACCCAAGGCACTGGGCAGAGGGAGCTGGTGCCATCCCACTCGCAATTTGACCTGAGCTACGACATGCACTCCCACAAAAAGGCAATTAAAAGCAGCTGGCTGAGAGTGGAGGTGGATAAACAGAAAACCAACCCTGAGATTGGCATTTTGAAGTGTAGGATAGAGATACTACAGCTTAGTTTGAAGGTAGGAAGAAGAGGATGGAGACATCACAAAGAATTAGCAGCCACAACTTGTAGCAGCTGTTGCTGACTGCACCCATGACTGTTGGGTTATCACAAGAACCTAGGATATAATTAGCAAAGCACAGCAAATGTCCTTATTTTTTATACAAATGTCTATAATTTCTACATGTTTGTGTCAATAATATTTTACAGTCAACAACGGTGGAAGATAAGAAGTAAGAAAAGGGCATGATTTGGAACGAATTCTAAACAAACAAAAAAACTGTAACAATTACTGTAACAGAACTATTTAGGATCTTTATGCAACATCAATATTTGTTGTAAGATAAAAAGCGAAAAGATTAATGGCACTGTATTAACGTCAGTTTCACTGACAAGGCCTTATTCATGTCCCTCCCCAAATTAAAAACAAACAAAACAAAAACACATACCTAAGCTTTTGAAATGTGTTTAAACAATTTCTCCAAGTTTCTCCATGGTCGTAGAAAAGTTTTATTTATCTATCTCCAAAGCTTTTCGCATGAATCAACAACAAGCATTTAGTGAAGAGACCTTATAAACTTATTAGGCATTTTTATTTCAAGTTTTCTTATAAACAAGACAAATATATATTCAGAAAAACTGGACCCAAAGTATCAGACAGTTAAAAGTTTTCATGCTTTTAATATATTCAATATTTCTATAAATTCTGATATTTTAGTTATGAATTTTATAAATGTACATCTGCATAGCTTCCTGAAGTCACTACGTAATTTTCCAGAACACCATTACCACCTACTGCAAGAAATTTTCACTAGCTTTCCACTACTGTTCTTAAGAGATTACTTCATGGAAGGATATTGCCTGTCTGGAAGTATTTTGCATATGATTAAAACCCTATAAACTTATAAATTTATATATGTTTATAAACTTATAAACATATAAACCCTATAAACAAGTAACTTTCCCCACGTAACTCTGTCTCTTTTAAGATTTCTGGCCTTTTAAAATTCTTTCAGTGACTGCAACATAACAAATTATGTATACTTTATGGATTGCGTGCATAGTCTTTGTTTAATTGTAAACTGCAATATTTATTTTATTTAAGATGGTGTTTTAAAGTCATTTATTTTAGGTCTTGTGACACCATTTACAGCAAAGTTGGTTGCATTACTCGTTAAAACATTAAGTAGCTATGCATGTACAGGTAACAGTCTTCAGATTTTCACTGAACGTGCAACATTATATACACAAACTTGACAGACACTGTAATTATGCATTTTACAACACAAAATTAACTGGCGATGAAAGCCTGTGTATATAAGCTATAGTGCACATAGGGGCTAGCAGTCCTACCATTTCAAACTGTACCACAACAAAACACGTATTCCGTAGTGAGGTTTTGAATATGAAAATTTGCTCTTACAATAGTTTCTATAAAAAGTCACACAATCCAAGTCCTGAAAAACATCCATGCCTATAAATTATGTCCATTACTGGAAGAATTTCAATATAGTCAGGCAACAACTATTTTCAATGCCTTTTAAAACTTGTACAAAAAAAATATACTTTTCCATAAAAATCAAAAAATAAAATATCTGAAAAGAGATATGCAGTACTTCCCAAATTTTTCGTGATAAATTTAGAAAAAGAAGAGGAATCCAGTCTTAAATTCTGCTATCATATATACAAACCATTTAAACTGAGACCTATGCATGATGTTTGTACACTTGTCAGGAGCATTTGACTCAGTCTCTAAGTCTAAAATGCAAATGTTATGGAAAGTATGAAAACTCTTACTTCAGGAGCTTCACTTTGTCCTTTAAAACTTTGAATTTGGGATTGTTATTCACTTTCTTATTAAATATGACTAGAATATCCTCTTCTGATTTGTGATGCTCACCAGCTACTGCGTAATACTGAGCTATAACCTGCACAAAGAAAGAGAAGGAGTTTTCAGTTAGTAAAGATGATCCACTTAGAACAAAAATATATTGATATTAATGTATTAGAAGTACCATGGAATCTATCACGTTATTGTTCCTTTGCAGAATTTCCTGCACTGTATTTCCCCTCTATTCTAGTAAGCTCTAAAGAACATGTCCAGCTGACATTCTGTCAATTGATATTCTGTTAAATACTGTCAAACATATTTGCATATATGAAAAAAAAATATTTTTCAAGTTAAAAAAAATCTCAAGACCAAAGTAGATTTAAGAACAAAAAAGGTGTTCTACTATACCTTTTTTCGTAGTTTTTTGATTGAAATTTCATTATCTGGAGCCTGTTTCAGAACAGCTTTGATGGTTCCTTTCCAGTTGAATTTACCTAGAGAATAATTAAGTAATTTACATAACACTGTAAGTAAAATAAGGTATTTCCAAGTCTTCTTTAGTAGGAACAAGCCTTCAACCTACTACTTCTAGAACCATTCCAGCTACCATCACAGTTCACTGTTACCTTACTGACCCTACTACAACAGGGCATCTTAAGCATAAAGTCAGTATGTGCAGTTTCTTAAGGTTTTAATAGGATAGCCATGAAGAATCAACGTACTACTTGAACAACTCGGGTCAGGGTTGCTTTTACTGAACTTCTGGGTTTCAGCTATAAAGCAGTAACCGTTACATAACACAGGAACAGTTGGGAAGATCCCATCTTGCTACCCTTACAGCACAAACAGAGACTTTCACACAATACCCACTTCAGAGGCCGTTAATTGGTAACCTTCCAAATACATGATCTGTGTGTTCAAGTACGGGCATTCCCCAACAGTAATGAAGGGCATTGACTTACCTAAGCATAAGCTAAGGTCAAACACAGATAAACCTGAAATTTCTGATTCAATGAGCAAACATGGGGTTGTAAAAGATACACAAATACAAGAGAGACAAAACTGCCATCATTTTTCCTCTATATTGGCTAAGGTGCATGGCAGCAGGGAAGAAACCTAACATGGCGAAACAAATACGCCAAATTCCTCACTGTTCAGCGAAAGTAAGCGTAGCTAAAGGTTGCTAGCACAAAAGTAACATGAGAGAATTCAGCATTCAGGTGTAAAATGTAGCACAGACTACTTCCTCTGGAACAGAATGCTATGACTGAGGCACAACTTACTTCATGGGTTGCTGCAGAAGCACTGCACTTATATTCTGCACTAGGTCTTTTGCAGAACAGTTTTTTAACTGCTAGAACTTCCCCTTTAAGAATACCTTTATCTGTTCCCACAGTTTCTTCATTGCCATTGGTGTTTTCTGTTTCCATGTCTTCTGAAATGCTTTCAGTTTTCATTCTCTTTTTTGTGATATGAGGTTCCTCTAGAGGTGAAAATTGAATGAAAATAAACATTCACAAAAGGTGATAGAACTAGAAGAGAAGTTCTTTAAAGACAGTTTCTGTTCTTATAAAAGAAGATTGGATTGGCTAAGATGTTCACATTTTGTAAAACGACTGACTGCAACCAGCATTTTAAAATAAATCAAGTTTTGTATGTGTAGCATTAATTACTTGAAAAATTCTACCGAAGAAGATTATTGATCTTTAAGGCATTGACAAAAGTCTCTTTAACACAATAATATATTAAGTAGGATGGATACCTTCTGCATGTTTATGTTTGCGTTTCTTTCTATTTGTTTCCTCTTCTATTTCATTCTGATGGCCATTTCCATTTATTTCCAATTCATTCTCCAAGCTCTCCTTTCCTTTTTTAGACTTTTTATTCTTTTTTGTTTCTGAGCTTGCAGGCTGGTTTTCCAATTTCAATTCTTTTTTCTCCTTCTTGTTGTTCTTTTGTCTCTCTTCTTTTCGTTCTCTCTTATTCTTTTTCCGCTCAGTTTTATCATCTGTAACTCCATTTTCTTTTGCCACTGTTTTTTCCCCACTTTCTGCAGACTGGACTTCTTCCTTCTGTTGTGGTTTGTCATGTTCTTTTTTGCCTGACACCTTTTGTTGAAAGACAGATTATTACAATTTTTACATGCCTTTTTTGATAATGCAACTTTTATTCAGTATATTATTCATGAACACCACCAATATCCTGAATTCAGTCTTAACATCACGGGAGAAGTGTTATCTTGCAACAAAAATCTTTGGATCTACTTAATTTTATTTTTCTATGTTCTACAAAATATGTTGTATTATGCAAATAGTGTATTTATTAGATTGATACACGTTTAAATACTCAATTCTCAAGGCATGTAAAATGTAGTATCGGAATTTCTAAGGGCACAAGCTTGATGCGAACACCAGAAAACATGAATATGGCAAGACACAGCATTACGTACTTAAAATACTAGTTAGCAAACACTAGACAGCAGGCAAAGATACCTTTCTGAAACTGCTATTAGCAATTAGTCATATTACCAGAATGCAAGTGATAGGCAATGTGCAGCTCAAAGAAGTGTCCATGTAGTCTTTTAATATATGTTTGCTAAAAGTAGTAAGAGTTGTCTCTCCTGTAACTTAAGAGCTATGCAGATAAACATTTTTAACTGCATTCCTGTTGTTTGATGTTGTACATCTGACTTAACTTACATCTCTGGTTGCTTCAGAAAAAATATCCCACACCTGGTCTTGCAAAGTGCTGTCAGTAATTCTCAAACTGTTCTTCATCCAATTCTGTGCAGGAAAAAAAAAAACAAACAACAGACAAGCAATAACTTTAAAAGGTGCATCTCTCATTTTTTTCTCGATTACCATATATTCAGTTCTTGGTTTTTTAAATTTAAGAATTTGATTATTTCTTGTGATGAAGATCTGGTTGGATGTTTACTTTCTATGAATACCTTAGAACTCCATGCTAAATTGTTTTGTTTCGTACCTACATATTAAAGCCTATGCCATGCCTTTCAGTTGTCTCACCAATAGTAATCCAGAAGAGGTTAATATTAAAGACTATCCTCAAGCTTTTTAACAGTGCTGATTGTGTTAATGTCCTGCTAAACCTTTTGGCAGTGGAAGGGGAAAAAAAAAAGGCTAAGTTGTAATTCTTTACTGATACAACATACTGATAAAACATTTGGAATCTGCCACGTCTGTGAAGCAAAATTCAGTGAAGCATCCTTTGTGGGAGATTAAGTCAGAATGCTGAGCAACAGGAAAATTCTGAAAGAAAGAGTATCTCAAAGAAACCAGAGTCACAGAAATCAGAATTCCTTAAAAATGTGTCTAAGAACATGGACATTCAATAGAAATCGAAATTTAAAAAAAAAAGTTTTTAGAAAAATGAACAAGCCTATACATGGAACCATCCAAGCCTAATCTCCAAGTCTGACAAACTTTGTGAATCTCTGGCTTAACAACTAATGAAAACTGCATAGAGTCCTTTTATGAAAAAAGAAATATGTTTCAAACGTATCCTACTTGAAACTTGGCTATTACAGCATCCACTTCCCAATGCTCAAATAAAGCAATTTGTATCACCTTCGTTAAAAGAGTGTCACTCACTAAGAAAGTCTATTTTTAAGCTCACTGCACGGATTACTAGAAATCTCTTAAAACGTACCTGAAATTTTACTTTTTTTCTTGGAATGTTATCAAAGATACGCATTTGCTCCAAAATGTTCCGCACTTTAGGGTTGACATTTGGCTTCTTCATAACTTCATGAATTTTCTGAATGAAGAAAACCAGAATGAAATCAAATCAGCAAAGCAGCGTAACAATCAAATTATGCATGCAAGGTATGCAAGTTGGAAACACCTTGGACAGAAAGCACACACAGACTGTACAGCCTGCTGAAACCATTCAATAAGCATGAGAAAAACCACTAACCTTTAGATTTATCATAAGATTAAATAAGCATCGGTTACCTGTATAAATATTCATACTTACGCACTAAGCAGAGGCAAGCAGGACTGCTCACCAATGCTTTCTGCTGTAAAGTTACAACCTATAATAAGAGCATTTTAAAGTAAATTAACTATATCATACAACGGAGTCCTGTGAAAAGGGCCTGCATTGATTAAAGGAACTGTTAACTGCTTGATCGCATTTTGTAGAATTTTAATTTCTGGAGTTAACTGTGAAAAGCAGGCCACAGTTTGAAATGCATTTCCTCTGGCAGCAGTTGCAGCTTCAGCAATCATTAATCCCCACAGGCAGTTCAGGCATATTCCTATGCTACCTGTGCCAGTACAACAGCACAGAGAGGGCCAGGCTTGGGCCTTGGAGCAGTTACTTGAACAGCACCGCTGCTTGCTGCAGCACAAAGCTCACTGTACTCTGAGCTTACCATTATTTAAAGATGCAGCCACTGGACACCGGAGAGCCTTCCTCTACTTGTGAAAATCTGCTTACTGAAAGGTTTTATGGACCGGTCAATAATTCCTCTCTTTTCTGTGCAGAAGGTGCTTACTACTGATATTTTTCATAGCGACAGCATTCACATCATACTGCCTTTGAAATTCTGATGATGTTAAATTTCAACAATGATACTAACCTGTTGACTTTAACAGTATTTTTCATATGCCTTCAGAATGAATGTAGTACTTGGTACTTTGTTGGATTGTCTTCTATATGAGATAGAAGTCAACAAATCCATGGACAAAGATGAACTAACTGATTTTATTTAATGGTGTTTTAGAAACATGTTTGGAAGTTCCTTCTTAAAACCATTAAATGAAACTAATAGCTGTAAGCGGGTAGGTTATTAGGACAGAAATCGTAGGAGACATCTCCTGTGGTACGTGCTCCGCTATTCAACATATTTACAAATGATCTGAGAAGAGGGCAGGAAAATTTTCCTGATGATATGAAGCTATTCAGGATGAGGACTGTGAAGAATTCCAGGAAAATCTTATGAGAATGAGAGACTAGGTAGTAAAAAGGTGAACTAAATTCAACACAAACTCATGTAAAACAGCATGCTTAGGGAAAACAATCTTCACATCTAAAATGACAGGTTTTAAGTTGACCACTGGTGCTTAGAAGTAAGATCTTGCTGTTGAAATTGCCAATTCCATGAAAATGTCAGGACAATGATCAGCAGCAACCAAAAAAAAAAAAGCAAAACAATGGACAAAAGTCATTAAGAACAAAGAAGGAAACAGCAAACATCATTGTGACAGAGTCTACAGTTCATCCATATCCTGAAGAGTTTATGTAGTTCTTGTAACCTCATTTCACAAGGATAGAGCGGAACTGTAAAAACTAGTGGAAGACACATTCGAAACAAACACAAGGTGTATTTCTTACCTGCATGAGCAATAGACCTGCCAAGGAATTGCCAAAAGAATGTTGCAGATGTTGGGAAAAACAGATCTTTGGTTTTATCCAGTAGAGCTTCTCTAATGTCATTAAAAATTATCATCAACAGTTACTTATCACATCAGTATTTAATATAAACCTTACCTGAATCCACGCCTGTTGTTTAGCATCTCCTTTGTTGGCTTTGGCTTCAAAATCTTTTCCACCGTATTTCTGGTCTTCACTTACACACTTCACATGGTCTTTATAGTCATCGCCCCTGAACAAAGAAGATTTTTAACTATAGTTCTGTAAAGTGTTTCAGTCCTACAAACTATGCAACACCTACGTAATCAAGAAACTGAAGTAATAGGTAGTATCTATCATTTATGCCTCAATACTGTCAATGCTCATACATGAAAAGCTCAACATGGTTAAGTACATGCTTATATGACTGCTTACGTTTTGTCATACTACAGCATTCAGCAGGAATTTGACTCTCATCAAAATGAGATCTGAGTCTTCAGATCATTTATTAGTAAGTCTTACACACATTTGTTCATGTAATACGCAAAGCTTCTAGCAAATATCTGTTTTATGACTCACATTGACACACTTTAAAATTAATAAAACGGGTAAAAATGCTTGCAAAAAAATAATTCCTTAATATGGATACACTAATGTAGTAATGCAGCTCTAATCAATGTGTAAGTACCCCCAGAAAGGAACAATTGAAACAAATCTTAATCTTTTGTCAGTGAAGTAAGTACCTGGAAATAAAACCATTATTTGAGAATAATCTTATTTTCTTAGACAAATTCATACATTCATATTTTGAAAGCAGATAGTAGCACTGCTTTCTTCTAAGTGACAAGAGACAGAAGTGCTTATGAGAAGTGATAAGTTCAGCATTTTGGATGTTACTGACCATTTCATTCTCTCTGCAGTAGCAGAATAAAAACAGCTGTGAATCAAATGATGAAATAATAGTAACAAAAAAAATAAATCTGCAATTCTGTTTACAATGTGGTTTAACTGTCCTCTGGTCACAGATCACAATGCCTAAGAATAGCAGCTTCTTACTGCAAACACTCTAATGTCACTTGGTTGTTAGGCAACTTTCCAATACTCTATCTTGGAAATCCGCAATTTCCCCCAAAGGATTTAAATTTTAACATTCAGCTGTCTAACTTAATACTTCAATAAACATTTAAGTAATGATGAGCATAGCAGTACTACTTCTAGCAATGCCTAGAAGTAGTATCCAGTGTGTAGAAGTGGTCTGAGTGTGTATTCAGTACCCATGCCTGCTTTACCTACTGCTAATGGCTATCCCAGCAAGATAAATCATGATTCTTGTCGGTCTTATGCCAACGTCTAGGTAGCATCAGGAAAGATGCCAAAAGCTGCTCATGCTTCCACTCTGGACAAGTGGAAGGAGCCTTGCTGCACGTCTTACTGCTAGTGTAGGAAAACCTCCAAAGCCCTTGTTCACACTTGGATGATTAAGTTTGAAATAAATGTTCCCACTTTTAAATATAAATCTGAATTACCCAGAAATTGTCAAAGTTAATTCTAACACACCACAGAGAAACTTTAAATTTGTGACACCCACTGCAGAGTGAAGGAGGCTATTTCCCAGAATTTACCTACCAGAAATCCTTGCCACAATCCATGCAAGAAAGGCACTGGCAGCTTCTGCAGATGTTCACATGTTTTTCAACTTGTGCTTTCTTCACAGACTCTCCGCAGGCATTGCACGTGAAAACTACCATGTTGGTGACCAGGCGGCTGCTCCTCTCAAACGGGCACGATCCTTCTCCTCCCCACACAGGCACAGCCCTAGAAAGACAAAAAGGAGGGCCTTGTTTTTGTAACTCGAAAGAAGAGTTCTGATGGTTGAAAATCGTTGAACATCTAAAGCAGGCTGATTTTGAACGTGCAAAACGTTAAAAGGGAAAAACTCATTTTGTCTGGTATCCCGAGCACAAGGGAAACCAGCAACCCTGAAACCAGTAACTGCGAAACCAGTAACTCCCCGGATCTTCTCGTTTGTCCGCAAACTTTATGGCTGCCAAACGTTGCTGCCCACCTTTAACAAAAAAAAAAACCAACAAGCTCTGACTACAACCACCGGCGATTCATCGTGAAGTTCACCTCTTCCCTTTAAGTCCCCCAGCTCGGCTTTCACCAGCACCTTTCCCAACCCAGGCTGGCTGCAGCACCCCATATCCCCACCGTATCTCTCCCACCACCTCTCTCCCCGACCCCGGGCCTTCCTCCCAGCCCCGAACCGATCGCTTGGCAGGCAACGATTCCCGATCCCCCCCACCCCGGGCTCCCCTCTCAGCCCCCAGCCCCGCGGCTCCCCGGGCCACCAGGTCAACCCGCTCAGGCCAACGGCACGTGCCTGCGCCCGCCGCCCCGCTCCCGCTCCGGCCGCTCCGCGCCTGCGCCGGGGGGGGCCTGCGGCTCCCTCCGCCCCGCTCCTCCGAGCCTCCGCCGGGGAGGAAGCGGAAAGAGCGGCGGCGGAAGAGGCCGGGGCCGGCGCTGGCATGGAGCTGGGTGGTGGCCGGAGCCGGTAAGAGTAGGGCAGGGCCGGCTCCTTCCCCTCGGGGCTGAGGGGAGCCTGGAGGCTGCACCTCAAAGCTGGCGGGTGGCGCTGGGTGCCCTGGGGTGGGGACGTGCATAGCTGAGGCGGTGTGCTGGAAAGCGGGTTTGCTTTATTTATTTTAAAGCCTGCTGAAAGACATGGTTAAATAGGAGGGGGAAAAAAGGCCAATACGCTAACCCGCTTTGATGTGACAGGAGAAAAGGAAGCACAGTGTAACAGTAAATTAAAATGCTGGAGCTCATCAGAATTGAGAATGAGGGTAGCCACTTCTCCAGTTTAAACCAATGCGGTTTTTCTGCTTCATTTATTAATTAGAAGACTGTCCTGCAGGTGTCCTTCCATATTTACAAGTGTGTTGGGTGGGAGTTTTATCTTGCTTCCAAAAAAAGGAAGCGTAGAATTCAGTATAAATGTATTGTATGGGAATAATGTTACTTGTTTTCTCTTCAACCTGTTAAAAAGGTGACTCTAAAGAGACTTTACATTTTATTACATCAAAGAATTGCCATACTAACTTGTCTCATGAATCAGATCTGTGGGCATTGGGCCTAGTTACAGCAGCAGGGAGTATGATACAAACAGTGCTGCTACAGAGTTCCCCCTGTTCAGGTTAGAGGATGAAGTAACTGTGGGTATCCTCTACAAATACTACTGGGTTTTTAGGTCTGGTATGTTTTTACCTTAGAAACTTACTCTCAGAGTTGTGTGAATTGCTCTTTCTGTGGTTACAGAGTTCAGTTTATTGGCAGCACCATTAGCACGTTTTTGCAGAAGCTTTTTATCATAAGCAAAATTTCATTAAAATCAACATTTTGTGTATATACTGTTAATTTGTACTGGTGAACAATACTATCACTCATCTTTAAACAGACAAATGTGTTTAGAGCTCATGTGGCAGTTTAAACTGTCCAATTTAGACCTGCCTAGACTGTTTAAAGTCTGTTTCCTTTGGGAGCTAAAAGGAGTTGTGAAAATGTTCTTTGTATTCTAAATTCATTTTGCAAGTTTAATATTTAAAATTCATCTTAGCATTTTATTTCATTGTAGGTAATGTAAGTGATTTTCTAGCATGGACACTGTTGCTAGCCATAGTTGTCATCTTCTCCAGCAGCTACATGAACAGCGCATTCAGGGTCTTCTCTGTGACTGCATGTTGGTGGTAAAAGGTGTCTGCTTCAAAGCACACAAAAATGTATTAGCTGCTTTCAGTCAATATTTCAGGTATGTAGTAGAAAATTCTTCTATTAAAAAAGTGAACTAAATGCTGTTATTTGAGGTTTTCTCTGAGAAGGGTACTTTTTTTTTCTAGTAGTTCTAGACAATGTAACTATTAGAGGGGCAGATAAAAAGTTAAACTGTTTGTCCAGAGATAAATCTGTATCATATATTACATTGAATTAAAAACTGTGGCCATCCTAATTTATTTTCTGGGTGTACATAATTAACTACTACACTGAGTTTGGAATTTTCTTGTTCATTACTTGCTTACAGTGCCTCTTATAATGGATTCTTGGCAGAGGCCTGCAATCAGTATTTCAGTATAAAAAGATAACTGTTTACAAGGAGCGTAGTACTGAACACGAGCAGAGATAGATAAGGGATATAACGGATGAAACAATTCACATCATCCATTTCTTTTTGGTAGAGTCTGAAATAAAATTTGAGTGGATACGTAACTATTGAACCTCTACATAGAACACATTATCAGAGACACAATGTCTGTGTCTTATACAGGTGGCTCACGAAGCAATGTCACAGGTTTCTTTCCTCTTTCTATGGCCCTCCCATTGACCTCCAAAATTTCAAGGGATGCTGAGTCACCCAACTTAGTGTTTACCTTATTTACGAGTAAGCTGTTAGATATGGCTTTTTTTGACTTTGCTTCTTGAAACATCTCAAAACCTTGACTACTGATTCTTATAGAAGAAAATTATTTCATATATTACGAACAGGGGAAAAAAAGATGGCAGCTTTTTCTGCAGTAGTGTTGTAATCCTGATGATGAAGTGGAATTGTGCCCAAAGACTAAATTTTTAAAGTAGTCAAAGAGAGCTAGGCACTCAAATCTTTTTCAAAATCAATAGGATATAAGTGGTTAATTCAGTTAGACTCTCAACCCAGATCTACTTATTACAGTTCTGGTTTTAATTTAGATAATATGAGCCGGATTTATGAAAAATTTGGATGCAGATACTTACTTCAGAGTAGCGTGTAAGTATGAGGATAGGACAAGTTTCAGGGATGCACCTGAAACTGCTTTTTTGAAGTTTAAGCCTAGGCTCTGATTTGCTGAAGTTTCAGTGCTTATTGGTATTATGCCTAGCTTTCAACAAACCTGATTTGAGAGTTAACCCAAGCTGAGGAATCTTGAAGTTCAGGGTATTTCCTGGTGTAGCAGGCTACCTACATAGGAATGACCTGACCCCATATACATCATATATATACACACACATATACATACATGTAAGTTTGTGTGTGTGTATCATCTGTAGAATTATCAGGTTAGAAACTGAGGATTTTAATAGAAGAGCATGAAGTTCTGGACTGAGACAGAGTACCAAGTCAGTCTAGAATTAGTTATGCATATTAAGATCTACAGCTCTGATGCTGAGAATACTTTACATCAAATAGAAGCCTTGTGAATTCAGACACTATAAGGATACAATGATGATTCAGCGGGGATTGGTTGAGCTACTGTTTTAGGCTCATGTACCTATACTCTTCATTTTTCTTTTACTCGGCTCTCATTCAGTACCAGTAAAAAATACTCGTGGGGTGATATGACAAAAAGAATTGAAAATAATGCCATCCTCTTATTTACTATTACCATCCTTGTCTACTTGCTGAAAAAGAACTAACGAGCAGTTTTTAATAAGGTTCACTGGTAATGGTTAATGGACAAGCTTGGTTGTCAGAAAAGAGTAATTTTGCTGACTTTGAGGTCCACCTTCTCCTTTTTACTAGCAAATTGCCATGATGGAAGGGGAAACATTGTTCTGGGTCAATCAACTTTTGCAAACAGTCCACAAATGCATGACTGCACCTAATATTTAAATAACATTGGATAAGGAACTGTAAATATAGGGTGTGTTTTCAACACAGTAAAAAAAATTGGCAAAAATTTTTAAAGGATCTTCTGCTTTGATTTCTACTTTTAAGTGTAATAGTGTAGGGCTAATAGTATGAGACTTGTTCAGGCAGTTTTGAGAAGTTCATCTGCAAAAACACAGCAGTCTAGGTAAGACCATCTAGCGTAAGTTTTTGATTCTTAGGCAGTCTGTTTGAAGTGTGTGTGTGTGTATATATATATTTTTTTTTCATAAAAGTGTTTGTAAGTTATTTTTGTGTTTGAATATTTGCCTTATTTTATCAGGACCCTTTTTCAGAATTCTTCAGGCCAGAAGAATGATGTCTTTCATTTGGACATTAAAAATGTAGGTGGAATAGGCCAGATCTTGGACTTCATGTACACCTCTCATCTGGATCTTAGTCAGGACAATGTACAAGCTATGTTGGACATTGCTCAGTGTCTTCAAGTGCAAAACGTGTTGAATATTTGCCACACCTTTTTAAAATCTTCTACAGCTGCAGAGCAAACAGCCAGCATGCCTTGTAGTAGTGTATTTTCTCTGCATAACACTTTGAGTGCGGATACTAGCTGTGCCAGTGACAGTTATGGAACAAACCTATTACATGAATGCTCATCTGACACGCAAGCTAATAAAGTCTTGGCTGACCACCATTCTCATGCATCGCAGTCTGTTAATCTTCATGCACCCTCAGGTGATGTACAGAAACAGTCACACGACTCATTAGATGGCAACTGCACAGAGCTTCCATTTAAGCAACCAAGTTATTATTATAAACTACGCAACTTTTACAGCAAACAGTTCTATAAGCAAAACGCTTGCTCTAATCAGGAGAGGGTGACAGAACAATCCTTTTCTTACAACACATCTACAGAAATAAACACAGCAGAGAATAATTCTTGTGCTGTCAGTCACTCTGAATGTATTCTGGACACCTCTGATCATTTACCGTCAAACTTTCTGGTTCAGTCCCTGAATGAAGCTGCTCCAGATCAAGATGCAGAAAGTGCACTTTTGCAGCCCACCAAACAGATGCGGCTGAAAAAGGCAGTGCACCTCAAAAAGTTAAATTTTCTGAGATCTCAGAAATCTGCAGAGCACCCTCCTGAGCCTAAAAGTGATGACAGTAGAATAACAAGAGTGAATGAATCTGTAAATGAAAGTACTGTGGACATGACAAATGTCAGAGTTACTGAAGAAAAAGAAGCTGAAGACTTGGTGAATTCTGAGAATTTTGAACAAACTGTTGAAATTGAAAGATCTCAAGGGCCTTTGGAACAAGAAGGCCAGTCGCAGACTCTTCAGTCACAGAGACAATATACTTGTGAATTATGTGGGAAGGCTTTCAAACACCCAAGCAATTTGGAACTTCATAAAAGGTCTCATACAGGTACAGTAATCGGTAACTTGGTCTGCAGACCAAATATTTGAATTAATGAGATTATCTTATTGTATCCGCTTTAGTTTTATTTAGCTTTTATTTATAGTTTTAGTTTTTAGAGCCCTCTTTCGAGGGGCATTGTGTGATATTTCAATGAAAATTTAATTTTTGACGTGCGCTTAGAAGAGGCATTTCTAGTCAGTTTGTCAGATTGTTCAGAAGTCCAAGGCAGATAACAAAAAGTGGAAATGGATAGAAGAAAACATTATAAGTATTCTTGAAAACCACAGTTCTCTCTCATCATATATTCATTGTGAACCAGAAGTGATTAGAGCTTGGTGGTCATTTCTTTTTAACCTGTTGAATGTACTCCTTAATTAGTTTATATTTTTCTCCTAGTATGAACAATTTTCATGATTTTTATGTAGAGACTGATGCAAAAAAGTAGGCTGCAGAGTGAACGGCATTAAATTTACTTTGTTTTCAATACTTACAAGTGATACCATTTTTAAACCTAGCATAGATTTAAGTATCTTTTTATTCTAGTGAAAAACAAGACCCAGTCTAACTTTGAATTAACTAATTTGTTTTTTCAATTTAACCATCGTGTTCTGTATTTCTACAACTTTAGGTTTGTTTTTTTTTTTTTTAAAGGTATTTTTTAAAATACCTTTAGTCGAGTAACACCATTGATTTCAAGTTCTTGAGATGGCATTGTTCCTGATTTACCTGTTGAATACTTCTACCCTTCTTTTTTCCTATGTTAAATATACAAATGCATCTCTCTTAGTCTTATCTGATAAATATCATTTTCCAAATGATGCATGTATTGCTCCTTTGATAGTAAATATGTCCCTCTTAACAGACACTAATTTTTTTTGGTAATTGAGCCTTAGTATTAAGAATTTATTTATCCATGTGAGTAGTAGAAAAATCTTTCCAGAAAATATGAATAGTTTGCATTGATTCCTGAAGTTTTCACTCATTGTATTTGACTGTTTCTGTATGTTCATATTACTGATCCTATTGTTTTAATTGGTCTCCTGTGACACAGTTGCATGTCTTTTACCTTTATAATCTCTTTGCCTTGTATTTTTGAATTTGAACTGACATCATCAGGTATGTTTTAATATCTTATAAATTTCAGGAAAATAGATGGTCAGATAGAAGATAGAGCATCTAGAGAAGTCTCAACTGAGGGAGAAACTCTGAAGTTGGTAAAATGTGAGTTTGTGGTAGAGAATAAACGTAGGAGAAATCTATTATAATTTGCACTTCCTTGACATCGTAATCACTGGAAGGAATCTGGATTTCATGAATCTGGTGCCCATTAGACTACTTGCTTTTTTTAAGAGTTTGTTGCCTGAGTGATAGACTTAGTTATTGTATGATCCCGAGTCTGATAAACCATTTGAAATAACTTTAGAAGAGATAAAGTAAACTTTAAACCTCATGTATTTATTGTAACTTAAAGGTTAAAGGAGTGAACTGGGTAGTAAACTTCATATAGCAAAGAAACTAGGACTGCTGCTACAAGTGTTTTAAAATTTTGGTTTCTATAGATGCAGTGTGACCAGCAAATGCTTACTAATGTAAGAAATGGAAAAAGAGGAAAAGGACTGCAGTAACTTGGCAAGGTTATTTGTGTTGCTACTCATTCCTTCTTTTTTGACCTCCCTGTATTTATACCTGCTTCCACTTCACTTAAGCTCTAGTGGATGTTGTTTTACATTCCACACAACACACCATGTAACAAAAGTGGTCCTAGACTTGATTTTGTTGTTGCTGTCCTCTGTACTAGTCTGTGTTTATATTATTTTCAGGAATTCCATCCTGTTTTTAATGCCCTATGTTCTTCCCATAGTTTTCCAAAAGTTCTAAACTTGAATGCCCCTTAATGTAGCATTAACATTCTTCTGTACGTGTGCTAAACTGATAAAGCTTAAGAACATAAGTTTAATAAATAATAATCACATCAAAGAAGGGTGAGAAGTTGTTGAAAGAATATAACTGAACATGCGTGTTTGCTTACCTGTTATTTTGGGGTCACGGTACTTTGTTTTTAAATACCAACTAGTGTGAAAAGAATACTTGGAAAATTGTAGTGGGCAGTGAGTGGAATGTTAGTATAGGAAGGATCTATAGCTGAAGGTACAGGGCACATCAGCATCATTAATAAGTACACTGCTAGTTAAGTATTAATGTAACTATATCCTCAAAGCCATTTCTATCCATATTCCACCTCAAAAAGCACAGCTAAATATCACAAACTGTCATCTGATCAATTTTATTTTAAAACGTTTCTTTTCTAGAACTGAGTAAGAGGGCAAGCAAGCACTTAAGTATTACAGCGCATACTGAACGTCCTTCAGATCTGGCTTCGGTGAACAGATAATGGAAGCAAGTTACTAAAAAGGTTTTTTCACAATGGCAAGCCATGTTTTAACCCATAAATGACAACTTTTCAACATAAGTGCTGTAGTGGCCTAGGTGTCAAGAAAGCACGTGTGAAATTGTCTGTCCCTGAACACTAGGGTTACTAAAGAATTGATAGGTTCATATGGTTGCATCGATGAATTGTCTACATGAAGCACAAGCATGTGTTCAACACAAGGCATTGTATTGAGCTGTGTAGCTGTTTTAATTGTATTGCTAATGACCATTTAAAGGAATCTCTAAATAGAGATTATTAGATTTACTTATAAGATTGACTTTGACTTGATTGAGTATTGTAATTTGTTTTAATTAGATTGGCCTCTGTGGCAGAACCTGTCTGGGAAAAAAAGGAAGCAAATACACAGTTCACACCTACCCAGCAAAAAGCAATTATTCTTCTAAAAATAGTTTCAGGAAACATCTCATTTAAAAAAAAAAATGTCAGGATTGAAAAAAACAGGAGCGAGGTTAACTGTCATGTAACATGCTGTTGATCCTCAATGTTTTCATTCTGAGCTTGGCGTGAGCAATTTGCCAGCACTCCATGCATTAGTGGCTCCTGCTCCTCATTCCTGTTCTTGGTCCTGTTGTGGGTCCTGTTCTTGAGGAACACTGCTGCCTTCATGCCTGTCTCCTCTGGAGCTGATATACTGCTGCTTTGTTCCTACTACTGTGCGCTTTATCATTTCTTCTTGCAGTGTTGAACAAGAAGGATGCAACAGAAGATAGAAAATACAAAGCAGTCTAAAGGTTTAGAACTAAAGTCTCCTGGATATTCATTTAAGCGTTGTTATAATTGTAGTTCAGAAAAAACTCTCTATTGCTTTTGATCCAATAATGTTATTTGAGAAGATCAGTGTTGATCTCGGATAAGGTTTTCCTTTTGGAATTTAATGACAGTCATAGAATCATAGAATAATTTAGGTTGAAAGGAACCTCTGGAGGTCGTCTCTTCCAACTTTTCTGCTCAAAGCAGAGATTTGGGTTGTCAAATCAGATTGGGTTGCTTGGTAATATCTACAAGGACAGAGATTGTCCACAGCCTCTCCAGGAAACTAGTTTGAGTGTTTCACTGTCCTCATAGGGTAAAAGTTTTTTCCTATATCTACTGATCTAACTCGTGTCTGTTGCCCCTTGTCCCATCACTGTGTAGCTTCAGGAAGAATATGGTTCCATCAGCCTTCCCATTAGATGATTATAGACAGAAGTATGATTTCCTGTTAGCTTTCCCTTCCAAAGGCTCCAGGTACGGTCTCACCAGTGACACGTAGAGGAGAATCATCTTCAGCTTCCTAGCTGCACTCTTACTAATTAAGCCTGGGAAGCAGTTAGCCTCATGTTAACCCGAGGGATGTTGCAATACTCTGAGTAATTTAGTATTTCTGCTGGAATTCATCTTGCAGTAGGCTACTTGGTTGTTTGCAGTTTTACGCAGGTGCAGAACTGTTCTCCAAAAACTAATTGGATTGTTTTTTTACAAACAAAACTTCTTAATTTTATCTTTTGTATTTGGGGGGTTAAAAAAAACCCTAATTCTTTGAAACAGAGAGTACAGTTTTAATGAGACTGTATGCAGCCTACAACAATCATTGTGAGCAATTTGAGTCTTGAGTTTCATCCTTCCCTTTCCGGTTATTTTAGGGTGGATTTCTGTTCAGTTGACAATCTTTGTGTCAACAGTAACTTTTTGGTGTAGGTAATTTCTGCAGAAGTTACCACTATAGTTTTTTTGTCTTCCATTCCATATTACCCCAATGCTTCTGTGGTTGTCAGAAGCCTTCCCAGTTGCCACAGTTCTGGCTTCCTGTTGGTTTCATGTATATTTGTGCTGTCAGTGCCAGAACTTTTAGTGTTTTGAGTATTTTATAGACATAATGAAATCAGCCTCTGTATTCTTTAGAGTTGATTTATTGGCTTATTAATTTTTAACTTTAATTGCATAAAAGCTTTCTTGAAATTGAAGTTTTCCATTCATCAATACTTAGAAAAAGTAGATTTAGTCCTAAGTTGTCAGATAAACTCAAAGAGTGCTGCCCGTCTGTGAAGCCATATAACTATGTTGACTTGGTGGTTTAATATCTAAGGTAATTGCATTTGGTCCCTGATCCTGAAACAGCATCACCTGCATTTGGCAGCAGAGATGGAAAATGTAACATCAACACCTGGATATTGCAGATGGTACTCATAACAAGGATGGAGGAAGAGTGCTGGTGTAGAGAATACCTGCTGGAAAATCAGGCTATGGCCAAGAGGTGCTCTGTAAAACCAGGAGAATGATTATTAAAATAAATGAATAAATAAAAATCTTTAGATTTTGAGTCATCACAAAGATGAAACAAAGTGTAAAATCTATTTTTCCCTCTGGAAACATCTGCATCTAAAGCACAGGGATTTACACTAATTCTTTAGCTTCCTTGTATCTGTGGGCCAGATTACAGAGGTGCTTTTAAAGTACAATTAGACTCATGAAAATATCAATAGAAGTCTGACTGTCATTGAATTCAATGTTACTTAAGCATTATTATTTTCTTTGAAAATTCCAGAATACATGTAGAGATTTTTATCAACTGTAAAAACCACAAACTATGCAGGGAAGAAATACTTATGAAATACTCGAGAGGATAAAAAATAATTAGAAGATTTTTGTCTCTGACTGACAGCAATAGTACTGTCATACTCTAGATTGAGCATCAAGTTATTTTCAAGTGCTAATGTGGGCTGCACTAGCTTTTTACTACCATTACTCCAAGCTAACGTTTTGGAGATTCAAAAATATAATTTTTAGATGTATAAATTCAGAATTTTAGAGCAAAATACATGGGTTAATTTTCTGATACTCTTACACAGATTGAGAATTTGAAGGCAAATATGTTTGCTGGGAGTGAATGGCTATGTGCTGATCAGAGGTGTATGATACCTTTTGAGTAGAGAAAACAGAAATTAGCTTATCTGCATTATGTATTCTTTTTAAGAGAGGGCCTTTGTGTGTACAAGTGGAAGGACTGGTGTGCTCTCTGTAAATTTTGTTGTTGTAGTAGTACCCTGTCGTCTGTTCTGTTCCAGCAGGTATGGCATTCCTTTCAGCTGGGGAAAAAAATGAATTAAAAAAATAATAATACAAAACACTCCCATTCATATCAAAACTATTCTACTTATTTTGAAAAGTAAATTCTGTTTCTGAGCAAGTTTGCCTTAAAAGCTCAATGGTAAATGCTGTACTCCCCTCGTAAATTTCCCCTTAAATATATGGGTAAGTGTCCTTTTGGGGATATTCTTCCTTTTAACACATATAATGTAAAAGTAAGTGTACCAATGTAAAGGATTTGTGTTCTGTTGCAGCTATTAGAAGTTCTATGTTCTGTTTCTTCTCCTTTTAGGTGAAAAACCTTTTGAATGTAACATTTGTGGGAAACACTTCTCACAGGTGGGAATATTTTATATTATGGTACTTACACTTGAAATTGAAATGCATCTGTGTATTGATTCTAAAAATAAACTTGGTTTCATGTCCATAGATTAGTTAGTTTTTTTCTCAGACAGACTTAACTTTAGGGATAAAATATTAAAACAGCTTATATGAAAATAACACATTTAATGTTTTAGATTTCTTTTACATGTTTTGTATGTTTGATTCTGTCTGCTCTCAGTAGATGTTTGTTACGTATTTTGTCATCAAATGAGTGTTTAGACATATGGAGTCACAACTGATTTAAAAAAGAGAACTTTCATTCTCACTGTCCTATTGCCTTATACTTAGGAATGTGCTCTGAATTTTCATCAGTGTTTTAAAAAAAATAGAATTTTATATGCGTTGTATTCACAGTAGTTCCATCTTTGTAAATGGCAAAAAATACGCAGATTTTTTAGTCAGTTAAAAAAATGGCATCAATATAATTGAGCTCCATTTTCTCTATAAATAAGTATGGCAGGGTCTGTCTGAAGTTACAAAACTCAGGATTTTTAAGAAATTTCTCATGGAGTTCCCTATTTATATACAGGGCCTAAACTTTAGCCCTCTTATTTTGCCCTTCAGTGCTTGCTGTTCTGAGTACAGCAGTTCATTTGCATTTCTAAAATTTTGGTGCCTAGTTGTTTTGCGTTTCCGAAATTTCTATTCCTTTTCTATTTGCTTGTTTGGAATATTTACACCTAAGTATGGGAGGCAGTAGATAGGTGCATATTTTAATGCTAAGATTGCATAAATTATCATTGAATAAATTTTGGTCTTATTAGTCCTGGTTTAAGGATCAGACCTATGGGGTCTTCATCCACTCACTCCCCAGTGCTTGTGCTTCTCTTGCCCCACTTTTGTAATCCACTGGTAGGGTTTTTTTGGCCCGTGAATCTGATGCAGTTGCACTCTCCACCCCAGTGGAGTATAACAGGGATATAACACTGCATCCAGTGAGCAATACTGTTTCATCATGATTATCAAGCCATTCGGAGCAAAACTGGGGCTGCTTGTTAGCCAGAGAAAAAGCTTTTTAATTCACTTTGATGGATTGAACTACTAGTTATTAAAAGAAAAAAAGTGGGTATTTCCAAATTCCATTAAAAGTACTTTTGGCAAATGGAGTGGTGTTCTGTATTCTAGATCCTTACTGTGGGGGAAGAGGGAATAAAAAAGCTTTACATATGTAGGGTGTATGACAGGTAGGACAGACTCCTTGTGCAGCATGCATTGCATTGCTCCTATTTAATTTTAAAAAAAAAATAAATTTCTGTGGTTGTTTTTTTTTTTTAATTAAACACCCTCAAACAGCTTCCCTCCCCTCCCTGTTACCTCACTTGTCTGAAGGTATGGATAGATACATGGTGATTGTACAATATATATCCTTCCAGAATGTCAGCCATGGCATTCAGCTTGTGTATTGCACTTCTTTCTCCCGTCATAAATGGGAACTTGCATACTTCTGAGCTACTTGCTTTTGAATTGTGCAAATAAGCAAGACCAGAAAGTAAGATTCAAGTATAATTGCTACCTATTTTTTGCTGAAAAGACCATCTCTGATCTTGTGTTGTGTTAAAACTTCTTGGCCTGCGGGCACAGAAGCAGTAACACTTCTTATTTAAGCTTTCATGTTCTGTGCTTTGGAGACAACACAGTTGTTATGCCAAGTATGTCAGCTCCTGTTGAATTTTACTGATGTTCCACTCGATGCAACGTGGAAAGAGAAAATGAAGAAAGCAGAGAAACTGAAACAGGAACTCATAGTCTGGAACAAGTAGCTGTAAATGATTTTAGGAGAAAAAAGGGTTCTTTTGTACTTCAAAGTCTGCATCTTCCCCTGCTAGTACACAGCATGTTGCTCTGTGGTCTCCTCTTGCCATTGACCCAGGATGTCATCCCTTATCTCCCAACTGCCTTCTGCTGCAGAGCCTCTTCAGGGGGCTCAAAGGCATCAGCTCCTCTCTAAACACATGCCAGTTGCAAAGAGAGTAAGTCTAGCATCTCTGTCTGGTCTCTGCACTTGTGAGAAGTGGTGTGCAACCAATGTCAGTAAGATGATTATTCTAAATATTTATTTTCTTTCACTGAAATGCTTGCAAAAGACCTTTTATGTTTTTTTATTTGTCTGGCATGTTATGCTATAACCAAGGCTGTGTGCAACATTACAAGCTTAGGAAGGATTCAAGTTACTAATCCTCTCTCTCCTTCTCTTCTCTTCTTCTCTTCTCTTCTCTTCTCTTCTCTTCTCTTCTCTTCTCTTCTCTTCTCTTCTCTTCTCTTCTCTTCTCTTCTCTTCTCTTCTCTCTCTTCTCTTCTCTTCTCTTCTCTTCTCTTCTCTTCCTCTCTCTTCTCTTCTCTTTCTCTTCTCTTCTCTCTCTTCTCTTCTCTTCTCTTCTCTTCTCTTCTCTTCTCTTCTCTTCTCTTCTCTTCCTCTTCTCTTCTCTTCTCTTCTCTTCTCTCTTCTTCTCTTCTCTTCTCTTCTCTTCTCTTTCTTCTCTTCTCTTCTCTTCTCTTCTCTTCTCTTCTCTTCTCTTCTCTTCTCTTCTCTTCTCTTCTCTTCTCTTCGTGTATCTCAGAGCAGTTAATAACAAGCTTGTGCCTCATTAGGAAGAAGTGACACAGGATTATAATAAAGAAATGAATCTGCTTGCTACTTTCTGTAGAATGCTTTTATTCTAGACTAAAAATGTCTGTATGGGAGGTATTTCAGAATAATTGTTGCACTTCAAATTCACATTCTCTCCAGAATAACAAATGTATCTGTTATATTTTCTTTTGTGGCATGGATGGAGGTAAAGGTTCTGTCTCTTGTATGTTGCTCTCAAATGCGCTTCTGCATAAAATCCTCAGTCTTTGCAAAGCAAAGTCTTTCCAAAAAAATTACTCCATGGAGAAGTCAGTTCAGTCCATCATCTCCCACAGAAATAGGTACCCAATGGCTCTCTTTGAACAATTTCAGTGTTGTAAAGTTTGGCCATAGAGGACAGCGGTTCAGTCATGTATCTGAAAAACCTTATGGGGGTTACAGAAAGTTCTCTGTGTGCAGACTGATTCATTTAATATTGTTTTGTGTCTGTGTCTGCAATAATTTAGTTTTGGTATATCATAACCTGTGATTACAGCCATTGATCATTAAAGGTAATTTATATCTAAAGGAGTTAGAAGAAATTACTGAAGGGTCCCGTT